>NW_017731517.1:1359640-1411078 GCF_001890085.2 Hipposideros armiger | reverse complement strand
CACACACACACACACACACACACACACACACACACACACACACACACCCTCCACTCCCACTTCCTTCCTGTAGGCACCCCCTCTCCTCCGACTTTCTTTAAATGCAACGTTTTAGGTCATTCTCCTTGTCCAGCTTCACTGTTAAATTAAAAAACGCCCTGGTGCTTGTACATTTAGCTGAATCAAGCCAGACGCTGTATTTTATTTTTATAACTGAATTCCTGTGAGATAGAAATCTCATTTTCCTTAGCAGGCTGTAATCAGCACTCACAGAGCTGTGGTTTCCAACTGCCCGTCTCCTGCTTCCTCGCGAGGCTCCGCTGAGAAATGAACTTGGCTCCCGGTCAGGTTTAAAGGGCCCACGGCTGGACACACACACACACACACACACACACACACACACACACACAGTGTGTGCATATGAACACCATTATATACATCCACACAGCTACATAGACAAAGGGCATGAAGACACCCACTGAGACAGACGGACACACAGTCAGTGCACAGTGTCATTCTTCCTTTCAAGAAGGAAAGTAGGGGAATAAGTAGAAGCCAAAAGCTGCTTCCGAAAAGACTGGTTTAAATGTGCAGCAGGCGAGCGTTATGCAACCGATGGCTGGGTTCATGAAGGGAATGGAGGCCCCCGGCTGCACAAACGCTCCCCGCCCAGCCCCCCCACCGCACTCTGATTCATGAACTAGTTTTCAGATTCATGAATCACTCGGGAGCCAGCAAGAGAAAAATGAGTAGTATTGATCTCATTTCAATTGAAATTGGCTCATGATGGCCATGCTGGCTGCAGACGGCTTTCCATGACCAATGACACGCCAGCATCTGAGGTCTGCGGGCAGGCACCCCACCTGTGGGCGGGTGGGACTCCTGGGGTGTCCCCTTCTTATTATTATTCAGTGAGCAAAGGGCTCCCCTTCTTCTTCTTATTCAGTGAGCATAAGATCTACTGGTACAAGGGACTGTGGCTGGACTCCACTGTCTTCGTTGCGGGGGTCGGTTGCCTTCTTTTACTGTTCTCTAGGTTTTATTTGATTTTTTTGGTTTTGTTTTTTTCACTTCAATGAAATCTTTTAAGAGGTATCTCAGCGCACAGTACGCATTGTTTTCTAGATTTCTGGTGACTTCTCAAGACTACCTAAATTAGAAATTCACCTTCTATTAGTGAATTCAACTTCAAATCTTACAAGGATGTCTTGGAGTTTGTTTCTTTGTTTTAAAGTACAGAGGTTGCTTCTACCTTTTCATCCCCTTGTACTCTCTTCAGCAAAGAAGGACTTGTGGGTACGGATCCTTCAGACCTGGGGTGATCTAGCCTACGTCAGGAAAGGCTATCCACCCACTGATGACTGCTCTGGGACTTTATGAAACCATTCTTTTGCTTCCCAGATGAAGTGACATTTCTCTTGCTGATGGTTGAAGATGTGGGCACGCGTCCAGTGGCATCACAGAGAGAGGCCCTAGGTCCCCAGACAGGTTCATCCAGGGCTGCCCACCAAGGAGCTGCCTTTCCTCAGTCCACTTGTGTTTCAACTCAATCATCGTCCCTCTTGACATGTGCCCTCCATCCCCAACCCAGCCTGACATATTAGGCTCATCCCCAAAGCTGGGGAATCTTCTCTTTCTTCCTCTCGCCCTGCAGTTTGGGCTGTCTGTCCTGTGTAAGCAGATTACAACAGGCCATTGGCCTTGATCTACAGCTTCAAAATGGTATTTTTGGGGTTTCTGCTCCCAGGTCTGCTTGACTACAACTACCCTCCCAGCCCTAAGACATTTAAAGCAACTGACTGGACATATGCTTTTCAGAAACCCCGCAAAAGTTGGCAAACATCGCTAGAAAATGATTCTGTCTTAATCTGCATAACTTTGGATCCAAGCGTTCAGGAATGAGATTTTCATGCCTGGAGTTCAGACACACAGTTGTGCCATTAGATGGATTTCACTTGGCAGGGATCAGATGATGTGTCCTTACTTCTTTGATTCCTGGGAGCTGTCCAAAGAGGGGAGAAGACGGGTTTGTGTGCATTTCGATGAGCAGTTGGTTCAGAGGCCAAAAGAGGTGTTTTGCTTTCCGCGAGGTGTATGTGAAGGTGCCTCTTGGCTCTGAGCGACTCGTGTCCAGGGCTGCCAGGGCGCCAAGGGTTAAATCACTCCCTCGAATTCCCAGCTGGCCTCAGAGCAAATGGGGATAGTGGGTTGGCTCATGTTTTGTATTAACTCGTTTGCTTTTTTTCCACTGCAGCCTCACATTCTGTGATAAACCTGAGTTGCTAGGAAAGCTTTATGTAACAGTCACTGGCCTGGGCTTCTCAGAGCAGCAAATGTTCCGTTTCCAGAGTTCCCCATAAACCTGGCAGCACATCAAAACCTCTGTTTCATAACAGACCAGAAATAGGATTTTCTAATAACATTCCGAGGACTGGACTGATCAGGCCCGGGTCTGGATTTTTATGAATTGTTCATGGTTAACTAAAAAGAGACCCCCAGGACACCAACCTGCTATCTCTGGGGTCGGGAGGGAAGGGGCGTCGGAAGACTGTGGTTTCTGCCTCATGATCTGTTGGTGAGTGACCCGGGGCCCCTTTCAGAGAATTTGCTAAATAATCTCAAACATATTGAGGATCTTACTCATGTTTTAAAAAAAGAAAAAGAAACAACTACCTTCCCCCTGCCTCTTCCTTCATTCATGGAGAATGTGGTTTCCTTTTATTTTGTTGCCAGACACGCTGACAGTTACACATTTAACCCCTCACTTCCCTTTGTGGGGGCAGCTTTCTCCAGTGGACACGCCAAGCTCTGGGGGCCAAATACCCTCACGCAACAGACAAAAAACACACTTAAAACTCAGCTCCGTGGATGGCAGACTGATAGGATGATTACAGACAGAAAGAAGGCACGTGGGCTGGCCTCCCCTCCTCCCTCACACCCCCCTTCCTGTCCCCTCCTGGTTTAGATTATGACAGGGATGGGAGTTCCCTCCAAAAGGCCATTTGCAGCCTATTTAGATGTCACTGGGGTTCCAAATGCATATCCCTTTGTTCCATTGCATCAGCTGTGCCTTCCTTCTGGTTAGTCTTGTCTTGCCCTCCTGTGCAGTGAGCACGTGGGCATCACTTCAAAACAAAAGAGGCCCCAGATACAGCATGAGGGCAGGGCTCAGCTCACCTTTGGGGAGAAGCCGATGCGTGACTTGTGTTGTAGCTGCAGATAGCAATAAGAAGCCACCCTAAGATATTGCTCCATGGACTCCCCCTCACCCCCCACCCCCCACGTCCCACCATCTCCCTCCCGCTTTCCCCTGGGTCTGCTCGCTAGGCCACCTGAACAATGGGGCATGGGGGGGGGGACGGACTTGTCTCTCTTACAGGGATCTGAACTGCAGCCCTTTGTTCTGCTTTCCCGTGTGGAGTCCCTGCTTTAAGTTTAATTATCGTCTTTCTCTCCCAATCTACCTGCCTTGTAAGTCTCTCCTCCTTCTCATTTTGGAATATTGGCCCCCAGCTGTACCAATTTGGGGCTTTCCAGGACAATTCTCACTTGGCTGTTTCTTCCACAGCCATTGACATAATTTCTCCAGTCCTGTCTGGTGCTTGCAACACTTTCCCATTTAGTTTCATGTGAGTTTAATTTACCTGCTATTTACCCTTTCTTCTGGATCATTAGTAACAATAATCCAGAAAAGCCTCCTCGCCAGTCAGAGCTGTCCCTATGGCCAGCCGGGCCCTGGGGAGCCCCCCACACTCTCCTGAGCCTGCGAGAATGGCTCTGAGGAGACTGCAGTCAGATGGGCTCCCCTCACCAGGCTGAGATTTAATATCCCTGAGATCCATTTAGTGTCTGGGACCTGGTTGCCATGGAGATGGTTGTCATAAAACACACCGATCTGTAGAGAGATATAAAGCTGGTCCCCGAGGTACACAATCGGGCACATTAGCTCAGAGAAATGGCACGCTGCTTATCACCTCCCTTTGTTGACAGGGTGCAGCTGCCTTTCAAATTCAACCTGGGCAACCTTCTTAGAACCAGACCAAGGCAAAGCCATTTTCAGTTAATATTTCATAGGGGACAATACAGGGCTTCACCAAATGCCAGCTGTCCCCTGTCTTCCTGTCCCAAGCTGAGTCAGCCTAGAAGAAGAGGACAGTCTTCTTTGGCACAGTTTGTTCTTGCTGTCACTGACCTACCAGCACAACAGAGCAGGCAGAATAAAAACAGTGATCACAACAACACTTCAGATCAGGTGCTGGGAGGAGCGGGAGGGGTGGGCAGCGTGGCCTCGGAGGTGCTGCCCAGCTTGGCAGAGCTGAAGCGAAAAGGGCCCCAGAGACCAATCGGGACACACTGCAAGCCTGTATCTATCTGTTGCATGCCAGCTCAGGACTGGGTGGTTCAGCGAGACACCTGTAAGGTGTGTAGGGCTGTCTGTCCCCTAGCCACCTTCCCCTCCTTGTCATCTACCGTGTTGCCCTGAAAGTAAGACCGAGTCTTATATTAATTTTTGCTCCAACAATCTACATTTATTCATTCATGTACAAAAATCTACATTTATTCAAACAGTCATGTCTGGCCGACGATCTTAACTGGGGCTTATGTTTGGGGTAGGGCTTATATTACGAGCATCCTGAAAAATCATGCTAGGGCTTATTTTCAGGTTAGGTCTTATTTTCAGGAAAACATGGTAAATTCTCCAAACCTGTGCTCTGTTCTCGCTTGCTCAAGGTTAATTTCTCTCTTGGTCAGGTCTATGTGCAGAAACCAATAAAACATGTCACTCCTTTCTCTTCACTGTATAAAGAAAACAAGAGGCAGGCACAGGTGTATTTTGCAGTTCACAGAGGATAGTGGGAATCCTTCTGGAATTTGTTGGGGTCGGGGGTGAAAGGGTGATTTGGTGTTCACATTTTCGCTCTGCCTTTGGCTGTGTGTATCTCGGCGTAGGAAAATGGCTGGAAAGGCACAGCTGCAGCCGTGGTCACATTAGAATGCAGGCAAGGTCAGCTTCCCCACCGGCTCCCAGTGCTGGTGGCTCCAACTAAAAACTGAGAGCTCCCCACCCCCACCCCGACTCCACTGGCAAGCCAGCATTAACACCTGAGACCCGGGTCACCTTCCGTGTTTTTTTTTCTTTTGAACTGAGCTATATGAATTGACTTGGTCTTTCATCCTCAACAATTCCTTTGATTACTTACCTGATGCCTCAGTTTCCTTTTTTTTAAATTGGGAGATGTGTTTCTATGTAATACCAAGAAGCATTTCAAACATCTTTAGCTTTAGTCAACCTTCTCACATTGCCACCAAAAGAGGCGGGAAAGATGAGACCCAGGCTGACGTATGACTCTGAGAATAATTAATGCATTTATCACGTATGAGATTAGTGCGATTTGTCATCTAATGTTAAGACACCTGTTCTTAGCAGCTCCTATAGACTAGGTGATATTTAAAAAATAATTGCCTCGGGGTGTTGCAAATTCTTTAGCTAGTCTCCCTAAATACCCTGTGCTGCCTATTACTTTAGCCTCTCATTTGCATATCTTCAATTTCTCTAAACACTCCCTGAACCCTACCTACCTTATCAATAGCTTATGGACAACATTTTCATTCTTTCCCAATTGTCCTTCCCCTTTATCTTTATTTTTTTGTTTAAGATAATTTTTAAAGAGCAGTTTAAAAGCTCAGCTAATTTGAAGTCATTTCGTTTTCAGCTCCCTCCTCATTCATTAAACGGGCTTACTTTTCTTTTTCCACACTCCTCCCCCTGAACAAAAACAAAACAAAAAAGAAAACATGTTTATAAAAACACACCCTATTCCCCTTAGTTCCTCTGGCTGGCATTAAATCATTCTGCCTTTTTAAATTTTTTTTCTCTCCAGCCCTCATGTTTTTCCTGAAAACTTTTAACTCAGTCCTGGTGTGCTTTCTCATTTTCCTCCCCCTGTGTCTCCATTTCTTGACAAGTTCAAGAGGGAGTTGCTCTTTTGATTTTCCCCCTGGCCCAGCTGAAAGCACATGGAGCACTTCTTTCTTGCTCCTTTTTGTCCTATTTTCATGAGACCTGTGGTCTCGGCCCTGCAATTATGGCGTCTTTCATGTTATCTTTCTCCCAAGGCTCACATCCTGGCAAAGCAGACAATGGGAGTGTGTCTTTACTTAGCTTTTATACCTTTTGTTCCAGAATGCAGGATTTCCTTATGGTTTGTTTGGGCTTTTCAAAAAGCTTATTTACTGATCCAGAAAGGTGCCAAACTCACGCCCTGAAGAGGGCAGGCCAAGTTCATATGTGCCTGAAATGACGCCATCATGTCCAGGCTCATTTGATGTTAGGGGCCAGCTTCGAGGCTGATTGGATTGCTGTGCGCCCTGTCCTGGTGTGTGCCAAAAAAGTGGCTGCTAAAACCGGCCAAAACCTCAGCTCACTGAGTCTCTGGTCTGGAGAGGACAGAAATGCAGACCAGGATAATGTCTGAAATGGGACGAATGATGAATACATTTTAAAATTATTGTCTTGTTTAGAGTTGGTAGTCAACGCTCATCATTTATTTGTTTAGATTAAGCTCCTTTGCTTTAATTAAAAGTCAGGATTTTTTTTTAATCATGCAACTATGTTTAAACCTCACATTTCTATATCTTGGACCAAGCCCTATTCAATATATTCAATATAATACAATGTTTTCAAAAACAAACACAGATCAAGACATGAGGATTTTTAAGAGAGTGTGCGTGATCTTCACGATGGAACCACCAATGGGACCTTGAAGTATGAGCTTACTGCAAGTTTGCTCAGTTACTTGGATGCAATGGAGGCCAGCATGCTTGTTTTATTTTCCTCGATGCCAATGTGACGTCATTGCCTGAGGAGCGCTGAGGGAGAGGTCACAGAATACAGGCAGATCCGTGGAGAATAGGCACACACATGTGCACACACACAAACCAAGGGCAGGCTTGTCCCACCCTCCTCATCACGGAGCCTCGAGGACGAGCCCTTAGAGAGACAGAATGTTCGACCCGTCTCTATGGTGTGGAGCCAGCTCTCCGGCCAAGATCAGTGAAGGAGCCTGGATCTGGGTGATTAGCAAGTACAGGGAAGGCCTAGTTCCAAATAATTATTCCAGTAAGTCTGACTCTGTGCTCTAGGTTTTTTCTGTATGCTGACTTCCTTAGTTAAGACAGTGTCTCGAGGGTTACTCCTTAAAACTTCTCAAAATACTACATCCTCCTCCTGAAGTGACCACCTCTGCCATCACATTAGCCCTTGTAAAGGCCCATTGCTCAAGGTTTGAATCAAATGCCACCTTCTACTGGAGACCTTCCTCAATCCTCACTTAAAATGTATTTCTTTTTTTCTTTTTTTTTTTTCTGGGTGCTCAGATTACCCGGAACTCCAAAATGCCTATATTCTAAAGGGCATTTTTTTGGGAGGTACCTCAAATATTTGACCCTGGTGATGGCTCGGTCACATTGAAACTCTTCCTTTCCTGGTGTCCATGGAGCGATACTCCCCTGCTTTTCTTCCTTTCACAGGACCTGGTGTGTCCAGTTGACATTGGTGCCCCCAGCCTCCTGGGCACCCTCCTTCTCTTCAACAACCCCAACTCCACCGTGGCTCCCACAACCCTTTCTGTTTGGATGACCCCCAGATTTTCATCTCCAGCAGAGACTTCTTCACAGAGCTTTGGATTCTTGCTCCGCTAAACACACAGACCATCCCCAACTTATGATGGTTCCACTCAAAATTGTTGACTTTACGGTGGTGCAAAAGTGATACTCATTCAGTAGAAACTGTACTTCAAAATTTGAATTTTGATCTTTTCCTGAGCTAGTGATTTGCAGTACCCTCTTATGGAGCTGGGCAGGGACAGTGGGCAGCAGCGCCCTGTCAGTCACGTGATCATGGGGGTCAGCTCCTGAGACCCTGCAGTGTACTGTGTTACCAGCGTTTTTTGGATATTGTGTTTTGTATTTTTGCGTCCCATGATGTCTACAAAACACCCATCTGTGTCTTCTGCTTCTGGTGAGAAGAAGAAAAAGGCAATTACTTTTGAGATGGAACTCAGATAATTGCCCAACTGTAGGCTAAAGTAAGTGTTCTGAGCACTTTTAAGGTGGGCTAGGCTAAGCTAGGATGTTTGGCAGGTTCGGCATATTAAATGCATTTTCAACTTACCATCTTTTCAACTTACTGTGGGTTTATAGAGGACGTAACTCCATCATATGTCAAGGAGCATCTGTACTAGACATCTCCACATGGTTAAACTACAGTCCTTTTAAACTCAGTATGTGATATCTTCCCATCAAAATCTGTACCTGCCTTCAATGCCTTAGCATCCTTATTATATTCTGAGAGTGTGTGTTTTGCTCATCACTCTGCCTCCCATTCACCTCCACGTTGCCATTGGGCATATCATTGTGAAATATCCCACCTAGGAAATGCGATCATGTCACTCCCACCTAAGGCTCCACGTATGCATAGGCACAGGTGGCCCCCTGAGCTAAGGCTCCCCGAAACTGCTTACAGACCTTACAGGCCCCTAGCCTTCACACACGTCTGCCCCTCCTCATAGCCCACCTGTCTATCTCTACGAATTCTTTGGGACGCATCTCAGCTGCCGCCGTGTCCGTGACTCCTTTCCTGGCCCTCTCCAGCAGACCTAGTCACTCCTTTCTGCCTCCCATCGCAGGTGGACATTGCTCCTGTCTGGTGCTTCTCACATTGTTCTTACCTTTTGCTTTCCTGTCTTTCTTCTCAACCAGGCTCCAAACCCCTGCATGGCACAGTCACCTGCAGTTCCCATTTTAGGACCACCTTCCGCCATCATCTGTCCTTTACAGTCAGGAGCATTTTGAGGCACGCGGCCGAAGGAAGAAGGAGAGTCTGGGCTCCTGGATTCTGTTTGTCTGTGTGCTCTTCACTGATACCCTGATCACTGCAGTAAGAAGCATAATTCGGCTGAATTCATCATGGAGCTCCTTGCTGTTGGCTTTGGAGTTGCTTGAGGAGAAAAATGTAGTCCTCTATGTGAATGTGCTTTAAAAACTCCTCCCAAGTGTTAGACTGGAAACCCCTCATCCTTCCTTCAGACTGAATTGGAAGCAAGAGATGAGAAACTCAGTGAACAAACTCCTCCCAGTGCCTTCAGTATATTATTCGCAGCTACAGAGTGCTAAGCCCAACCCTTGAAAGGCAGGCCTGTAAACTCACCCAATGCACCATTTCTTCCCTGGCTCATGCTGTGCTGCTCAGCCACGATGCTGACCAATGCTGCGATTGCTCAGGGGTCTTGTCTGAGATGCCAGATACTCCATTCATATTGCCCTTTTTATTCTTATCGCCATGCAGGAGCAACTGTGACGGTCTCCATTTCACACACGTGGAACCCGGAAATGACCAGCCTAACATAGGACAAAGACCACACTCAGAGAACAAAGGAAATGACAATCTAGCAAACAGCAGGTCATCTACCGAACCTGAGTTTGGTGTCATACAATAGGGTAGTCCCAGGTGATCATGCTAAGTAGTGACTGGATATAATGAAGAGGTGTGTAGTATGTCCTTGGCAGTGGCCCCACATGGCCTGACTTTCCAGGGGTGCTGCTCCTGCTTGTTAATGGTGAGCATCGAGGACAAAGACTCAAACAGGCCAGAGGAGCAGGGCGCCGGGCACCACTGAGGCCTCACTCCTAGGCACAGCCTGCTCTGTTCGGTGTTAGAAAAGAAATGTGTAACATATTTTCCCTGGTTTTCAAAGCTTCGCAGGGCATTTTTCTAACACAGCAACTATTTCCATTATGTTTTATTCTTGATTCATCATTTTTAAAGGTAGCCTTGTGGGTTTTGGGGCCGATAAGAAAGAAACAGGGCTGGGGGATGGTGAGGAAGATTGCTCCAGACCAGAGGCGCAGCTGTAAATCTTGCAGTAAAATTATCTTTGCGAACTAAATGGCACCTGAATTTTATTCAAGTGAAAAGCGGGGCAATTGACTGTGATTTAAAATGATCACTGTTCTATACTTCAAGAGCACTGAAACAGACTTTTCTACAATAACCTAGGGAACATATGCAAATTGAAGTTATATTGTTTAGTCTGAAGAAGTGAAGGCTGACGGAATAATTGGTCTACAAGTTTATGAAGCATTATGTTGAGGTTGTATACCATTATTTACCACTAAATCGTACATGAAATTAAAATGGACTTAAGGTGCACAGGAAATATGTAGGTTAGATAACAGAGAGCAAAGATTCTAAAAATAGCTAATGCTCGGTGGGTTTTCAAAGATTTTTTTGGGAGGGGGAGGTAGGGAGAAGGTATTAGGAAAAAAATAGATGGAACAGTTCCTTGTGGTTGTTCACTCATCGAGCGGGGTCAATGCTACAGAGCGGAGGGTCTCAGAGGGTGGTCTTGGGAAACTTTCTGTTATGTGATTCTTTTAAGATGCCGCACTCCTCTGTCCTGTGGCTGCAGAGTCTGCCGAGGGTTCTTGATCTGCTCAGAAAGCCGATATCTGATTTCCTGGTCTGCACCCTGCAGAAACCAGTGGAAGCTAAGCAGGGATGGGTTATACCACCCACATTGCACCTTTCCTAGAGAGGAGGACGCTGGCCGCGGCCTGGAGGTACTGAGAACACACACCGTTCTTCAGAGGACCTGACTTATTCCCTGTAAAGGGGAGATCACAACAGAGGCACGCCCTGTAGCCAAATGGCAGCTGTGATGGTGGGATTGTTACCCCATATGAGTCACACTCTTCCTCCACACACTTCACAGAGGGGATTCCGGAGTGGGGTTCTTGGGTTTTCTGCTCTGAGATGGGGCAGATAAACCATCTTGGAAAGTTCTAGAAGTGCCTACTGAGATGGCAAATGTGGGGACAACCTCACTGGCGCTCCTCCCAGCAAGAAGGCCAGTGTGGACTCTGCCACCAAGCCCCAGACTCTGCCCCCTGGAATGGGGGCCTCTCAACTCCCAAGCCCCTTGCCTTGGTGCCTGCTCACCTAGACCCAGGCCAAAGCAGGCCCCAGAGTGCCACTGTGAGATGGTGACCCACAGCGAGGTGCCTCTGAAACTCCATGTTGTCCTGATGGCCTAGTTCATGACCTTGACGTGACCATGAGATGGCAGAAGCTTTCCAAAGGGCCAGATCACTTGGTCTTTGTTTTTGTCCCTCTGTGTAAGTTGCTCTCAACTCTGGCCGCCAAGTGGTTTCACTTAGGGAGCTTTTAAATAAACCCATGCCTGTCCCCCACTCCTCCACCAATTAAATCAGATTCTTTGAGGGAGAAAGCCGGCAATGGTGCTTTTTATAAAGCTCCCCAGATGATTTTAATGTGCAGCCTGGGTTGAGAAACGCTGGATCAGTGGCCATAACTCTGGGAGAAGAGACAGCTACATGGCATTGTTGGGGCAAGTTCTCATAACACTAAAGAGCCCTGCTCTGTGTGGGTCGTGTGCCTGGACTCTGGCAATACATCAGTGCATACAGCATGGGCACCTTTACAGTTTCACAAGAGATGCAGGCAGATGAAGGGTCATTTCCACACCGGCTGTGCTCTGAGGCATGTGCAGGGAGCACACTGTGGGCTCTGTTCTCTGGGAGAGCTGTGAAAAGTTTCCTGCCTCAGTAGTTTGGATTATGAGTGGGACTTTGGCAGACAGAGAAGGGAGACAGGTCACTTCAGCAGGAAGGACAGTGTGCAGGTATGAAGCAGCACAATTTGCTAGGGGACTAGGATGCCAGCTTCAGTAGAGCAGGGTCTCTGGGTCTTCTCTGCTCTTGCCTGACCTAAACCAGAGCTAGACAGTATTAGGTGCATAAGAAATTAGTGGAATGAATGAATGAACATATGAACATTGCCTTTTCAAGGGCATGGGCATGCCAGGAGAAGAGGCTTAGAGACCGGCAAGAGCCCTGCCGTGGATGGACTTCTGCTGAATGAGGACCCACTTTAAATGAGAAAAAAAATGATCTCAGGCTCTATTGCCAGAGATTGAGAAAATGCACACAGACTAAAATAATTCCTTCAACTTCCATGATTTTCTACATGAATTTTTATTTTGATCATACCAGCAACACAAAGTAACATATTTCTCCCCACCATTCAAGGTTAAGAAATGTTTACCTTTCTTTTTCTAAAGCAAATCATGATTGTTTGAGTCTCTTTCTAGTAAAGGTCAGCTGGAAAGTCTTTCTCAGTCAGTTGTCTGGCTTAAAACTTGTGAAGGATGCCAGGTCTACCATGGTCCAGACTGTGCTGGTCCTCCCATCTTCTGGCCGGGGAGGGGGTCCACAAAGATGTCCTTCATGGTCATCTTCTCCACTCTCTGCAAGCCTTGCCACAGAACCCCAAGGCCAAGGCTTTGGGGACCCAGTCTTCCGGAGAATCCACAAAGCCATGGTCCATCCCAAGACACAGGTCTCTGTTACGTGTGAAGGTACAAATTCTTGGCCCTTTCCAGTCTTTTTGCTCTCTCTCTATCCCACATTCTCTCCCTCACCCCATCAAAAACAAACTAACAAACAAACAAAAACAAACAGCACAGAATTTTTCTTTCTCATTGGAACTCAATGGCTCATTCTGAAGCCTGGGTGGTTCGCAGCCTAGGAGTGTGTCTATTTTTTCTGAGTCTAGAAGAGTTTGGTCTTTCATTGTCCAGAGGTGGACAGTGGGCTTTTCCTAATAATATTCACTGACATTTATTGAGTGTGCCGTTCACTTTATTAAGGCATTCCATGCTCACCTCTACCCCAAGAGGTAAGTACTATTATTTCCTCAGTCTTACAGAGAGGAGTAGAGCAATAAGGTAAATATGTGGCAAAATCAGTAGAATTTGATGGAAAATGACATTGGGGATGAAGGAGGAAGAGGATGGTCCAGGATGACTCAGGTTCTGCTTCAGTCAATGGAGATGACACTTGCTGAGCTGGGCATGGGGGGAAGAGCCGTAAGCCTTCTTAGTGACTTGATGGTCTTTAAATGCCCACATTGATTCTTTCAATTCATATTTCTATTATCCTACATTTCCTACAAAAACTCACAAATCATTCATTAGTAATTAACCAAAGTCCTTAAACTATCGATTAAACCAGACCCAGCCCAAGGGAGAACACTTTGACGTTGACCGTTAAGAATGGATTATCTCAACTTCATTCTTTTCTAGTCTTCACTGTGACTGTGATTCCTTAGACTCAGTCTTTAAATCAGCCTGGGAAATTGAAAGAGAAAAATCTACAAGGCTGGGCCTGTGCCTTACGCAGGCCCGATGGATTGGACATGCTTCAGGGGCCTGCTTGCAAGACGGCTCTGTGGTCACTGGCTTTCCTGGGAAGTGACAGCATCTCGCCCTTTGTCAGACGCCGCTCTCACTCCACAGCTGAGCTGAGGCTGTGCTGTGACTGTGAACCTGATGCCACGCCAAGATACTTTTAAAATCAAAGTCACCTGAAAGTATTTCTACAATTCAGTCAATCACTCGAGATAATTATTTGCTTTTTCTGTACAAGGCACGATGCTACTAGTTAGCAAAAATTAAAATAGAAGGATGTATGGTAGACATCTTTTGCCTCAGGTCCTTTGCACAGGCCTTTCCTTTTATGTCCCTGGAATTCTTACTACTGATCTTCTAGGTCTCCGCTTGAATGTCACCTCAGAAGGACCTTTCAGGCTTGTATGCCTTTCTATGTAAAAGAGGCTCCCACCACTGTTCATTATAATGACACAATTAGTCATTGTTCCAGCTCCTTCTTTGTTTATTTCCATTCTTCCCACCTCCTTACTACTTGGAGATTGTGGGCGTGATGACGTCAGGGACCACATGTGTCACAGCAGAATGTATGCGGAACAAATGTGTGAAGCGTTAGTTATACAACTGGGGTGCCAAAAAAATGTATTCAAGTAGACACTTGGTTCAACGTTGCTCAAACAGCAGTTCGCTGTAATCAGAAGTGTCTGGATGCTGATGGTAACCACTTAGAGCACCTCTTGTAATTGCAAAAGTCAAACGTGACTTGTATTCATCTTTTGTTATCAGTATATATTGAGTACTACAATTTTAATAGTTTTTTCCTTTCTTAAAATGTGCATAGATTCTTTTGGCACCCTCTGTAGTTATCACTACTTTAATGAGCGTGTTCCCTCAACTGCACTGCAAAAGCCTTGAACCTGGGACTCTGAATTCAGAGTCTTTGTGACGTCCAATATACTCGTATATATACATTTTTGGCCTGGCCCCAAATCCAAATATTTGCAGAACTGAAGAGAACTTGACTCATTGTTAGGATTAACTGAAAAGAGGAAGAGGCTTTAGTACTTGAGCACTTCAGTCTGAGCCTGTGGCATGAACCCAAAGCCAAGATTCAAGGGCACTTCCTTGATGTTGCAAGTGACTGAAGGTGACCATAATGTGCCCGGGCTTAGCTGGAGAAAACAGACTGAGCCTCAGGGATTCCCTCTGTTGCTGACTGTTCCCCTTCCTTACAGCCAGGGCAGCCTTGTGGGGCAGGGCCAGGGTTCAGGGTCCCACAACTGGCAGCCTGGCCCTGGTAAGGAATCCCCAGCCTCATGGATTTTGGTCTCCCCTCCTGCACTGTTTTTGGTGAGTCTTGCCAGCAAAGGATGGTTGCTAGGAATGAGAAGGGCACTCCAAATGGGTCATAAAGCAGACAAACAAATAAACAAAGAACAAAAAAAACCTCACACCAGACAGAAATGCTCCCCCCAAACAGGGACTTCGCTCTGGGGACGAGGTCAAGGGCTCGGCTCAGGGCTCTGAGCAGGTCTTACGATGCTGACAGTTGGGCGCAGGCCCCACCTGTCATTACCTGCATAACAACACATCAGGTTTAATCTCGGCAAAACCTGGAGAACAACCTCATGCATTTTCCACAAATTCTCCAAGGTTTGGAGAAATTGAAGTTGGTGCCTCCCAACTGAAGAGCCAGAAACCCAAAGAGAAGATGTTCCTGCGAACTGAAAATCCTACTCTCTCACAGGGTTCCCCTCAGGGTTTATGCAGTTCCATCTTGCTTCCAGGCCCAGGAGGAGCCTGGGTGAAATGTGATGCCATCAGACTGACATGGAAGGGCACATTCACTCCATGTCCCAGGACCTGGAAGCCACGGACGGGGCCAGTGATCACATGATTTCCTTGGGGGTTTACTCAAGTCCACTCCTGGGAGGTATATATGGGAGGAGAGGAAGGATGGCTCTGATTCTGTTGGTGGAGAGGGCTGGAACCTTGTCCCCCATGTTCCCATTCCAATGACCAGCAGCATAGGAAGTATTTACACATTGTACAGTCGACCCTCCATATCTGCGGGTTTTGCATCCGTGGATTCAACACACTGCAGAACAAAAATATTTGGAAAAAACCCCACAAAGTTCCAAAAAGCAAATTTGAATTTTTCATGTGCTGAGTACCACACTGAATCTACTCAAATAACTTGATGTGTAGGCAGGCCCTGGTGTAGCCTGTATGCAAATACAGGTTATATGCAAATACTACGCCAGTTTATACACGAGACTTGAGCATCTGTGGATTTTGGTGTCACGGGGGGCTCCTGGAAGCAATCTCTCATGGATCCTGAGAGACAATGTATACGGTAGGGACACCAGCCTACTTCTTGGTTCCACGTCATAAGGTAAGTACTTCCTGTTCTGTTCAGCCTGCTTATGACCCTTCTCCTTAGTGGAGCCCTAGACACAGGTGCAGAATGAATGATGTTGGCCCTCAATAGTGTCCTCTCATCCCCTTTTCTCTCCTCGACACCTGACTCTTTTGGTAACCCTCCCTCAAGGACCCAGTATCCTCTTGCAACTCAGGCTCTTCAATGCCTGACACCCCACTGTGTACCCAGACCCTCCCCAGACCGACCCTTTTGCATTCTGCCATCAAAACACTACGGTTCTAGGCCTTACTTCCCCTCGCTGCTGAGCAAGAAGTTTGATTATTGATCCCACCCTCTCCTTTCTCAGCAATCCTAATCAGCTAATGACTGATAGAACTTAGAGCTATACTGCCTAGGCTGTTGGAGCGACAGCAGAAAACTCCTAAAGGCACACTGCCCACTCATGTGCCCGTGGCATTGATTTTCAGATTGTCCACTCATCTCTAGGGTCTGTCATACAATTCAGACTTCAGTATAAGCAGCTTGTCCTGTTTGGGGCTATTTTCTTATGGGTTACTCCTGTCTCTCCATCTAGATTTTAACTTATAAATCCTCTCTGTTCTGGCACAGGGCTAAAACACTGGTTAGCTCTCAGGAATGACTCTGCTGTGCATGAAGCTGGTAAGGGAACTGTGCATGCTTGGAAGTTTGAGTCGGGAGGACCCTACAGATTCTAGATCAACTGCCTCATCTTATAGCCAAGAAAGATGAGCTCTGAGAAGCACGAACACCTGAAGCAGTGAAGCATTTATTTGTTTAAGAACAAATATTTATTCAAGGTCTAATTTGGTGGCTGTGATAGGAATATAATGATCAATCATGGACCTTGGTCCCCAGGAACTTAGGGTTTGATGTGTGAAAGAGATGAGATGGAGATGGACATATATACTATACACTATGTGATAGAAAGCTGTGGGCACCATTAAGGTACTAACTAGATTATAATCAAGTCCTAAAAATGAATAGGGTGAACTTCAAATGCTGCGAGTGGCCAGGAAGGGAAGAGCTGAGGGCAGGTGGCAAGACAGAGGGAATTTCCTTGTAGATCTGTGTCAAACATTAGCTGAAGCTAGAGGATGAGGCTCATCCCATGCCTGGCTCTTTGCTCAGTGGGTGAAGGCTCACAGGTTTGAGAGCCCCACGTTGAGGAGTGTACTGTGTGCCCTGTCATGACTAGCAGACTTGGAGGAGAGCGAAAAGGGCAAAGGGATTAATCGCCACCTTGGGACCTTCCAGCTCAACCTAACTCTAAAAAACATAGCAACTTAGAAGAGAGAAAAAGAAACTGTCTTTGTTTCTTTTAACATCCTCTCTTTCCACCAGGTAATTATTGTTATTTTTCAATAGTAGCTTTTGTTTTTCTCCTTGTCTTATTCATATTCAATTATTGTTTGCAAAATGTGCCAGGTCGATACAAATAAACTTTGAAGGCACAGCTCAGTTCTCAAGAGATGATCAGTGGCTGGTACTCAATGCTTCTTAAAGGCTTGCCTGAGAGAATCTGAGAGAAAAAGGCGTCAGCGATGAGCCAGGCCAGGTTCATTCACGACTCAGTCCTTGTACTTGGTTGCTGATGGAATGGCAAAAGAAGTGGAAGCCACAGTCCTTGCCATCAAAGAGATGACTATCTAAGGGAGAGAAAATGTCCATGCTTGAAACATGCAGAGAAATCTGATTCGTGAGTGCAATATAGCATGGTTTGTATCACATACACGTATGCACACACGCATGCATGCACACACTCATGCACTCGCAGTTCGGAGAGCAGGGCTGTGTTTTGTTGCCCGACAGCTCCACCACCTTAGCCAGCTTCTCATCCATCCTGAAAGCTTTTCCTCTGCATCAGAAGATGAAGGGTCATGGCTCTCTACAGGCTGCCCTGCCACCTGACCCCTCCACTGAGACCTCCAGCTCTCTGAGACCATCCTATTTTGAACCTTCAATCCAGTCTCCTTGTTGGCTCCTTTTCCATGTCTTTCAAACATGCCAAAGATCCCCTACTCTAAATAACCTTCTTCTCAAACTCCTGCTCCATCTCACGCCTTCCCATCAGCCTTCCCCTGATCTTCATTTTAAGGCGACATGCCCCTCCTCCACGCCCGCCACCCACTTGCCCCTCCCTCTGCAGTGCAGCTTGTGCCCTGAGCATCCACTGAATGGCTCTCTCATACCTGTGCCTGCTCTTGGGCTGTAGGTGAGTTCCATGTTTTGGTCTGGGGACCGACTGTTCACTTTCTGTGAGTGACCCTTTGCACCCCCTGGCTGATGAGTCCCAGATGCAGGTCTCCAGTCCTGACCCAAATCCTGGGGTACAGAGACTGTATTTCCAACCACCGACCAAGCAACAAGCCTACCTGGCCATCCCTGAAACCTTTAAACGCAACCAGCCTCGGTGGACTCATTGCCTTCCTCCTGAAGCCACCTCTCCCTTGATCAGTATGGCGGCTTCTGTCATTGTCATGCACCCACCAGGCAGCCAACACACTAGACCTCGGGGTCATTTTAATGCCTCTGTCTCTTTTATGTCTCGTATCCAGTTGCTTCCTCATCATCTCTTAAATCTCTTCCCTCTTGTCATTCTATCCCTGATCCTTTAAGTCCAGCCGACCCACCTCATCCTTTGTCCTGGCCGCCCCCAAAGCTGTGAACAGCACTTATTTCAGGCAAGAGCCCCCTGCATTGTTCTCAGCTCTCTGATTCCCGATTCCTGCCCTCTGTCCCCACTTGCTTTTCCATTCCTGGCCACTCTGGCTTTACTGACTTTAGATTTCTATATGATTTTCCACAACGACTCCCCACCTGGCTGGTACCTGTGGTTTAGTTGCAAGACCATACTCATTGTCTCTGGGAGAGACATTCCCGTCCATTTCTCCTCCTGCCACCGCACTGGCCAAGCCAGCCCCAGGCTCCCACCTCTGCTCCCAAAGCCATATGTTCACTTACAGGCCTGTTTCTTCCACTGGACTTTAAGTTCCTTGAGGACAAGGACTGACATTGTGTACTTGCCTTCGAATCTCATGACAGGCGCAGTATGGGATTATGAAAATGGAGAGAGTGTGGTATATACAGGAAACATTTAGGAATGATTCAAGACAATGCACGTCCTGTAGAAATACAGAGGGAGGAGGGGCTGTGTGGCCTGAGTCAGTGCAGGAAGCTGGATCTCCAGGCTGAATACAGACATTGTAATGACATGCCCGAAAACAGGAAAGTGCTGGTTACTCGGGTGAAGCCTATCTTTTCATTCCTCCCAGTGCCCTGAATTCTCCACTCACTCTGTTACCTTTTCTTAACCCAGCTGCGATGACTACTGCCTGTAACACCAAGAAGAGCTGTCCAGAATGTCATGAGAAGCGTGGTCCAGCCAAAGCGTAGTCATGGGCCAACAACCTCCCCGCATATTAGGGCCAGGAGTTTGGGAGGCCCCCTTCCCTGTTTACTTGGACCAAAGGGACCTTGGCGCTCTACTTGGCCCCAGAGTAGCTCCGGAATCACAAGTGTTCATTATTGCTATGAGCACATATCCAGGCAGTGTTTGATCCTGAGTTCTCCCTAGAGCCAACCCTCCAGCCAAGTGTGAACAGCTCTGTATAAACCTGGCGGATGCTCAAGGGCCATGTTAGGTTTTTCCAAAGAAGTGTCTTGAGCCTTCTCATTGGTTTCTTCATTTATTGTTTCCTGTCATGCTATCATGTGACTGGAATACTGCTGTCCTTAAGGCTGCGTCCCTCTGGTACCATGAGCTCAAGCTCTGTGCCTTTTCCTCCTGGCCTCGCCCCTCTCCTACCCCGTTGGCTGAGAGATCACTGGACTGCATGCGGCACCCGCCTGGAGTGTGCTTTTTCCTAAGCTCCTCCTCTAAGCTGTTCATCACAGGCACAAGGATATGTGTGTATGGTTCATGTCCCATCGTCAGCTCTGCGAGGGCACTACTAGGACCCAGCTCACATGAAGGAAAGCCCCATCCTTAAGTAGGAGCTGGAACATGCTAGCAACCTCTCAGGTTAGTTTGGCAGCCTGGCCCCACTTATTCCCCACTCCTGTCCCTTTCTCCTTTTGGCCACTCACCCTTACATCCTTGCGGTCCCAGCTGCTGCAGGCAGCACATTCTCCAGAGCAGCTGCGAGAGGTGACTTGCTGCCCATGGCGAGGCCATGTGTGTGTCGGGACACTTGGCCCACCACACCAGCGGTCTAAAACAGGGAAAGCATGTCTGACCCCTGGCCCTCTTCAGTGTGGGTTTGGCCCTTCAAAGCAGCTGTGTCCTCAGGATTTTACTGACTTGTTAAGCTTGCCATAGAGTTTATAGCCCAAGCAACCCCACAGTTGCTCAGTGGTCTATTCATCCATGGTCAGCTTGTAAGTGATCACAAAACCCTCTTCTGGTGTCCTGGTTCTTGGAAAGCCATGGTGAACTCTGTGCAAATATAATCTGGGCAAATCATAGCATATTAATATGTACATTCAAATATAGGGAACCAAAAATCCATAATGCGATCACCCATTCTTTAGAGTTTCCAAACCTAAAAGAAGGCCTTGAGCCTCAGGAATACACAAACAATCAAGCACATAAGTAAAGGAAAACATTTCAAGAGTCTAGAAAGCTTCTGTTTCTATCTATGATGCACATCCCTGGCAAAGCCTTCTCTTCTTGCCTGATCCACCTTGTCTCCAGCAATAGATAGATGATGGATGGAGAGATAGACCCAAGGAGAAACCTGTACAGTGTCACTCTCCTTAGAACAGCTCATTGTATTGTCAAGAGCCTAGCTTTACCACACATACGGACCTCGCTAGGCAAGGACCTGACATTTGTAGCATCTCTGCTGATATCACCAACTATCCCCTTGGGTACATCATGAGATACATCAGACCTTTGGCAGACGTTTTCAGGTGTGATGTAATTCATTCATGTGGCACTGGGCTTGCTGATATTTTTAAGCCAATCCGGGTTTGGTCACCTTGAAGCGTGCTCGTTTCTTTTCAGGGGCGGGGCTGCAGGGCCCATCATGACCCACCCTTCCTCTCCATCTCACGGGCTTTAAGCTGCCTGCTGAGTCGGGCTGGGGCACCCCGGTTTGGTGCTGCCCAGCTGACCCTGCCCTCTCCCCTGCCTCCATGCTGCCTTCTAGCTTGCAGCCCTGCGTCACAGAGGGGCCCCCCTGAGGATCAGCCTCATGTCATTTGTCCATGGCTGGGCCTGGAAATCTTGACAAAGCACTTTCTATAAACCAGTGTGAGGGAGGGCAAAAATAACAATAATAAATAACGCCTCTGAGTCATCCATTCACCTCTGAGGGTGCCGCCTCCGTGTCAGCTGTCAAGTGTTGGTAGTGTCACCTCGACTCCCTGATGGGCCCCAAGCCTTTGTGGGTTCCCTCCCCCACAGCAGTGCTCATGGACACGCCTCCCTTGTGGCCCATTTGTCCTGCTCTGTGTGGCCGGGCCTGTTTCTCTCAGGACAGTTCTGGGCAGAGCCAACTTCATTCTCACTATTGTTGTCCAGAAAAGTTTCCAAATCCTCTGCTTCCTTTGGTCTCTGTTGCAAACCACAGCATTTTCCATGTGATGAGGCATGGCCTTGCTAGCTGGCCTTTGGGTCAGCAGGCAGCGCTCTGGATTTCCAGTCTCGGGGCTGGGCTTCTCTTGGGAAACCTCCACCCATGAGGGCCATGGGGCTCAGCCCACAGGGGAGTGTCTCCCAGGCTGAATGGGCCATTTCTTGGGGCTGTGCCTCCCTCCTCCAACCAGCCCTTGTTCTTGCTTAACTAGACTCTCAAGGCATATTGTGACACTCTTCTCTCTGTGGCCTTGCCCTGCGCAGCCATGACATTATGTGTACGCCAGTGACTCACCTATAAATGGTGGCAAAGTTTTCCTCTCCATGAGGCACCAGCCAAACCAAACTTAGACCTCATTTGCAGGCTCCCATCAAAACCACTGCTCCATTCCAGAGTACAATTTCATTAGTTTGCTTCTGGACTTTCTCTAGCTCTCAAATCTATCTTGAAGCATAAATGGGGCAGGGAGTGGAATGCCACTCCTCAGCTTCCGGGTTCAGAAGCCCCCCACTCCCCCAAAGCATTTCTTCTCTCGTTTTATTAACTGTGCATCAGACAGTATTTGGTCACCGAGCATGAATCTGGCCCCATGCCTGGTGCTGAGGCTCCGGTCATGGTTAAGATCACCGCCACTGGTGGCCTGCTGTATTAGGAGAGGCAGACATGCCTGAAGGTAAGTCACAGAGTGTGAGCAAAGTGCTGCAGTCCCCTGAGGGGGAGGGGGAGAAAGTTGTCACAAAGACGGTGACATTTGATGTGGATCTTAAAGCAACTAGGAGTTTAACAATGAGGCAATGACAGTCTAGCTACAAGGAGGGTAGCAATGGCATGGAGCCCGGGGGGCATGGTGTGGAGGTCAGTGCGTCCAGCTCATGTACGATGGACCTCGCCAGCAACGAGGAAGCCACCAGTAGGTTCCCATGAGCATTACAGTGACCCGGGAGAAGCCAGCAGTCAAAAACCCTCTGTGGATGGTGGCTGCGGTGACAGTCATGCAGATGTCTGCTTCTTCTTCCTCTGCTTTTCCTCAGGCACCTCTGAACATCATATTTGGAGTGTGTGTTTTCCACAGAGCATGTGTGTCTGAGAAACACCCCACGTTTACATCCCCTGTGCTATTTAACGCTGTGTTGGGAGAGTCAGTCTCGTTTTCTGCCGGCCTGTCTTTTTGAAGCATATATGAACTCCAAATAGAGCCCACATTTTGCATCAAAGATTTCTTCTTTGTTTTCCCTCAGCGACCAAGCTGAACTCTAAGCTGATGTTTGATTTATCTGAGGTAATGAGGGATGGGGGCAGCCTTGCATAATTGGAATCTAAAGTAAGCCAAAAGCTTGTTTTAGCCAAAATTCCTACATCCTTTCCCACCAAGTCTTTCTGCCCAAGTTGTAACAAACAACAAATTGATTAATCTGAGTCTCACTAGCTCTTCATGCAGTGTGTCTGACCTTACATAATTGGTTGTGACTGAGCATTTCGGTCAGTCCAACGCACTAGTGGCCACTTTCAGGGTCTTTCAAGATGTGGACAGCTTGTGCTTGGACGGCCATCTTAACAGGTCACAGTAATTCAAAGCTTTCGTATGTACTGCTCACACATCTTTTTGCTGACGTTGGGAAAACACACCCTCAGTTTACAACTATTTCAAGAGAAATTACTGAATGAATAAATGAATGAATTTCTAATCCATTGACTAATGAAATTTCTCGACAATTCATCCCATGGGTGAGACAATTATTATACAGGTTTCTGGGAACCCGCTATTCTCCATTTTTCTTCTATTTACTATATGATAATCAAAGACCCAAACATACTCTAATATGTGAGATGCTTTGGAAGATTAACCAAAACCAAGATGAAATTTACCAAGGGTGACATATAAAAGAATACACTTAGTTTTTTATCTTTAACACCCTCCCAAGTACAGAAGTGTAGAATGGGAATCACGTGATGCAGAATCACAGAGTGAAAGGACACCATCTGACAATCAATTCAGTGTATCCATAAGGAAAATTAAGCCCAATGAAGTTCAAAGACTTGCCTAAAGTCTTCGTTAAAGACTGTTTGTTCAGAACCAAAATCCATTCAAAGAATCTTAAATTCAAAACAGGGTTCCTTACAGAGAAACTTCATGGGAACTAGTTGAAAAAGTTTCAGTGAGAACTTGTGGAAGCTGGCAAGTTACTAGTTAATTTCTCTGACTCAGTTTCCATGGGGCCTATGGATTCTTCTCTCTGCTTCTGGGAGCCTTCTTCATGCCCTCTGAAGAGTGGTTTCCTTGATCTCATAATCGTCCCAAAAGGATGAGTCACTTCCACGTCTCCCTGACCTGCCAGTTAGCCTCCTCATAGCTAATTGACATGCGCAGGGGTCTCCTTGGCCCAGCTGAGGTCAGAGGCGCACCTCCGGCCCATGACTGGGGTATAGTGTAGGGCTCTCCCTTGTGGAGTTGATAGAGGCTGATTCTCTAAGAGGGAGGTCAGGTTGGGAGGCCATGACCGGCCACTCTAGTGTCCCTGGGGATGACATAGGCAGGTCAGAGCCTGGCTCTCCAACTCCAAGCCAGCATTCTGTTGATGACTGGAAAGGTTGGGTGGACTCAAACACAACTGCAGTTGAAAGTGAGGTGTGCTCCAAAGGTGAATGCAATCCTAAACCAGAATAGAGGTGAGAGCTCTACTCTCCTCCTCCCTGGTCAGGCACCATCCAAAGGGGCAGGGCTGACACATTTTCAGAATAACCCAGAAAAAACTGACAGTGATGCTGAAGGGATTCAAAAATGATGTCACAGAAGAAATGATTGGAATACTTGGCATATTTAGCCTGGAGAAAAGAAGATTGAGAAGATATGTGATTCTTTGCCCTAATATTTGAAGGGCCAGCTTCATTCTTTTTTCTTTCTTTTCTTTTTTTTTTTTTAAATTTAAAAGTTTATTTGAGCCAAACTGACAAACCAACATATGCCAGGGAGCAAGATCTCAAATGCTCCCCCCAGCTGCATTCTTTAAAGGATTCTGTGTTACATGTCTGCAGAAGTCCAGAACGAGTACCAATGGGTAAACATTAGAAGGAGATAGACTTTGGCATAAATTAGGGCCAAAATTCTTTCCAGTAGAGTTTTTTAAAAAATAGACTGTCCTGTCATGTGCAAGAAGAGATGGCATGGTTGCTTGTAAGAGAAGCTGTAGAGCTGATACATGAATTCAGAGATTTCTAAAGTCTGTTCCAGTTCTGGAACTCTGCAGGTACATCTGGTTGGCTGGATTCATTGCTGTCACAGCAGCGAAGGTCACTGTGTGTGGCCAATTGGATCAGAGGAGTCAGAGCTGCCAAGTGGCCGCACCACTGGGGACAGCAGGTTGTCCTGACCTCACGTTGTATCCCTTCTATTCTGGGCCTCCTCAGGTCTGTTTGAGACAAGCCTCCTTCAGCTGAGACGCTCTGGATCATTCAAGCCTCCCTGCCACCTGCAGGGTCACCATCTGCTGGAGCGGCTGGTGGGGCTGCACTTTGCCATGGAATGCCAAAGACGAAATTGGCATTTAGAGGAGTGCTTTAGACTTAGCTCAATTGGTTGCAAAGATCAGAAGCCTGTTCAAAGTAGCTGAGATTTTAGAAAGAAGAAGGGAAACATGTAAAGGTCTGCATTTTGAGGACATAAAGGAGTTTTGCAGAAACCCAAGGAAAGCTGAACATCAGGGGCTAGGCAGGGCAGGACTTAACGACAGCGGGGAGACCTCACAGCCTTTGCAGGGCCTGATTATCGAGGGGCTGTGCCGAGGGTAAGTTAAGCTGGAAAGGGAAACTGGGCCCAGGAAAAGTGAACCAAATCCTCCAATGCAGAGGTAAGCAAGGTCCTGAGCAACCATCACAACGAGCTCCACATGTCCACAGCAAGGTGGGGTCGCTCGCACTTCTGTCATTTTCACTCCTTTTCCTTCCTCCACTGTGCCTTTCCCTGCATATCTACAAAGTCATATCCATCCCCATGATTCAGCAGTGCCCAAAACGCTGGAGCTGTGTGCCTGCAAGGCCGGCTGCCTGCGCAAAATTCCTAAGAGTTCAGGCAAGGAGACTGGACATCCCGTTTTGATTACTCATTCCAATGAACTCACTCATTAGTTCACGTAACAAATAATTATCAAGTGCTTAATTATGAGCACAGGTCTCCACCAGAAGCAAAGAGGCATAATCTAGGGTTTGTATCCTCCCTCAGACAGCCTGGAAAACCAAGACATACACCTTTAAGCAAGTAAATACAATTGAAGGTAATTCCTGTCATCTCAGAGCTATGTGGATTTAACCAGCTGGCCCTAAGAGGACTGGGGACCTCTATGAGAGACCCAGGCTCTCTGTCCAGCTCGGACAGATTGACTATCTCTCTGTCGCATGTAACTCCAGGACCTGTGACGTCTTCTGTAATTATTATGCTGAGTGCAATTGATCAACATGCAGCACAAAGGTGGAACTCCACAGTCTTGGTGACAGGCGCTGAGGGGAACGGCCTGTGCCAGTGCCCTCCATGCGGCCTGCTGTTCCTAAGGGGTGATATCATCATCCCTGTCACCTGCAGCACAGCTCTGTGGGAGACTGTCTGAGATGGTCACTGGCCACGGGGACATGGAAGCCTCAGGACTGAACTCAGCGTGACCCCGCAGAAACATGGGGTAGAAAGGAGCTCTTAGCTGTAATAGTTCTAAATGAAAAACATATTTTTGGTTTTTTCCATTATTTTATTTGTTTCTATTTCTAGAAATGGGATGACAAAGGGCACTTGTCATGGTGCCTCAGAGCAGAACTCTTGCTGTCTATCCCTCCCTCATCCAGCCTTGACCGGCCGGCTCCACTGCCAGGCCTAGTCTCTGCCTTTCTTAGTGGCTAGCTTACTAGGTGACCTCCTCGTCCCCTGCCCTCGGCTCATACAGAGCCAATCCACAGCTCTGAGGAGGGCTCTGGCTGAGTGCTATGGAAACTCAAAGACGGTGGCTATTTCCTTATCCAGCATCTTACAAATCCATGTTATTAGTGCTCAAAGAGTATAAACGAACGATAGGAGCCCCTATCCTCCATTCTTGGAAAAAAAAGAATTGTAAGTACGTTTCCCACTTTTACAATCCTCATGTAAACAGGCTAAACTGTGATTTTTTTTTTTTTGGTATTGTCAAGTATTTTGTTCCAATCTTACCTCAAGAACAGCGACTGCACAACACTTAGTAGGCTAAGGAGGACGCCATCATCTGAAATAGCAGAGAGCCTACGGGGTTACAAAGCAGGGTCTCATTGAATCCACATGACAACCTCACAACACAGCAGGTACTGCCGTCCTGCATTTACAGACAGACAGACTGAAGCCCAGGGAGGGAAGGAGTACAGCAAGACTCACGCTAAGTGCCAGGGCCAGGATGTGAGCCCTCAGCGTTACACCACTCTACAGTGTTTATCCTCCAAGAAGCCAGGCTGTCTTCTCATAATGGTGATTTGTGTGTTCATTTTCATACTCTGAAGCAGCTAAGCCTTAAAAGGAAAAAATAAGTACCAATAGCTTCAAAATCCAAAGAAGGGAGTGGACCCTCCTGTTTCAGACCACAGGGGAAAAAAAAAAAGGTCGTGGGTGGTGGAAAGAATAAATCTGAAGGGAAAAAAATCACCTTCTCCAGGCTTAGGGAGACAGTCAGATGTCTCTATCTTCCGTAAGTTTTTATGGAAACATACTGGACACACATTCTGCAGACAGATGTGAACGCTCTTAACGGGCGCTTCTCTGCAGCTGGCCAGCCATCGCCTGCTCTGTCATTTTCATCCAAACATTTGGATCTGACGCCGGGTAGATAGTAGTGGCTAGGTCAGAAAGACAGTTTTGGTATGAACTATTTCTACTTAATTGGCCTCTGTGTTTGTCTGTGTAGTTTTGCCAAACATTTTAATAGTTTTCATTGAGGAGTCTTCGTTCATTTTTGGGAAAAAAGCTATTCAGGGTGGGGATGGGTGGACAGGGTGTAAAATGCCTCTGTCCCCCTGAAGACTTTGGGCACTCTTCCCAAAGCAGATGCAGAAGGGAACACTGACCTCCGACTTGCAAATAACTCAGAACTTTTTTCTTATAGTTCGCCACTGTTAGTCTTTGCCTTTTGGACTTTACAATTTAACTTCCAGTTTGGCACTAATTTAGTAGAATAATCAAAGTATTGGATTGGAGGGAAATTAATTCCTAGTGTACAACACAATGAGATTTCAATATAATTTCATTTATAATCTTTTTTTTAAATAGCACATATATTTGAATAATTGTTATCCAATACTTGAAAAAAATCTTTACTTGTATCATTAGAAAGTAAAATATAGGCCACTGTCAAAAAAGAAATTACAGAAAAATATAAAGAAACAAAACCACCAATAATTCTACCTTCTACCATACCAAAAATAAAAGTTTATTAATTTTAAGTGCATTCCCTTCCAGTTTTTTTCTATGCATTTTTAGTTCTCTTCAAAATTTGGATTTTATTATATATAAACATAATAAAATTTACAGAAAATATAAATTTTATATTTATAAAACAAAATGATATATACATAATTTTTAGACCTTGCTTTTTATTAGTATTATATAGCAAGCATTACCCTATTATTGCCATTCTTCCAAAACACAATTTAAAAAATCTTCATGTTATTCCAAAGCACATATGTGTCGTGATTTACGGAACAATACCATTAATTTCTTTATTCATTTATTTTGGTATATTAATAATGTCATGATGTGCATTCTACACATGTATCTTTGTCCACAGGCTTCATTATATCTTTACCATAACTTCCTAGAAGAGAAATTACAGAAACACGATAGGTACAATTTTAATGTCCTCAGAATGCATTTAACATTTTTTTCCAAAAAACAAGTGACCAAAGTCCTGTTTCACAATTGTGGATGGGAGGGCTTGGTTCCCTGGACCGACCCCAGCATTGCTCCCATTCCCACCCCTCCAGCCTCACTGCCCTCCTGGGTATTCCCTGAAGACACCAAATGTGGCCCGGCCTCGGGATCTTTGCTGTTCCTCTGCCTGGAGTGCCCAGCCCCGCAACACAAATCTCTACCTTTCACATCCTCAGGCCTCTGCTCAAATCCACCTTATGAAAGAGGCATTCCCAAATCACCTCATATACATTAGCAGCCAGCGCCACCAGCCCTGAACTGCTATGCCCAGGACCTTGATTTATTTTGTTATTGTTTAAACAGATTTGATTTGTTAGAGCAGTTTTAGGAGTAAGGCAAAATAGAGTGGAGGGTACAGAGATTTCCCATCTACCCCCTGCCCCCCACCATGCCCACAGCCTCCCCCATGATCAACATGAGTGGGATGTTTGTTGCAATCTATGAACTTGAACTTTTATCAGTGGTGATGATCATCACCTGACAAACTGCTTATCCAAATATGTGTTTGTTGTCAAAATTTTGTGTTCCTCACAAGAATGTGAGCTCCCTGAGGGCAACGCCATTGGTTGTTTTCTTCACTATGGAATCCCAAGCGTTCGGACCTAGTACTCAGTCAAAACATGTCTGTTGAATGAATGAAGGGAAAATTTGGGAGGCAAAAAAAAAAAAAAGAAGAAGAAAGAAAAAAATCTTTGGCATTTTGTGGTTTTAATTTGCATTTCTTTGATTATTGATGGGATAAATCATCTTTTCATAAGTTAGTTTGTCATTAATTTTTTACGAATTATACATTTGCTAATACCTGTTTTTCCCCAGGGATGTTTGTACTTTCCTTATTGATTTTTAAGTGCTTTGCCTGTTTAAAGATATCAATCCTCAATTTTACATTTATTCCCAATATTTTGCCAATTTGTTTTTTGCCCTTAATGTTGTTTACACCTTTTATGCATTGTACTTGCAGAAGATTTAAGTGTTATGTATTTAAATATATCAGTATTTTAAAAACATGCTTTCTTTCCCTTTGTGTTTACATTTACACTGTCCTTTCACAGCCCAGTATCAGTTAACATTCACTAGCATTTTCTTCTTATTCATTCACTCCGTAAATATTACGTACCATTGAAGCCAAGCTTTACTCCAGAAGCTGGAAATGAAGCAAGAGCAAGAGAACACAGAGCCTGCTCTCACCGAGCTCACCTTCTCTCATTTTATTACTTACTGTTTTATGTTTAACTCAAGTTCCACTAATTTTTCAAACTAAAGTGTGAAGTAAGAGTCTAACTTTGTACTTCTCAGTAAACTTTTACTGAGGTATAACATTCACACAGGGATGTGCACAAATCATAAATGTATAGCTTGCTGGGTTTCCTGAACACCCTTTTGTATCCACCACCCAGATCTCAAAACAGACTTGACCAGCACCCCGGAGCCACCCATGGCCCCCTGACAACACCCGGGAACCACCCATGGCCCCCTGACAGCATCCTGGAGCCATCCATGGCCCCCTGACAGCACCCAGGAGCCACCGATGGCCCCCCGGGTCCCTGGCCCCTCTCCAAACACAACCACTCTCAAGTCTTTGATCACCATAGATTGGTTTTGCCTGTTTTTGAATTTTATATAAATGGCAAGACACAATAAATGGAAATTGTTGTTACTGGCTTCTTTTCCTGACCTGTGTCTGTGAGATCCATCCACGTTGCTGAGGTACATTTCTTTACAATAATTTGTAAACTTTGAATTTTTATAATATTCAATATTCCCATTCAGAATCATGATATAGATCTTCATTTAGTCAAATCTTTTGCACATGTTAGAAAATTTAGAAAGTACATTTTTGATAGGATTATAGCTTGGTAATTCATGGCTTTGATTACTTTTGAGAATAAAATCTCCAGCTTTAAAAAAAAAACTAGTTGTTGCTGATACAATTTCAGATGATTGAATATATATATTAAATTGTGATTTTATACAAAATATTTTAATCAGCTTGTCTTTCATTACTCACCAGATAAGCATGCGTTGATGTGTTTATTGACCACATTCATTTTTACTCTTCTGGTTCTTTCTTCTTGTCCTTATATTTCCTTGTTTATTTTAACAATTCTTTATATTTTAAGGAGATCGTTGAAATATTTTGTGCAAATATTTAGCAGTTCATCTTTTATTTTGTTGATTATATTTTTGATATGTATTTAAAGTGTGTGCAAAGGCAAATCTATCATTTGTTATTTTTGTGATAGTTTCTTTGCGTGTCATTTTAGGAAAGTTTTATCAAATGATTTATCCTCCTCAGTCCTGTTTTTAGAAAGAGTGTCTCTGTCATATACTAAACATAAATGGGTCTGTTTTTGGGCTTTCTATTTTATTTGTTGGCTAGATATAGAATTGCACAATTTAAATTATTATGGCTCTATAAAACATTTTGAATTCTGTCAATGCAGGTCACTTTCCTTTATTCCATTTTACAGACAATTTTGGCTGTTCTCATTTTTTTTATTGCAAATGAAATATATGTCATTTTGTTGAATTCCAAAAAAATAAAATCCTTTGGATTTGTAATGATAATTATAGTAAATGTATATATTATCTCAGAAGAATTTGTATCTTCCTATTATTCATCTTCCCATCCAAGAAATTATAGATCTCCTTATTTGTCCAAATATTCTTTCATGTTCCTCACTAAAATTTTTATATGAATCCTTCATTTTTATTGTCAGATCTATTTCTAGGGTTTTTATATCATTTTGCTGTTCTGAATTTAATTATTCTTTTAAATATACTGTTAATCGTTTATTAGTGGTATCCATTAGAAAACATATGGATTTTACATTGCGGTAATAATGGTCGCTACATTTTACAGAGTGAAACAGGGAAAGACGGTGCAGCGTGGCAGTTAGAGGAGGGATTCTGGAGTCAGATTGCACAGATTCGAGTCCCAGTTCTGTTACTTGCAAGCTGTGTGGTGTGGGCAGCTCACCTGACCTTTCCTGTGCCTGAATTTTCTCCTTTGTATAATGCAGGTGATAACAATACTTTCTTCATAGGATGTATGTAAAATGGTTAGCACAATGCCTAGCACAAAATGCTCAAGAAATGTTACTACTTTGTAGGTAAGAAAACAGCCTGAACAGTTAAATGACTTCTCCATGGTCACATAGCTGGAAAGTGGTAGAGTTAGAGTTCAAAGTGCTGTTCTGAGCCCATGACCTTGATTATCAAGCTTTAGCACCTCTCAAATACATATTTGAAAAATAATTTATTTTTCAGTTTATACTTAGGTTTGTATAGACAGACAATCACATAATTTGCAATATTTTCCCCCTCGGTTTTGATATTTTTATTTATTGTTTTCTCTATATGTATTATAATGGAAATTTCTAGGTAAATATTTAACAATAGTGATGGCACTAAGCATGCTTATCTGTTTCCTGATTTTAGTGGGACTATCTTTATTATTTTATTTTTAGCTGTGATGTTTGGTATCTGTTTATTAATCAGTTTTATTGGGAATGAATGCTGAGTTTTACCAAATGCCATGTTAGTATCTGTTGAGATTATTACTTTTTTCTCAAACTTTTTGTGTGATGAATTGTACATTAGTTTCTTCATATTGAGCCATCCTTACATTCCTGGAATAAAATCTCCTGGGTATGATAGATCATTCTTCTAATTTATTGTTGGATTCGATTTGCTAAAACATTTTTAAGTTTTTTATCTTAACTTATAAATGAGATTGGTGTGTAGTTATTGTTGTTGTTTTAGGTTCATCAGGTTTGTTAACAGATTACACAAATTTAAAAGTTGATTTGGAAAACTGCATAGTTCGCTGTGTTCTGCAATGATTTATTTAGTGTGGAAATTAATTTTTTGTTGTAAGTTTGAAAAATATCACCCGTAAACACCCATCTGATCCTTTTGACTTTCTTGAATGCAGTCTCTCAACAACTTGTTTAATATCTTCTATAGTTATTGATTTATTAGTGCATTTACTTTTTATTGATTTAACATATGTTTTCCTAGACAATTCAACTACATGCTGCCCATAAGAGGCATACTAACTCATAAAAATTAAAAGAGTGTCCCAACTCACCATGCATACACAAACCCAAAAGAAAATAAATATCACAAAATTAGCACCAGTCAAATTAAAATTCAAGACTGGAAGAAATAATAGGTCACAGAGGTAACATTTGGTTGATGAAGAAAGCATCTTCAGGAATGAAATAGATAATGGGCATAAATTTTAAGTCCTAAGTAACATAGCTATGACATATAAATCAAAACTTCAAAGTATAAGTATTAATTGACAGGAAAAAAATGATAGAGATTTTTATAACATCTAATTCATTAACAGATCAAGTAGAAAACATAAATGAGGATAAAGAGGTTGAATTGTCTTCAGGTGAAGAGCAGGTAGTCTGAGCTGGCCCATCTCAGCCTATGTCCCTGGTTCCAGCAAGCATTCATCTAACACAGCTCAGATATACCAGCATGGGCTCCTCTGCCAGCTTCTCTAACTTGTTGACCCTTTGGGTACATAAGAATTATAATCCCCAGCATGCAATGCTATCAGGTGGCTTCCTACCTGAGCCCCATCCAGAGCCCTTCATCACCATCAGTCTCCCCTCTCTGCCAAGCAATGTATTCAGGAACTGAAATCTCTCAATGTTAGGGAAAGAGCTAGGGCAATTAGGAGTTGGAAGGGTAGCATTCAGCGTTCCTCAAAACGCAAAACCCACTCATAGAGGGCCAGGGGATGAAGAGGAAGTAGGAGATGAGGCCAACCATCTTCCTACCTTTTCTGAAAGTCACTTGGCTCAGTTTCAGGAAATGAGAGAGGGAATGCTCTTCTCCTTCTCCTCCTCTTCTTCTGTTTTAATCCAACTCTTTCTCTCTAATTTTTAATGGAGTTTCCTCCTAACTTCCTCTTGATTGTGCTATGTGCTGAAATGCAGACAGCCCCTGGAACCTACAGGAAAATTTCTCCCTCTGGCAAAGCAAATGAGGGCTTGGAAAAGCAATATAATGCTTTGTTAAGGACCTTCACTTTTGCAGCCATCTAACAGGCTGACCCATGCCCCTCACCCAGCAACCACCAAAGCTGCCAAGGAGTCTGCTAAGGAGAAGAATTCTGAGGGGAAAAAAAAATCTCTCTTTCCAAGATGAGGAGTTTAAGGTAGAGTAAGAAGGAGGAAAACAAAGAAGGAAAGAGAGTATAAGTAAAATAATAAATGTGGAATGGTGTCTCTTCATAGGCAACTGTTTCAAGGCTGTTGTACAAACGGCAGAAAAAGAAGGGGAGCACCTTCAATCCAATAGAAAAGCTTTCTCTGGTTCTCCTGTTTATAGCAAGTAGGTGTGGTATATAGCCTGGCTCAATACCAGCCTCCTTTAGGAATTGGCTTTCTGGGATCCTTTAATTAAAGTACCAAGACACAATATTAAGGTGAAAGACTTAGCAGATATGTGGATTGGGCCCAGCACCGCTGGTGGTCTGCCTGGGACTGGTGAAGGCAGAGGAGGGTCTTGTCCCAGCTTGCACAGCGGTCTGGCTCTCACATCTGCTTGGGAATTTAGGGGACAGTACCAGGTGAGCTGAAAAGCCTGGGTGGGAGCTCCGGGCTGTGCTCTTGGAGACTGAGCCGCATGCCCTTGAACTGTGTCTGTATTTGGATGTGGTGAAAATACCCAGGGTGCCCAGGCACCAGAGGGGAGCTCCCCCAGGGTCAATCCCACAGCTCACCTGCCATGTGGACATGCCATATACTCGGCCCACATGTTCTCAGTCTCTGGACAGAGGGGCTTGCCCAAAACCCTTACTGCTCCCAGGATTAACTCCGTGCACTTTCACTTCTCTAAGTCTGCTAAAAACAGGTTTCCATCCTCAGAGCTCCTGTAACTTGAATCATATCCATGATCATGGAGATAAAGTCTCTAAAATATCTTTTTAAAGTTTGTTTAAAATATATAAGAGAAATATACATACACATATCTTATCTATATCTATCATCTATCTATCTATCTATCATCTATCATCTATCGATATTCTTATAGCATGTGACTATACCCCCAAATTTCAATGAACCTCCTTTTCAAAGGCTGCGTGTGGTAGAAAACCTACCACACCTGTATTCATGGACCACCCCACACATATGGGTGATGTTCTTATAAGCCCAGGCTCCAATGGTCTGTGGATTCTAATGAGTCACCTTAACAGTAACGACCCACTGCACAGGCTCTGATCCCCGCCACTCACCCCCACCCCCCAGCACATGGAATACGGGATTTCAGTCCCCTGCACCACCTTCCAAGAATTTCTGTCCCTAAGGGACGTCTCACAGGTGCTCACTAACAGCCCTGCCATTGTCCTTCTGGCTTCCCTACTGCCACTCCCTCCATCGATGGCCACCATCCGTGCCATCCCCTTCCTCCCAGGGGATATCTAGGTCCTCTCCAAGCGCCCAGGCCCCTATGGAAGTAGAGTAACAGCCCTCTTCCTCACACGGTGTGATTCTATTACACCCCCAGAGCAGAATGCTTTTGCCCCTTCTCCCAGGGCCCCCCAACAGTCAGCTCCTACAGCTCTGCCTGCAGACTGAACACAAATTCACAATGCTAGGTTAGAGACCATTTCTGAGACAGGTACCACGCTGGCTGCCCCATTTCAGTTTCTCCCCCAGCTACCTGTGCCTTCATCTTCCTTCAGACAAAACCCCACACAAAATGAGGCTGCCTGAAGCCACGCATGAGTTTGCTAGTTAAGTCTGAATCCTTGCTCATGTCCAGGTTAGGACCCAGATGAAACTCTTAGCTTCTGGCCTGTCAAAGCACTCCTTGACGGGGGAAAGACAAAAACGAGCAGATCCTAAACTGAAGAGCAGAAACATTCTCGTGTAACACCTTCTGTCCCTTGCATTGTGGGCCAGCTCCTTCCACAGGGGAAAGCATTCGGAGACTAGGATGAGTCTATCTCGTTAGTTCTGGAAATATGTGCATGTCAATGGATCAGAATATTGGATTGATATTCTATATAAAAACAATCAGCCAAGAAGAGTCCAGTCTGTTCTTCCAGTGACCTATAGAGTCAGATCAGATCTTATTAAATTTACCAGATGCTATAGATACAAAGGACTTTGGATGATCTGTATAATCTGCTCCCAAAATTATGAAAGAGTTATTCAATTATCTGATTCGCCAATGCACTAGGTAAGGGGACAGGACCCTCTCCAGACAAGGCCCAGGGTTTCCTGGAAAGACAAGGGCCTCTGGGCTCTAATCCTGCCCTCCCCATTACTCTCTGAGTGGTCCTGGGCAATTCACTTCACTTCTCTGAGTTTCTGTTTTCTCACCTACACATTGAAAAACCTTGCTGGATTATTATTGCAAGAATCAGAGAAGATTTAATAGCCTCTCAGTAAATGGTAGGTCTTGGGGCCATTATTTAGTTTGGGCATATCTTTTGGAGAGGAACTACATGAGCCATATGCTTATCACCATCTCCATGTCTGTCTTTAAAACATGACTCTCTCTCTGTCTTTCATGCACCTATGTGTGCACGCACACAAACACACTTGCATGTGGACCCATGGACTTTGGACCCAGGCTATCAGGATTTGAGACTTGGTACCACACTTGTGACCTTGTGACATTGGTCATTTAACTTATAAGTGTCCTTTTTCCTCATCTGTTCAATGGGGACTGTTGTGGTTGATATGAGGATTAAATGAGGTAATATATTTAAACCATTAAAACATGCCTAGCATGTAAAAGAATGTACATGGATTAAAAATTATTATTACTATCTGTTATTCACTATTCCCCTGACAGGGGTTGGGAGGATTCTAATGGTGAGAAACCTGAATCTCAAATCCCACCTTCACCACTGAACTCTGTTCTAGAACATTGTATCCACCTCTTTCCTGTATTACATGTCTGCTTTCCTTTCTAGAGTGGCTGGTATAGGTGAATCTGTTGGGCACCTATAACCTAATTACTGCTCAGGCTCACACAAGGCTCACCTCTTCTAGCCACTAAGTAAATCATTTCTTAAAGAGATTATGCTCAAGCAGCACAGAAACAGTCTCTGCTTCAGGTGGCCCCTCTATACTGGAGACCTGTCCACCAATAAAGTTAGCAGAAAAAGAGGGTCACTGCTGGGAGGATGAGCGTTCACCTCAGTTGGCCCCGACCACCTTGGCAGGGTGTCCCCATGTGAGGAGAGCTGGGTCTGCCTGATCAAGGAAAACCAGCTATCACCTCAACAAGGGTGGCTCTGACTGACCTCCTGTCCACTCAGTCTGTCAGCAGTCCATTAGCAATTCCATACGTGACCCTGATCCCACCACATCTCCAGTTAACAGGACTCTTGGGAGGACACATGGACCAAGAATGAAGGCCATCCAGGCCAGCGGGAAGGGAGGGACACTGCAGTGGCAGACAGCAGTATGGATGCTGAGGAACAAGTGGCATGGGGGATGAGCCTGTGGGCAGACAGGAGGAAGTGCTCTAAGCAAAGGAAGGGCCGTGTGAGGATGAAAAGAAAGAAGGAAAGACTGTGGGTTAGACATTCTCTCACCTTCAGCTCTTCTCAGGAGACCTGCCAAAGAAAGCAGGAAGTGGAATAAGCATCCTTTGACATCTCTAAAGCAAGCAAGTGTTCTTCAAACAAGAGAATCAATGAGCCTCGTTCAAGTGGATAAGCTATCTGATGTCCAACCAGTGAGGCGTCTATTAACGAATGTAACATGGATAGATGGGTCAATGGAAACCATTCATATTTATGAAGAGTCAAACTAGGCAGAGTGAAAAATGCTTGTAGATTGGAAAAATAGATAAAAATGGGTTTCTTTGGATAAGGTTTCTGTTTTGATAATTGGGTAATCTTATAAACAGGAATGTATGACAGAAATAAAATCTATATCTAGAAGTTATTAACTTGATGTGCAAAAGTGTTGTTGGTACCTATTTTTGTGAATTATTCCATCTTAAAAATAATTGTGATTTCATACTCCCAGTTGTGTTGAAAAAGGAGTGCCGAAAGGGTATGCAAGTTTCCTACAAAAAGAATCCAAGCTATTACAACTACAGCTAAGAAATGTAAAGAGTTACTGATTTTACCCTTTAAATGAAAGGAAATTTACAAGAGGGCAATGATGGACAGGGGCAAGGTCTGGCCCTAGGGTTCAGAGTCAGGTACTCTAATCACACCAGGATGAGGGGAGACTAGCTCCAGAAGTTTCTGGAAGGTTAAATAGGAAAGCTGAGTGTCAAAATCATACTGCGATGAGAATAAATGGAGAAGTTGTGTTTGCGAGGAGCTAAACTGAGTTATCATGGAAGGAAGGATGAGGACAGAGAAGGAAACCTGAAGACACAAATAACAGAAACCCAGACCATTAAAGGTGATTAATAAAGTGTGCAAGCATTCAGAAGGTATGGAAAGATAAGTTAGAAGCCAAACTTAGTCACCATTATCATGCAAAAGAACTCTTAGCAAAGGTAAACGACTTGTAGTGGAGAAAAGGGAACCTGGTGTACTGTTGGTGGGACTGCAGATTGGTGCAGCCACTATAGAAATCAGTATGGAGGTATCTCAAAAAGCTGAAAATGGAACTACCGTATGACCCAGCAATTCCACTCTTGGGTATCTATCCAGAAAAACCCAAGACGCTAATTAAAAAAAATGATGCACCCCTATGTTTATTGTAGCGCTATTTACAATAGCCAAGACTTGGAAACAACCGAAATACCCATTGATAGACAACTGGATTAAGAAACTGTGGTACATTTTATGCAATGGAGCATTACTCCGCTCTAAAGAAGAATGAAATCGTACCATTTGCAACGATATGAATGGACCTAGAGAACGTAATGTTAAGTGAAATAAGTCAGTCAGAGAAACACAAATACCATATGATCTCACTTATATGTGGAATCTAAAAAACTTTAAACAGAAGAAAAAAAGTAAACAGAAATAGTCTCAGAGATATAGAGGAAAAACTGATGGCTGTTAGTTGGGAGGGGGTGGGGATGAGGGAGAAGGGGAAGGGATTAAACAGCATAAATAGTTAACTGCAATATTCCACAGGGACATGAAAGACAGTTTGGGAAATATAATTAATAATGTTGTGAATATTTTGTAGGATGTCAAATGGTCACTTGTCTTGTTAGGGAGACCGCATCATGGATGGGGTAGAGGCTTGATCACTGCACTGTACACCTGAAGCCGATGCTGTATAATATTGTATAGTGTGGGAGTTGATGGAATTGTAATAGATATGTATGATATGGGGGGGAGTGGGATGGCGGATTGGGGGAGGGGGGTTGTAACTTTGAAGAGTAAAAAGGATAACTCTTGCACTGTGTTGTACACCTGAACCTAACTTTTTTAAACATTCAAAAAAATAAATAAAACAAATGACTTAGCACATGACCAGTACCGTTTTCCTTAGGTAGCTTGGTCTGCAAAGACAAGGATGATAATCACCCCCTACCAAGGGTTTTCAGCCCATTCCAGCGAGCCCTCTTAGTAGGATATATAACAATGTTTATTGGCCATTGTTATCTTTCAAGAAGTAGAAGCAAACTGACGTCCCATATCAGAGTTCAGTAGCACTCCCCAACATAGATTACAAAATAGGGGAGGAGTTCTCCTGAGGATATGAAGCAATGTCTGCAAATGTGTGCGAGTAAGTGTGGACTTATATACTCCTCTGGACCAGGAAATGGTTCTCTGAAGATCATGGCATGATTTCTTTTCCAAAGTGGAAAACATGAGTATTATTGTAACCAGCTAAGTGCAAGGAGACATGGCAGGCGAGACTAGCAGACACTGCAACTATTACGAGAAGCGATAGAAATCAGTGTAGCAACAAATACTCATTACACATTAAGTGTGCTAGGCACTATGGGAAATAATACATCCACAGCTGATAAAGCCTTTCAAAAGTATGTCTCCAGTTAATTCGCACATTACTGTGAGGTGGGCATTGTTAGCCCTCTTTGTTAATGAGAAAAAATGAGATTCAGAGAGGTTAATTGAATTGGAGATCTCCTGATTTCCAGTTTTATATCCTTCCTGTGTACTTTATGGGTTTAAATTCTGGCTCCGTCACTTCTTAGCTGAGTTACTTGAAGAAGTTTTTCACCCTCTGTATCCTCAGTTATTAAAATGAAAATACCAGCACCTATCACATAGGTGCATGTAAGTATTCATGAGAGAACGTGTATAAAAATGCCAGATCTGATGCCTGGCACATAGTAGGTCCTCAGTAAATGTTGGTTTCTCTTCCTTTCCTTTCCTGAAGTACGATGGTGGATGGAGTAACCAGTCCCACAGCAGGACTAGCACAGAGCCATGGCCCAAGGCCGTGCACAGTGACCCGTCGACAGGGCTCCGGGAGTCCTTTGGGGCTGGAAGGGTGTTGTGTGAGGCCCATAAGGCACTTGGGCCCAGCTTAGGAGGAGCAGGATTTGTGTGGGTGGAGAGATGGGCAAGGGCTGAGCAAACACAGAGAGCCAGGCACCAAAGCAGGAAAAGACATGGGTGTGTGTGTGTGTGCAGGTGCAAGGACCCAGCTGCTAACCAATGGGCTGAGGTACAGCAGTAGGACGGGGGCCGGGAGGTGGCTGAGGCTCTCGTGCAGGGAAACTTCCATGCTCAAGGTTTATAGCTGGATCCTACAAGTGAAGGGGAGCTAGCGAAGTTTTGCCAACTTTGAGCCTCATCTATTAAGAAGATGAATCTGGTGCCAGTGTGTAGAATGGACTGTTGGGGAAGAGGTGGGAAAACAAGGAAATTTTATATTTTATACACACACACACACACACACACACACAGCCTTTTTTTTATTACAAGCTATATATAATCTATTTAATCCCATTTAGAATGGCTTGGGCATTAATTTTATTCTTATAATCGATTATAGAGGTTTAAAACTGCTGTGTTTTTGGTTTTGTAACATATTATGGTCACATCTAAAATTCATTTGGTGTTAAATCAAGAATAAAACTCTCAATTATATTATTGCTCCTATAGTAAAGTATAATCTACTTTAAGGCAATTCACTTTGTCATACACTTTCCAGGAATGAAACTTGATAAAAAGCAGAGACTTGCTGGATCTGACAACAATTAAATCTATACTCAACAAGTATAAAAGAACGACTGTGAGGGTAGGTAATTTGGAAGAAAAAAAAGAAAACAGACGTAAATATGTCAGGAAATCAAACTAAAGTGTGATACCCATGATCTATTTTGAGATATGGGATTATGTTATGTATTTGAGGAAAAACAAAATCTGGTAAGTACCCAAATTATGAAATGAATTGTATTTTCAAAATACAGGCTGGGAGTCCAAGATCAAGGTGCCAGCAGTTTTTATTTTTCCCAGGGCCTCACTCCTTGGCTTGCAGACGGCCGCCTTCTCACTGTGTCCTCATGTGGCCTTGCCTCCTTCGTGTCTCACCCTCTTATAAGGACCTCAACCTATAGGAATAGGGCCCACCCTTATGACCTTATGTAACCTTCAAAACCTCCTTAAAGACCCCATCTCAAAATACAGTCACATTCTGAGATACTGCGGGTTAGGACTTCAACATATGAATTTGCGGGGAAACACAATTCAACCCATAACAGATAGCTTTAAGATGAGGTAAGGCTGTGGCTAGGTTATCCACCAAGATGGAGGTTCAACAGTGGAGCAAGTGGGATCTGCTGATGGTGCCAACATGCTGGACCTGGGCCGCGGCCCAAGTGCAGGTCTGAGGGCACTGGAGAGCCTGAATCCCAACACCCGGCCCTGACAAGTGGGAATGAGCATGTCTCTGAACCCTGCTTGCTGACTTGGAGATATTTTTAAGTGTCCCCAGTTTTCGGAAAGGGAACTGAGTGTTCCCTCTGCCCTGGCTCCCTGTTGCCAAAAATGCATGTGATGGAAAAACCCGCCTGGGCTGAGGACAGAGTGAGGTTGATGAGCTCGGGGATGGGGGAGCTGAACTGATTTATGCTGTGGCTGTGGCCGTAGTGAGATTGGGCCTCTCCTTGGCGAATGGCATGCTCTGAAGGTTGGCGTTGTTAAGGAGAGTTTTTGGGATGACTTCAGAAAATAGAAAGTTACTGTAAATAAGATGGTATTGGGCTGTTTTTAATTTTATACAGGTCATTATATCATGGTCAAATGAAAACCTTGACATTTGGGGCAGGAAGCATGTGGCAAGTGGGCGTGGGCGGACTTCAGGCAGGGCTGCTTCACTGAGAAAAGCCATTCAAGAGCCTCACAGAGGGAGGTGCACAGAAGGTTCTTCAAACATCAATGGCCGCAACCTCCTCGTCTCCATGAAGCTCTCTACTCCATAAACCCTGACTCTGCTAGTGGATAAACAGACAGCAACAGAGGCCTTGGGGGATGGGAGCGTGAACGCTTGATGACACACTAGGGACAGACAGAGCGGTTGCGGCAGCATCTAATTAGATTAGGCCAGCAGAACACACAGACCTCACAGAGGCCCTTGGCTGGGGATATCAGATGAGCACGGAGCCTTGACATCTCTAGAGGAGATGTCAGGCTCTCCTTGACATCTCTAGCAGGAGAAGCCAGGCTCTCCTGCTAAGGCAAATCTCTAAGCACTTCTCTGGATGGCTCAGGAAAAGGCAACAAGTTTTCCTGAGCTGCTCCGTGCCTGGCCCGAAAAAGCAATCATCCAAAACTTGAACTGCAAAAAATGTGGAGTTCTTGGTATACCATCCACATTCAAGCTGAAAGAGCTTTGCACATCATGGGTACCTCTGCACTAAAATCCCACTAAATTCTATCCTCAGTTTGACAACTGTGATGTTCAAGGTACCTAACAAGGAAACAGGAGCATGGGGTAGTGGTTAGGAGAATGGCTCCAGGGTCAGGTGGCCTGGGTTTAAATCCAGGCTCTGACACATATTGGTTGTGTAACCTTGGAAACTGAGGTAACGTCTCTGTTCAGAATAATAGCACCTACCTCCTGGCAGTGTTGTGACAAACACACACAAGGACTGGGGACAGTGACAGGCATTTGGGACAGAGAAAGCTTGTTATCATGACTCTTGAACAAAGGTTCCTTTGGAAATTTCACTGGGTTAAGGGAGAAGGAAGGAGGGAGGGGAGAGAGAGAGAGAGAACAGGAGGGCAATATTTTCAAAGTCTGCCACTAAAGAAGAAAAAATAGGGAAGTGAGCCTTTTCATGTAAATATATTAAAAAAACCCTGAACATTGGTAGTAACCAGGATAAATTTAATGTGAATAAAAACATATACACTAGGATGTGAAGTGCAGCAGGACACAAAATGATAAACATGGTATGATGACAACAATGTTAAAGCCAAATAAAAACCAATGAAGGAAAAATGACTTGACAGAGATATTTCCAAAGTATTAGCAGTGGTGGTCTTGGGGAGCTTGGGGGGGATTTTTCTTCTTTTTTTCATATAACAACAAGAATTATCAGATATCTTTAAAAGCGATCACCAGCTGCACTAAAATTCCCCCTTCGTGTCACCCTCAGTTCCACCCGCACCCTACTCCCCACCCCCCACCCTCCGCACTCCTGCAAGAGCGGTGAGGGGCCGTTGTCATCCTTGCTCCTTCTCAGTTCCAGCTTCTACCACCTCACACCAAGCCAAGGTCAATAGCTTCCTGGGGGATGCGTTTACCTCCTAGGACCTTCCGGTCCTGTCCTTCCTGCAGAGAGCTTCCAGGCTTATCTGCCTGAGCTAACGGCCCCTCCCCACTCTCCCTCCCTGTGCTGTTCATCTGCCTGCTTAAGTTCTCTCACACCCCCCACCTCGGCCTTGGTCCTGGGTCCAGTCTTTCCCTTGCCTCCCTGTTGCTCTTAGGGTACAGTACAGACTCTTGTGGCCAACAATTTCGTCACTTGCCTTTCCGTACCCCCCCTCCCCCACGCTACACTTGACAAGGATTTGCGCTTCCTCCTTAAGCTCTGACAGCAACCTGTGAATATTTCCACCACAGTGCTATCAATCACATTTTACAGAAAGTACCTGTTTCTTGCCTGCCAGGTCCCCTAAGCTAGAAGCTCTCTAAGACCGTACCTTCATTCTGGTTGAACCTCCAGGATCTACCATAGTCCCTGGCACCTGGTAAGCTCTCAATCAATACTGTCTACTTGAATGTGACCCTCTTTCCCAAAATCTCAGGGCTCCCTCTGAGGCCAATCCAAACCCCTCGCCTGACTTCCTAGAACAGCCAAAGGCTGACTAGAACCTGCCCTTGCCACTGAATTTCCCACTGCCCCCTCACCCCACCAAAGGCTTCCAGTGTCGCGTGCTGACCATTCACTTCTCCCAAGCACACTTTGCACGTGGTTTATCTGCTCCTTTTCTCACGGTGCCCAAAGCACCCTCTGTCTTCTGGTTTTCTAATTAACCGTTTCTCTTTCAAGCCCCAGCTCCTCTCAAAGCCCGCCTGACATGGCGCTCACTCAGCATCTGCCACAATCCTTCGCTGCTTCTGGAACTGCTCCTGTGTGCGTCTCACTTCCCTAATTTAGCTCCTGTCAGCCCCAGGCCATGGTTCACACATGCTTGGATCCCCCATGTGACTTGTACCTAGGAATGGCTCAGTGAGAGCTGTTGACTGACTGCCTGTGGTCACTGGCTGGTATGGAGGTGACCGGGCTGGGCGTGCCTGTTTTGGTGACTGAGCTGCACATCCATTTCTCACACAGCCGGTGCCATGAGGGAGGGTCCCTGAACCCCAAAGGAGAGGTTAGGTCACCCCAGCCCTCCCCCGGCTGCCCTGCCTGGGCTTCCTTACTTCCTGCTATAGGACACTGGGTGGACAGCCAGTGAGGCTCACATAGCCATTGCTCACAAAGGACCAGGACAGGCCCCAGTAGACAAAGGACCCCGACACCCTGCCTGCTCAGAATCACCCACCACTGTAGGGTTTGCTGAATATGTAGGCAAACTCTTATCATCCACGGGAAAGCATAGGAAAGAGAAAATTGTGCCTGTTTTCCTTTTAATTATAAACTTCCCATGGCTCCCCATCCAAAACAGTCGCCTGGCCTTCAGGACCTCACCAATTTTTTATCCAAATCTGTCTTTCATTAATCAGATACCATCCGAAGCCACACAGCCTGTACCTTTGACTCATTTGAAAAGAAATGGAAAATTCCTCACCAAATGGATACATTAATTAACTAATCCAGTTGTGAGGGTTGCCCATGTTATCTTATGTGTTCTTTAGATTTACTAATACAGGACAGAGGCGTCCCAGGGTGACTTTCCCCCATGCTGGTCTGGTCTCAGGGACTCTGGCTTGAGCCAACACCAAAGCACGCACAGCACCTGGTATGAGGACACCCTGCCTTCGTCCTCAAGAGCACAGGGTGACAAGCTGACTCACCCTCCTGGTGCTTCTGCTCCCTCCTTGCGTGTGATGTCAACACCGGCGCTTCCTCGCTTTGAAAGGTGTATGGAAGGTGTGGCTGAGAACAGGGCAACGGGCTTTTCCTGAGTGAACCGAAGCAAGCTGGCCTTGCCGGCTCCGAAGGCCAGAGGGCAGTGGGTGGATATGGGGATAAGATCCCCGGGCGGCAGTGGGTTCTGGAAGCTGGGCCTGCAGTCATCCCCATCACATGCAGATCAGGGCGGGCTCCTGGCCCTTCCCCAGCTGGGCCGCAAGGTGTTGCACAACGGAAGCCTGGCCTCTGTAACTAGAAAAAGGCCTGGGCCAGTGACTCATTCTAACTCACCTGAGAAGTTGCAGCTCTTGAGCTCTGGCCCAGACACCTCTCCCACACGCCCAGCCTTCCCGTGTCTGTCAGGATGGCCTCAGAGCCAAGGGGCCAGGGAGATGACACCTGAATTTTTAAAATTTGACAGTGGTGAAGATGAGCCTCCTCTGGATGGGGTGTCCTCCCCCTGCCCCCCGCCCTCCCACACACTGGCCTCTCTCACCCCCAACCACCAACTTTTACCTTCTGGAAATGTCCAAGCTGTTTGCACCCCCTGGGGGCTGAGTAACAGAAAATCAAAAAGGGACCATCTACCGAATCTTACCCCCTGAGCGGAGACGGGGCATCTGTGTATGGGTACGAACAGTTATGTGTCATTAAAACAGATAAGAGCAGAATCAGTCCAGGTGACATGGTCTCCGTAGGGTTTCATTCACAGGCCCCTAACCTGGGGACAGCCCTCTCAGCACCAACTCAGCTCGCTGTCTTCTCCACATTCCTCCAGATGTGGTATTGGGTTCCTGGAGAAAGGAGACATGTTTTCAGCTGAGACTTAATCTACCTGGGCTCCTTCCAGATTACCACAGCCTGTCCATTTCTGATGAGAAGAAGCCCTGGTGAACGTCAGGACGCCCTCCCGTGCCACCCAGGCACTCCTGAAGGCGGCCACCACGATGGAGTTGTTGTCACCCATTCCGCAAGCGCCAACAGTGTGTGGGGCAGAACCGGGATTAGACAGACCTATTGCTTCCCCAGAAGGCTGAAACCAAAATGCCTTGGGTGCCCTGTGGACATTTCCGATTCAGTTTCCATTTAGGAGAAAATAAATAAACCCAGACAACTATCTCCTGTGCTTCTTCCCGCCTCCCTCGCCATCTCTGATAATGGAATAAACCCTTCCAGAGGTCAGTGGGGCTGCCTGAGGGCTGAGCTGGCCCTCGAGGCTGTCACAGCTGCAGACCCAGTTGTAGCCAGACATCTCATCACTGCCAGGCAAGGCCTGTACTGGGGCCAGCTCCCCCTGGAGCCCACGCGGGTCTAGCTAGATTAGACCCAGGCTGAAGGCAACTTGAGTCTTTTTCTCAACAGCCTTGGGAAACCTGCGCTTTCCACTGGGGGGTGAGAGCTGCAGAAACCTGCCTCCCTGGGATACTGCCCAGTACCTGGCATCCTGCAGGTTTGCCTGGGCCCCGCCCGCCCTGGTCTAACCCCGAGTGAGCTGGCACTGGCTGCCAGTCTGGCCTCGCCCAGGATCCCTGTTTGGCCTGGCCTCCGTCAAGGAGGCAGAGAGCCTGAGGAGCTGGGGAGTTAAGCAACAGTTCCCAAGGGCGAATTCCTGCCCAGCGCCTGGGCTCTGGCTTCTGAGCCAAGCATGGGAGGCTGTCTTTCTGCTGATTCCTGGTTGTGGCTGCATGTTGCACACTGGTTCTCTATCCTTGCCTGGATTTTCCTTCCCAGGAGAAGGAATTCTGAGAGTGGGGGCCCAGATCTTATGTGCAAACCATCCCACCGACTGCATTCTCAGAAGATACTAGGGTCCCAGGGCCACAGTACGGTTCTGTTAGCCCTTCCTCCAGGCTCAGCTTCCTCGACTTGGCCAGGTGTTACTTATATCCTCAGACAGACAGTGCTTGATATCAGGGTTGTTTAAATGTCAGAGGGGCAGGGCATGGCTTGATGTTTGAGACTGGCACTTATGAGCACGTAAGAGCCTTCTTTTGTCACTGAGACGGCTCTGTACAGCATCACCCACCATTTCTCAGATCGCCCTGAGTATTGGAGGGTTGTGCCTGATGATTTTTGCACGTAGGTTAAAAACGTACGAAAGACAATCTGAATTTCTCACCCCGTCTCTAGAACCACGCTCATAGCACCACAGATGCGGCAAGCTGCTGTTATTCTTTATGAGCGAGGAGGTAAGAAACTAAGAAAGCTCGCTCCTCTCCCCATTTTTCCATGGGATTAGAACCTGCCAGGGACAAGCCTGTTTAAGCCTGTTCCGGCATACTTGGGAACAACCCCTTCTTTTGCTCGCAGAAGTGACAGTTGAACAATGCATTAAATAGTCACCCTCTATCCAGGGACAGCGTGTCCATTCTAGCCGCATTCTTTCAAACTGGAGAAGTTGGGACTGAGAATGGGAAGTGACTTGTCCATGCTCACACGGTGAGTCAGCAGCCCGACAATTTCGGAGAATCCAGGAGCTTTGACTAATGCATTACTCAGCCCTGCCCCTGCCCCTGCCCTGCTCAAGGGAGAAGAGACAGGAACTGGTCCGTCGACAGCACACGGGTGCCAAGGTGTGAGTAACCTGTGGTGGGAAAGACCAGGAACAGAAAATAACTGGAGGACCAGAGGCATCTCACAACGCGTCAGCTTGAGGAGGGGACGCCTGCGTGCCCGTGCGCGTGAAATGGGCGCGGGTGCAAAACATTGTACAATGCAACGGACCCGTCCTGGGAGCTCGGTCTCTGTCGGCTAATGGGCGAATTGATGAGCTAGGAGTGCTGGCAGGGAGAAAAGATGCACGAAGGAGCAACTGCAGGGCAATCTGGGGTGACTGCAGGGAGGAAGTGGTGCGTTCCCCGCTGCTGGCTGGCTGGCTGATGGCACAGGGCTGTCCCCAGCAAGGCAATGTGTGGGCACCAGGACCATAGGCTACCCCATATCTACTGCTGTTATTAGCCAGAGGAGTGCTGAGCTGGCTTCTGCATGAGGGAGTCTGACCAGGAGAAAGGGGTGGGACAAGGCCTGGCTGGAGCCCGCAGTGAATTAGGCGGGTGTGGGGACAGCGGGCAGCCGGGACAGTGGGCAGCCGGGCCTGCCTGGAGCACAGCGGCTGGTGCTGGGGGAACCGACAGAGATGGACGCAAAGAAACAAAGAATGTCTGCCCAACATCCTCATTTTTTGGTTTTATGGGAAAAGGGTGAAACTCTTGCAAGCGGCGATTATAGAGGGTGGCAGCAGGATAGAAACCACAGTGGGTTTTTTCAGGACCGAAAATATGTTTTCCCCAAGCTAAACAAAGTTAGATTGAGAAATTGAACATGGTACCTTAGGGACCTAGTGGCTCCTTGCTACCCCGGGGCCCTCTTCCCGCAGGCGCCAGCCTCCGAATCTAATGGCCACCTGGGGAGAAGGGGACACTTAAACTTTTCAAACCCAAACAGTTATGGTTCTCTTTTTGCAAAATAGTTTTTGTTGTTCCTGTAATGACAGTTGAATCGTTTGTGGTAGCATGTTTTGTGGGCCTCAGCAGCACAGGTGACGGGGAAGGGAGGCAGAGGGAGGGTTGGGGTGGGGGTGCTTCTATGCCCAGTGACCAGGCTCCCTCTCTGAGAGCTGAGAACCCGACCTCAGTGCTCACATCCTGCTTTAGCGCCCTCAGGGCTGGTGGCTACTGTGTTACCTAAAAGGTGATCCCCCTGACAGAGCTGCAGCATTATAGAAGAAACAAGGGGTCCCCTAATTACAAGGCTGAACTTTGCCTTCAAAGTGGGACAGGAGTTGGTGCCGGGGGCCTGGGTGGTCTTGCTGGAGTAGCTCTTAAGTGACTTGATTCAATGAAGCCATTCATTTCAGAGCTGCCTTTTTTTAACCAAAAGGTAGGAGTCATTCAATCTTCTTCAGCAAATGGCAGTGATTTTTAAGTGAATAAAGAAGTCAGGAACAAGGGATCAGATAACGAGAAATATCCTCGGCCTGAAAAACACAATCATTTCAACTGCATGGTGGGGTCATATTTTTATTTACAAGAAATTCTTGTTTTCAACCATCTGATTTTTGTTAACTCCTAGATCTAAGTGCAGACCCCTCTCCTTAGCACAATATCTTAAATTATTTTTAAGTGGAGATGCCTGGCCTCTGTTTCAGTGAAGTTAGTGGCCCTGAAGCCCAGCTTCATGGGAGTGGGGGGTGGGGGGTAACATTTTACCTGCTGGCTCTCCCCTCTCCCAGGACCCTGCTAGGGGCTGAGCCACAACGCCTCACGTGGAAATCTGGGTCCTCGACCAGGCTGGAGTGCTGCGGAGGCCTCTGTGGGCCCGGCCTCAGCGTGGGTGAGGAGTGGGTGCTAAGCTGTAGGACAGGAGGCTGTGGGGGCTCCTGCTCCTCCTGGGGGACTTCCGAGTTGCCACAGGGTGTGTGGAGAAGGCTGCCCCATCCTCTGCGGGAAGGCCTCTCGTCTCAGACAAGAGCCAGGGTCTGGCCTGCAGGCCTCGTACCTGTCCAGTGTGGGAAGGAGGTGCCTGCGCCCCTCTCCTGAGGCGCTCAGGCAGCCGGCTTGGATCCTGGACCTTTGGGTCACAGTGCAAACGTCCACGCTAATGACTCTAGTAGCTGCCGCTATCTGGGTGAGGGCTGAATCCTAGGGCTGATGTAATTTTTTCCAAGCAGCCTAGATGAGGCAATTGGAAAATATCTTCAGCTCAATCCTAGCTTCTGCCATATTATTAGAGGCAGGAGTGACAATCTCACAGAGGACCGCACCTCACCCCAGCAAACCACATGGATTAACGACAGTGCCAAGCCTTGCACCTTTCTCACGATCTGGCCCATGTCAATAAACTCCTACCATTGTTCACTTTCACAGAGACAAATTATTGCATTCAAATTCCATTTTGCTTATTGGTAGCTTTTCCTAAACAGTGTCCAACAGCACTTTGCAAAAGCGACTTGCAAGGTGGCTAAGCCCAGTGCACTGATCCAGAAAAGGATCATGTGGCTAAGAACTGCCAAACTATACTTCAAAGGTACAATAATCAAAATAGTATGACAGATGTATAGATCATTGGAACAGAATACAGAGCCTAGAAATAAATTCTCACTTATATGGTCAATTAATCTACGACAAAAGAAGCAAGGCTATACAATGGAGTAAAGACAATCTCTTCAATGAGGGGTGCTGGGAAAACTAAACAAATACATGAAAAAAAAAAGAAATTGGACCACTTTCTTACAGCATATAAAAAAATAAACTCAACACGGATTGAAGACTTAAATGTAAGACCTGAAAACATAAAACTCCCAGAAGGAAACATAGGCAGTAAACTCTCTGATATTGCTCTTAGCATTATCTTTTTGGATCTGTCTCCTTGGGCAAGGAAACAAACAAACAAAAATAAACAAATGGGCCTACAACAAACGCAAAAGTTTTTGCACAGCAGGAAACCATCAACAAATTGAAAAAACAACCTAACGAATGAGAAAAGATATTTGCAGCAAACGATATCTCCAATGAGGGGTTAATCTCCAAAATGTATAAAGAACTCATAAAACGTAACAGAAAAAAAAATCCAATTAAAAAACGGGCAGAGGACCTGAATAGACATTTCTCCCAAGAGGACATACAGGTGATCAACAGAGATATGAAAAGATGCTCAACATCACTAACCATCAGAGAAATGCAAATTGAAACCACAGCGATATATCGCCTCACACCTGTCAGAATGTCTGTCATCAATAAATCAACAAACAGGTGTTGGCGAGGATGTGGAGAAAAGAGAACCCTCGTGCACTGTTGGTGGGACTGCAGATTGGTGCATCCACTCTGGAAAACAGTATGGATAGTCCTGAAAAATTAAAAACAGCCCTGCCATATGATTTAGCAATTCTACTTCTGGGTACTCATCCAAAGAAAACTTTAAAAACATTAATTCAAAAAGATATATATACCCCTATGTTCACGGCAGCATTACTAGAAATAACTAAGATATGGAGGCAGCCTAGGTGTCCATCAATGGATAAATGGATAAAGAAGACGTGGTGCATAAATACAGTGGAATATTATTCAGCAACAAAAAAGAATGAAATCTTGCCATTTGTGACAACATGGATGGACCTAGCATAACATGGGTTATTATGCTAAGTGAAATAAGTCAAAAAAAGACAAATACTGTATGATTTCCCTTCTTACACGTAGACTCTATAAAAAAAACCAAAATAAATGAATAAACTAAACAAAACAGAAAGAGACCCACAGTTACAGAGAACAAGCTGAGAGACGGAGGTGGGTGAGGGGGTAGGAATGAAAAAGAAAATTAAAAAAATTATTACATGTAACTTACATGGTCCTTGGTAATTATTTTTCCCTTTGTGAGTTAATTACCTCATTTGTAAAAGTTTCCCATTCCCTGATTCAGGAAGTGTTTGAAGGATCCATTCTGGCTACCAAGGGAAAAAAATATAATCAAGAATTGGGGGAAAAAAACTAACACTTGTTGAATACCAAGTGTGTATCAAAGCCCATTACATGCCTTATTCCATTTAATTATCACAGTAACCCTGGCAGATGGGTATTGTTTTTCTCACTTTACAAATAAGAAAACTGAAGTTCAAGGAGAAGAAAATAAATATTTTGTGGCTAAATGGTACAGCAAGACTTTAACCCCAGATCTAAGACTTACTCTATACAGTATTTGAAATAGTCTCTTTTACTTTCGATGTCTCCCCAAAAAAGAACTGCCAAATAGACATAATGGAAATGTTCTCAGAGAGGCTTGGGATCAGGAGGCGGGGGGGAGCTGGGGACCAGGAGTATGGGGCCG
>NW_017731517.1:1345915-1359530 GCF_001890085.2 Hipposideros armiger | reverse complement strand
GAGAAGTGGTATAATGGGTCTTCTCAATCTTCTCTCCTTTCCTGAAGCTAAACAGTAGCTTCTACTCTAATTGTAGGTCACTGTCATTGTCTGCCCAGAGTGGTCGGCATTAGATACTCAATTAGTGTGGGTCAGGGTAAGGTAGTAAGAGTTGCTTGAAAGTGGTAAAAAAAAAGAATTATTCAACAAATGATGTTGGAACCATTGGCTAGCCATTTAGAAAAATAAATTAAACTTAAGCTGATTCTTACCTTACTCTTTACTCCCAATAAATTCCATGTGGATAAAAACCTTAAAGATAAAATTTGAAACCATGAGATTTAAAAATCATGGATGCGTTTATTGATTATCTCTGTATGAAGAAGTCCTTTCTAGCATAGAAACCATAGATTAAAATTGTCATACCATAAAAGCATACATACTTTTGTAGTACAAAAGTACCTTTAAAAAGTGACAAAACAGGGAAAATATTTGCAACATATATGAGAAACACAGAGATAGTTTCCTTAAATTACAAAGAACTAGTACAAGTCAATAAAGAAAAGCAGAATAACCCAATAAAAAATTGGGCCAAGAATATGAATGGGCAGTTTATAAGAAAAGTAATACAAATGTCTGATAAGCACTTTCACTCAAAATTAAAGACTCATATCCAAGTGATAACAGGATACAATTTTTCACCAAATTGGCAAAGATTGTAAAGTTTTATAATAATTAATGCCTGTGAAGATATGTGGAGAAACAGGCATTTGCAAATATTGTTATAGGAACTGTCAATTGGTGGTCATTTTACCAATATTAAGATTCTTCTAAGAGCAATTTAGCAATTTCAATCACAATTTTAAATGCATATAACCTCTGATCCAGAAATCCACTGCTTGAATTTTGCCTACCACTATATTGGCAAAATTTTGCCATGACATATAGGACAAAAATGTGCGTTACAACATTGTTCAGAAAAGCAAAAACAATGGAATCCACCTAAATGTCCATCAACTGAGACTGGTTAGAAAATAGAATTCTATGAAGTGTTGTTTTAGAAAAGGTTAAAAGTTGATTGGTAGATCTTCATACTATTTTTGTATCGAGAGAGAGAGAGAGAGAGAGAGAGAGAGAGAGAGAGAGAATAAATAGATAATAGACAGATAGACAGACAGACAGATGAATAGTTCCCCACACTCCCACACTTGGTGTAAGAAGAGGAAGGGAAGAAGTCAAGGTAAAACAGTGATTTCTGCACTATTGTCATAGTACCCACTTCAAATTGGAGAACCTTATCAAACCAACCATCTAGAAAAAAAACAAGAGCTGTCTCAACTTTGTCATTCAAATAAATGTCCACCTTGACTATTATCTCTTCTTAAAGAACCTGGAGCTCATTTTGTCATTTTGTATAATGGTTAGCATATTATGACCAGTTAGTAGATTTGTCTCCCCAAATGTATATATTGAAGTTCTAGCCTCCAGTACCTCAGAATGTGATTATTTGGGGACAGGGTCTTAAAAGAGGTAATTAAGTTAAAATGTGGACTATTCAGGTGGGGCCTAATCCAATCTGACTGGGGTTCTTATAAAAAGAGATTAGGAACACAGACGCACACAGAGGTAATACGGGTGGGAGGATACCAGGAGAAGATGACCCTCTAGAGCAGCGGTTCTCAACCTTTCACAGGGGTCGCCTAAGACCATTGGAAAACACATATTTTCAATGGTCTTAGGAACCAAGACACCACTCCTCTATCTGTCTCCAGGCCCACATGCAGATACGCCCACATACGAGTACCCGGCGACCCCTGTGAAAGGGTCGTTTGATCCCCAAAGGGGTCGCGACTCACAGGTTGAGAACCGCTGCTGGAGCCTCAGAAGGAACCAACCATGCCGACACCTTGATCTTGAACTTCCATCCTCCAGATCTGTGAGGAAGTAAATTTCTGTTGTTTAAGCCGCCTATTCTGTGGTACTTTGTTATGGTGGCCTTAGCACGCTAATATACTAGCTATTTTAAAAAATCAACTTTGGTTCAGATTGTCTAGAAAATAAGACAGTATTACCAATATTCACATTTCCACAGGGAGGCAGCACGTGGGGCATCTGCACTTGCCATGGTCTGAGCTCGCGTTCAACTCGCTTGCTCCGTCACTCGCTAGAAATGTGGCCTTGGACAAATTAATCTCTTTATACCTCAGAGTCCATAAGTTTAAACTGGGTTAACAGTACTTATCTCACAAAGTTGTTATGAGCAGTAAATGAATTAGTGTTTTAAAGCACTGAGCACAGTGCTTACCACAGTGTAGGGATACATAAACAAGCTGGAAAGTATGATGAAATCCAGTTTATGAAATCCTTTTAAATTCTAACACATTTTAAAATTCTAATTATAGAGGGTTCTTGTCATAGAGAGAAAATATCTGTTAATGGCATTAGTTTTTACCTGTGTGTTGAGTCTAGGTTTCTGTTGGGACCAGTGTCTACAATCAGTGCACGTGCTGGCGATGACAGTGGTAACCTCCCCCGCACCTTGACAGCCGGGACTGTGAACCGTTTCTGGGGAGTATTTTAACATTTCCCAAAGATTTGACAGTTGCTGGCTTTTCCCCTTACATTCACTGTGATGAGAAATATGAAGGAGGGGGTCCAGCACGTGGGCTGGAAATGTCACAGGTGCTATTTGCACATGACTCACCACAGACCTGGGGTAAACACTACTTCATTTCTATCGGTAAAACGTTAACACAAGACAAACTTGCTGACTGCAAAGTGTACCACGTGATTGTTCTCTGCGTGACAGCTGGTACAAACAGTGTCAGGGCAGCAGAGGCCTCCCAGGGTCCAGAGACCCGTGTGTGGATCTTCCTGGAAGGCCGGCCCAGCCGCAATCTGTTCTGAGTCCCGTGGCTTGTCAGGGAGGACTGGAGGCATCAGTACAAAGTCCTAAATCAGGCTCATTGTACTGTTGAAGGTGACACTGTTTGGTGACTAACTGCTCCCAACTCACTGACTTTTAATACTCATCACAGTTTCTGCCAAGAAATCCTGAAAGACTGGCAATTGCCTCGATTACATTTTTGACCAATTGGATCTCAAGCAAAAATGGCCAGTCATGGAAAATGCACCTTATAAACCAACTGGGAAAAGAAGAAAGTGTCTCCAAGAGGAAGAGAGCAACTGAGATAGATTTCTGAGGATATTATTTCTCTGTGATCACACACTGCCTTTGAAACACTGAGAATATTTTATGAGCATAAAAATCACTGAAGGAGACTTAAAATATTTTCCTCTCATGTCAGTTCAATCTACAGAGCTATTAACATTTTCAAAACTTCAGGGCACTGAAGAAATATATTATCTGAATGTAGCATTTGAATAACTGATAACCCACCTCTCCAACTGAAACGGTCGATAATGTTTTATATATTTTTTTTATTTACAGAGAACTGATCATTGCATAACTTCTAGGAAATAGCTTAGAAACAAGGAATACTAAAAAATTAAAACTAAACTTGAGAAATACTTTTCTTACACATACGAGTATACTTTTCTCGTAGGAGAAATAGCCCTTATGTTTAGTGTATGCATAGCCCTAACCAGTGTGATTTTTTTCACTTTCATGCCCTTAGCACTTCAGAAATAGAAAACTGGAAGCTTACTAGAGACACACATGTCAATGAGAAGTAACTGCTGACAGCCCAGGGAAGAGGGAGATAGAAAACTGTAACAAGCGGACACAAGAATTCTAAAAGGCACTGTGGTTTGGGTTCTCTTAGCGTTCAGGCACATATCCATCTCAGTCGGGTAAGCACAGAGTTTTATGATACAATAGCATTAGAATAGGTTCTCGTTATGATGACTTCAAGACCAAGCAAAGGAAAAAAGTTGTGAAATAAAGTTTTCCAGACTCTCTCAGAAAGCAGGAGAGGTCAAATTACATTTTTGAAAGTTTTCCGCCCCAAATATCTTTCCTTTCCTCCCTCTCTCCCTTCCTTCCCTCCTTCCTTCCTGCCTTCCTTTCTCCCTCCCTCCCTCCCTCCCTCCCTTTTCTTTCTTTTTTTTTTTTGATGCTTTGAAGGACAAGCTTTCAGTTGCCTGGAACTCAGTCTGCAGAATGGCTACTTTGCCAAAAAGAGTGGGGACTTCACGGTTGTGCTACCATGTGCCACATACAGATGTACGGTTATTACATGGATGTGATCAGTACTAGCTCACATCCTTTAAGAGGCACCTCAGTGTTTTCCAGTTTCTGGAGAGTTGAACTACTGTCAAAGATACTGTTACTCAAAAGGGAAGAAATTGGAAAAAAATAAATAACCCCAACAAATAGAGGGCATCGTAAAGAGAGGACATGTGGGCATGAACCTTACATTGTCAGTGCAGTGGGAGGGGAAGGGAGGGTTTCCTTAAAGAGCAAACAAAATCTCACTGTCCTACTTATTTCTACTCTTAGCTCAGCTCACAGACCTCTAAAACTGCTCATCGTCACCAAATCTTTTTCTTTCAAGTGATGAAAAGCTGATAGAAAAGCTAAGTCATCTCCCCATATGATATACAAGAAATGTTGACACATTCAGATTTTCCTAAGGAAAAAAAGCTCAGCTACAGGAACTCTGAAAGCGAAGCTTATCAGGCACATCCTTCCTTTCTTCCCACACACAACACACACGCACACGCACACATACACACATTTTATCTGTAGAATAACTACAACCCTAGCCCGGACCGAGGGCATCCTATCAGCCAGGCGCTGGGAGAAGGGACAACACTTTCTCACTTGATCACACCCCCGGGAGGAAACTGAGGCTTGAGAAATTTAAGGCAATTTCCTGAAAGACATGCAGCTTACAAACAACAGAGATGGGATTTGAAATGAAGTGGCTTATCAACCACTGTGCTACGCTATCGCCCAGTGAGGCTTAACTGTTTATCCCTGTAAATGATTCTCATTTTCCCAAGGGGCAGGGAAGGGTTGAGAAAAGTAGCCACTTCGAATGCAGAGACCTCGAACGAGTGGAAGACTCTGCCCTACGCAGAAGGAAATTGCCGGGCACATGGGTGCCACTTAGAAACTGGCACATGGCCTCCCTGACTGGCTCACACGAAGCCCAAGTGTCAGGGGCTGGGAAGGTGCCAGCTGATGTGGGAAGAAGGCACGTCCCAGGCAGCTTCTGAAGCAAAAACCCGCTGTGTAGATGCTTCTCCGCTCACAGAGAGGCTCTCTGCCACGCTGAGGAAAATGCTGACAGTCAGACTTTACAGTGGGGGTGTGGGGTGTGGGGAGGAGGGGTCCCTGCAAACAAACCACATGTGGCCTCAAAATGTACTCTGAACACAGCCACCGCAGTCGCACAGTGGCCTGGCCTTAATTCTCAGGCGTGGAAGGCTGCCTCAGCTCCAAGGACATAGCAAGACCTGAGGACCTGACTGTGCAGAGCTCAGAGCCCCTGCTTTCTCCTATTTAGAAGTACGTACAAAATGCAGATAAAGCACCTGGAAAATAGAAATGTGTGCGTTGGAGAGAAACAGGGAGATAAAGGGAAAGGAGAGGGGAATTGACTTTGAAGTTATCAGCCTATCAACCTGACGTATGGAGAAAAACAGCAACCATTGATCAAGATATCAAGTTGTCAGAATGCTAAAAAGTACTAAGCTGAACCACAATGTGACAAACCAAGCCTCTGGGACTACCAGAACTTCCTTCTGAGACAAAATGGCAGATGACAGGGCAGCCATGAGGTCACAATGACTCGGAACCTGCAAAATCTTTGCCTCCACACTTTAGCGAGACCTGGCTGAGCAGCTGGCCTGGGTCTTAGACCCTTGGGTGAAAGGTATGCTCCTTGGAAGTAAGCTTGGTCAAATTTGCCCAACCTTTAGGAACGTCTCATTCTTCAGTGACATGTGACAGTCACAAGTCCCCAGAATAGGAGCTTCTCGCCTTCACCATCCAAACCCAACATCCTTGTTCACTGAGGTCCCTTGGTTCCTTGAATATGAATTCAGTGGCCAGAACATAACAAGTGCTCAGGAAGCATTGGTGATTGAATTAGTATGTGTTCTGTAAATATCTATTCATTTATTGAATAATTAATATGTGAAAATAGAACGTTTAATCATAATTCTCCACCTTACTATCATTAAAGCCAAAATACAGTGTCCATGTTTCTGATTTGGGTGGGGGGATCTGTCATTTTAAAGAAATGCACATGGATATAATAATAACCTTAATATTAATACTTCTGATATTAAAAGCAATACAGGCTCCAGTACAAAAATCTTTAAAAAATGAAAAATACAAGGTACCTGAAAAAAATCACCTGTAATCTCATAATCCTGCCACTTAGAAATAATGAGTTAACATTTGCGTATGCTTCTTTGCAATTTTTTTCTGTATATATATATATGCAGACATACATATTTAAACTTATAGGGAATATTTGGTTGTGTATCTGCATTTTTCACTGAATGCTATCGCTTGGGCCATTTTCTTTATCAACAACTATCTCTGAAAACATGATTTTTAAATATCTACACAGCATCCCATATGGATGGACTATGATTTATTTAACTATTTCTCCATTTTTCTCCATTGAGTTTGTTTCCAACTATTCCTATATTATAAGTAATGCTTAAACAAACTTATTCATTCATAAGTCATTCTGCACACTTCTGATTTTAAAAGATAAATATCTAGAATTTAAGATAAATATCTAGTAATTCTAAAGAGCAGAATTACTAGGGCAAGGGATATAAACACTTTTACAGCTCTTGCTCCATATTTCTTAAAATCATTTTTAAAATTCTTTTTAAAACATGTAAGAATTAAAATCTAATCCTTAGTGATGGAGAGAAATGACAGCTTTTTGATTCTTGGCTTTTGTTTTTTAGCCCGATTGCCTCACTTCCTTTAGCCCAAGCCAATCTATTTGTTATCCTTAGTGTTTAGAACGGGTCCTGCTTATCATGTTTCCCCTAGCATCCAGCACCCACCCCAGAGGTTCCTCCATCACCACAGTCCGCGTGGCCTTGCCCACACTTGGAGACCTGTGACCTATGGTTTAAAGGCACTCTGAGGGCCCCTGCGTGGAACTAGGAATTTCTCTGTCGGGGGCTGATTTCAAGGCTAGAATACACACTAAAATCAAAGGCGTATTGTCTTAAAAAAGCAAATAAAAATATGCAAGAAATGTTGGTTCCACGGATTTAAAAATCCTAGATCATTTCCTGACTATGTTTCTACATGCTCTTTCCAGCAATCTAGCAGATTTCAGGAATGTCAAGGGGGCAGTTTAGAAGCAGAAAAAGTTGTTGATTCAAAAAAATTCAATAGTCATTTTTTAATATGGTGTGTGGTTATATGCAATTATAACTTGGAGTTAGGGTTATTTCAACTTTTTCTTTTACATAGTAAAAAATTATGTTTGCTGTTTACATTTCAAAGGCAGCTAGGATTTCTAATTGGATCACGGCACCTTTTGCTTCTCTTTTTGTCTAAAAATTTACTTTGCAATGAACATGGAATAGATTCACGTTAATCATAAATATGCTCTCCCTCTCCTTTATCGGTAAGTTGAATTTTAAATTATTATAATGGACATATTTTCTTAAGTGCTTCTCATTTTACTGTCTCGTGTCCTACTTGTTCTCCTTACTTTTTTTTTTAACTTTGTTCTTCTACTCGTATATTATACGAAGTCTATTCTAAAAAACATACACAAAATAATTTACTATATACCAATAGATTCGCCAAACATATTCTCATATTTTAGGAATATATATATATATATATATACATATATATATATATATATCTTCTGATGGAATCATGAGTCAAAGAAAAAAAATGGATTTAGTTAGGACCTTGGGATATTAACCCAAACTCTGTCATTTGGAAAAGGAAATCATAGCCCTGAGAAGTGAAAGGCTGGCTCCTGAGTCTTTGGGTTTGTCATTTAATCAAGGGTATGGAATAGGAAAAATAATAAATATAATAACTGACCCCTTTACAATTTATAAAACGCTCATGTTCAACATTAAAAAATACCTTAATTCTGGGCTTTCAGCAAATGAAACGTGCTCCATTTTCCTCCAGGAGACCCATGTGGCTGGTTTTATATCCAGTATTATTTCATTTATTGGTTGTTGCTAGTGACAGTACCCTTCACCTAGAGTCTCAGTAGGCATTTAAGATGAATCATGCACAAAACAGCAGGCTCTCATTTGGGGTGGACTGATGTTAAATGGAGAGTTACACACCTTGCCCTAAAAGTTAAGAAACAATGGCCACATCTGAGTGGCAGAATCCCAGTATCGGTGGGGTTTTCAGATTTTTCAAAACCTGTTTCTGGTCACATCTGCTACTTAGGGCTTCAGGGACCAAGTTAGATGTCAAAGAAACCCAAGGTGGTGTCTCTCTTTAAATGTCCTAGAGTGGGTTTCTCCAGCGAAGGCATCAGGTCCTATTTCTTTGCCAGTTACATCTTCATAGAAGATGATGGTAAATACTTATGTGACATCATAAAATAAAACTAATCACTCATCTGAAATACATTCTCCCATGAACTCCTTCATAGTCTCAACATCTCTCAACATAGTCTCAACAGTCACAAGCACAGAAGGCAGTGATGCAGAGGAGAATAAGGCATGGCTTGAGCCTTCAAAGTACCCAGGCTGGTGGGCACATCTGTGCGGCCACATCCAGAGATGCTCAAATCCTTGGCGAGTTGTACCACCTCTGCGGAAGATGGCACAGCTCATTGTGACTACTTGGGACAGCTCTACAGAGACCTCTGCACGCATGTGGTGGGTTTTACAGTATCTGGCAGTTACTCTTTAGCAGGGTGTATTAGTTTCCTGTGGCTGCCATAACAAATTACCGCCACCTGGGTGGCTTCAAGCAACAGAAATTTATTCTCACCGTTTTGGAGGCTGGAAGTTCAAAACAGAGGCGTCATCAAGGCTGTGCCCTCTCTGAAGGCTCTAGGGGAGGGTCTCCTCATGCCTTTCTCTTAGCTTCCGGTGTTTCTCGCAATCCTTCGCGTTTTTTACCTTGTGCACACAAAACTCCAATCTCCGTTTCCATTGCCATCGCATGGTATTTTCCCGTGTCTCTTCCTCCTTCTCTTCAGGATGACAGTCACATTGGATTGGACCCACCCTAACCTGTCACTTCATTGTCACTGAATTACACCTACTGAAACCCTATTTCCAAATAAGATCACATCCCAGGTCTCAGGGCTTCCACAGATCCGTTGAGACACAGGTGAATTGGGTGACGTGGGACATAGCAGAGGGCCTTGATACAGCCCTCCCAGCTCCAGTTACTCCCCGTCTGATGGCAGGCTGCCGCTTCCCGAGGTCGTGCTCACAAAGCCCGGAAAAGCCTGGGTCTCTTGCGCGGCAGAGTCGGCCACAGTTGGTTACAATAACGCGGAAGGTGTTTCCAGGGGTAAGCGGCCAGAACAGCCTCGAGTAGACCTTCAGAGAGGTGACGTCTCTAAAGCCCTGCTCTCTTCCATCTTTATGCGTCTACAGCACATTATCCTTCATCCTAATGTCTTTCTCTCCCCCTGCCAGTGAAGCGGCAGAGATAGTAAAAGTGCTGAGCTCCTGCTGTAAATCAGTGCCCAGCCTGCCCCTCCCCCCCATTTGCACCCCTTACTGTTCATTCTCTGAGACAAGGGCTGCAGCCACTGTCCGGATAGATCCTGTTTTGTGAATCTTAATCGAGTCTGAATGGCCTACCTGTGAAAGCTTTTATGGAGACAGCAGAGGGCACAACCAGTTTCCATTTTAATCATTTGCACTGGAAATGTCTTTCCCTAGTGAATACACAGCCATGAAGAACTCGGTTTGGCCTGTAGCACTGTTCCCACTGAAATAATATCCCAACTGGCAGAGCCGAGAATAGTCAGCCCCCCACCCCAACCCCCCACGCAGAGGCACAGGCACAGGCAGGCACCGCATGATCTGCTTAACCCAACCTCATGAATGAAAAACTGTGGTGGGCCCAACCCCTTCATAGAGGACGTGGGAAGAAAAACACTGCATTTTCCAGGCAAAAGATGTTGGTCCCAATGAGAGCTAGTCCTCCCGGGAAAGGAGGGTGGGTCCTGAAAAAAAGGCTTTTGGGTGGCTGGTTCTGTGAAAGGCAGGAGGGTTTTTGCACAAAACCGTCTTTTCTTGCCATGGAAATTGTTAGTAAGCCTCTAAAGGTAAGTAGCACTTTGTTGGGTGTTCTAAAAACATGTTCATCATAGTTCCTACTACCTAATATGAACTTCAAGGACAAGTGTGTTAGAACATTTAGGCAACTTAACAAGTATATTTTAAAATCTGTAGATTGTGTATGGGTAAAAGGAAGATGCTTACAAAAGGACTGTGAATTTTCTGTAAATGAATAGAAGTTGTAAGAGATTCTTTAGGGAGAAATGGCCATTCTCTTTCCAATTCAAGATAGTTTCATGAAGGAATTTTTAAAAATCTTCATATCCTAGTCAATTTAGTAACAAATTAAGTATATGGTCAAGACTCTCAGTTCCAAGTGACAGAAATACAACTCAAATAAAGGGCAATGCACTTGTTCACATACGCAGAAAAATTCAGTAGACTTTCAGGTAGAACTGGTTCCAGACCCTCAAAAAATGTCTTCAGGAATATGTCACCAGCCTTCAGCCTGCCTTCCTCTCTCATGACTTCATTCTCAAGCAACTACTCCCTATTTTTTGACAAGATGTTCACCAGAAGCTCTAGGTTAACTTTCTATCATTCTAACCACCCAAGAAGAGAGTTTCTCTTTCCTATTACTTTTAGCACAAACATTGGGGCTTACAATCTTGACTCTGATAGGCTCACTAGTAACATATACTCATTTCTGAACCAATTAGCATGATTAAACTTTTCATTGGTCAGACCTGGACCACATGCCCCCTCCTGGGACTAAGGGTGAGAGTAGGCCCCATCAACACTACAGGGACTGGGAGTCAGGAAGGGGTGCTTCCCTAAAAGAAAACCAGGGTCCATCAGGAAGAAACGGATATAAAAAAGGCAAAGCAACAGATGCCCCTGACACTATAGTTCTAACCAAGAACTACAAAATCAACCTCAGCTTTTTAAAGTAACTTTAAAAGAGGTCGACTTGCAGTTTCTTTTGTAGAATTTCTGGTTACTTTGCCTTAGTAATGAAGTCAGCAATAAATTCTTTGTTTTGCTTGCAATTCAAAGTTGTCCAGGAACATTTCCTGTTAGTCGCTAAAGTACTATAATTCCAAAATCCTTCTTTCAAGAATAAAGGTGACAAACAGATGTAGATAAAAGCAGAATAAAACAAAAAGGTTATAGTGAATTTTTTTTCTATTATCACATCATAGCTTCAGCAAGAAAATCTATTTGAGTTATTTTTGAACAGATAGCAAATAATGATTTAGGTTTAAAAAGAGAAGAAAGCAATCACTATAATAAATGTAAAGAAGAAATATGAAAGGAACTCTTTCATAGATTAGATATTACCATTTTCCAGGAAGGCACTAATAATCTATCTTCAGTTCTTATTTTCTTTATCATCTAAAAATTTTAGTATTCACTGTGACTTATGTTTGATTTGCTGGATTCTTGATAATGACTACATTTAATTCTTCTACTTCCCCTCACTATAATTATTTTTTTTTTAAATCCACAACTACTATAAATTCAAAAACCAACCTTTATAAAGGTCAAAGGAAAAGTCTCAAAAAATGTAAATACATAGAACTGAATGAAAACAAAATTACTACATATTAAAATATGCAGGAGGCAGCTAAATCAGTGCTGAAAGGGAAATTAATAGTATTAAACATTTGCATTAAAAAGAGAAGTCTCTAATGAACCATCTACATTCCTATGTCAAGAAACTAGAAAAATGAGAGCAAAATAAACTCAAGGTAAGTTTAAGAGCAGTTAAAATTAAGAACAGAAACCAGTGAAATTGATATCAAGAAAACAGTAGAAAAACAATCAATGCTACAAAAAGCTGGTTCTTTGGAAAATTTAACAAAATTGATAAACTTCTAATGAGACTGACAAAAATAAAATCAAAGACATGATATCAGGAACAAAACAGGGGATATGACTACAGACACTGCATATGCAAAAGGATTTTGAATTTGAAAACTTAGAAGAAATGGACCAATTCTTTGAAAACCACAAACTACCAAAACTCAACTGAGATGAAACAAACAGTCTGAATAGTCTTATAACCATTAAAGAAATTGAATTTGTAATTAGAAAGCTCCAGAAAAAGAAATCTCCAGGCCCATATGCTTTCACTGGCGAATTAAACCAAACATTTATGAAGAAATAAAATCAGATTTACACAACCTCTTCCAGGAAACAGAAGAGGAGAGAACACTTCCCAAGTCACTTTATGAAGCTAGTATTACCCTGATACCAAAACAAGACAAAGACAGTATTGAAAAAGAAAAACTACAGACCTACTACCGCTCATGAACTTATACACAAAAATCCTCAACAAAATATGAGCAAATTGAAACCATTGATGTATAAAAAGAATTATATAACATAACCAAATGGGATTTATTCCAGATATGCAAAGCTGGGTCAACATTAGAAATCAGTGTTACTCATCATATGTTACTCATCATATCAACATGCTATAGAAGAAAAATCATATAATCAAATCATATCAATTGCAGAAAAAGCATTTGACAAAAATCTAACCCCTATTCATGATAAAAAAAAAAAACGAAAAAAAAGAAAAGCCTCTCAGCAAGTTAAGAATATACAACTTGGGGTGGTCAGTTAGCTCAGTTGGTTAGAGCATGGTGCTGATAACACCAAGGTTGCTGGTTCATTCCCCGCATGGGCCACTGTGAGCTGTACCCTCCTTAAAAAAAAAAAAAAAAAGAATAGAGAGAACCACTTCAACTTGATAAAGAGCACCCACAAAGAAAAAAACAGAAACAAAAAACAAACACAACAAAATAAAACAAAACAAAAACCTATAGCTAACATTATACTTAATTCTAGAAGACTGAATGCTTTCCCTCAAAGATCTGGAACAAGGTAAGGATGTCTACTATCACCACTCTTATTGAACACAGAGTTGGAAGCTCTAGCCACTGCAAGAACCCCGACCCCCAAAATGTTCTTTAAGTAAAATTAGTACATTGTAGTTAAACAATTTAATTTTAATTTATTATTTTCTTTTCTTAATGTTATAGAAGGTTTTTAATGGTCGACCAGATTAGGGTATATAGAGAAAAACAGAGAAACATAGTATTAACGATTTAACGTTATTAAAAACTCAACTGAAGAATTCCTGGTTTTGAACTTTTATATATAATGTGTTCATTTTGAGAACTACTTTTATGTTCTCCATTTGTTTCCATTGTACATTTTTTAATTTGTATTTTTAATCTTGAGTTTTTAAAAATTTACAAAATCTACTTTGCAAGAGAGAAAGATACTGGCTGAGTGGGTCGACATATGATCTTAATGCTTAATATGTACGTATATACATATATATATAATATATATATTTTATATATATTTATATATTAAAAACCACAAACTACCAAATTTTATATATATATATATATATATATATATATATATATATATATATATA
>NW_017731517.1:1329689-1345319 GCF_001890085.2 Hipposideros armiger | reverse complement strand
ACTGAAAAACAAAAGGACAGCAACTTGTCTGTTCCCCTTCCCCAATTCCTCGACACTGTTCCCCTCCCCCAGTTCCCCAATAAAATCTTTAAAAAAAAGAGTAGAGCCCTGAAAGGACAGAATAACAGTCTTTAAAATTTATAAGAGGAGAGAGAAAACAAGCATAATTAACACTAAAAGGAGAATGAGATTTGAATATTTACAAATCAGCCAAAAAGTAGAGTTAATTTAACAAAGCGGTTGAGAGCACAGTTTTTGTCTGGCCTAGACTTAAATTCCAGTTTAGCTACTTAATGACTATGGAAACTTCGCCAAGTCAATATCTCTGAGGTTCAGTTTCCCCATCTGTAAGAAGGGGATGGTAATATTATATCAACCTCATAGGGGTAAGTGTATATAAAGTACCCAGCATGGTCAATGCCTGGATCATAGCATAATAAGCACTAAAAAATAGCGGTTTTTCATTAATAATCAGCCTTGGACTGGATGTCAGGTGCAGTTGGGTGATATAAAAGTTAGGTTGTCTGTAAAGATCAATGCTTTCACAAAACTCATACAAATAGCCCACACACAGCATATCCAAGAAATTCCATACCACATATATAACCAAGTGCTAAATTCTGGGACACTGTTTGCAAGTACCCTGGGGGTTCAAAAGAGACCAGTGATCATGGGGGGACCTGGGGCTACATGACCTGAGCTTTAAAAGCAGTGTAGAGTTGGAATGGGTAGCGAGGGAACATTTAAGGTGCCTCAGACAGAGTAGTCCCTCAAACTACTGAATAAATGAGCGAACGAAGGGAAGAATATGAACAAAAGACAAAAACAGCAGGTCCAGTTCATGGGTGAGTGAAAGGAGTCCTTAATTGTCACCTTTGTTGGGTGTCCATGCGTAGGGAGCCATGTTGGCCAGAATGGAGGAACCCACCTGAGCGGGGCCATAGAAACTGGGTCAGGTGTTTGGGTTGAAATGGTGGAATTGTGGACCAAAGGAAGAAAATGATGAGAGCAGTGCATCGATCACTTCAGGCATGGTTAGGGGGTCCTATTGCAGAAGGAGCTGAATGCAGAGAAGTCGGCCAGCGGCCTGTGTCAGGAACTCTGATGTGAGGCAAGTAAAGCTGGGCTACAGCGAGGCTCACATAGGGACACAGTGGGCATGGGGATCTAGGGCCCAAGCAGATCTTCAGATAAGGGAGTGCAAGAGGAGACGAGCTAAAGGTTGGCTCTTCCATGACTATAACATTAGTAGTGATTCTAACAGACAGGAAAACAGAGAGTGTTGAAGAGCAGGGCAAGAAGAACTCAGTTATGAGTTTGTTGGTTTTGAGCTGGTGATGACATATGCAAGTGGAAATGCACAGTAGGCAATTTAAAGGTCAAAGTTAGAATTCGACAAAGGGAGAGAGATTTGGAAGTCATTATTATAGAGACTGTGAATAAAGCCATGAAATGGATGAGGTCTCTGAGGGAGCAATATAAATAGAAATAAACTAGAAAACCAAAGACTAAGTCTGGGGCAATGTATAAATTAAAAATATAAAAACATTCCAGGAATACCTAATATGAAAACGTGAACCTAAACAAAATCAGTTGTTATTATTAGGGCTGCATTATGACTTTTGTGGTTCCTGAAAATGCCACGGCATTGTTGCCTTTGTGGGATCCTTCCTCCATTGAAAAAAATTAAAAATTATATTCTGCAACTGCAGTGGTATAAAAATAGAATCTAGATTGAATTATTATACATTTGTTATATTATTTTGAAGTATTATATTCACCTTTATATTTTCTCCCTTCTGATTTTAAAAGAAATTAAAATTAAAATACTTTCATGGGTCCCTAAAAGTATCATAGGCCTTATTGCACCTAATGGTGTGAATAATCCAAAATAATGGGTAATTTTTTAAAAATCATGTATAGCTGATTTCAGAAAGTGTGTGTGTAAAAAACATTTTTTTAATGTTATAGGCTAATATTTTAATTAACCTTGATTCTCAGAGGTACCTAACCTTGTCCTGTTGACGTGGCCCTGAACTGAGTGAGACATGTGGCAGAGGGATTCAGGGTGAGATTGAACCAGAGGTTATCATACTCTACTGTGTTTAAGAAAGGAACTTTATTTTTAAAATGCATATTCTTGGGTTTTCTCTCTCAGAGAACCTCAGTCCCTTGTTAAAATGCCATCTTGTACATCCCAAGAGGAGTTGTTTTCAGAATAACTGTGTGGTTTTGATGTTTTGGGAGATTAATTCCTAAGTCTGTTTCATGAATAAAGTGAAATTTAGATCTTAAAAATGTACCCCCTCCAAAAAATTGGAAACCTGAAACAGGTTAAATTTAACCGTAAAGAATTTCAAGTCTCAAATGAAGAAAAGGATGGATAAGTGAGACGCCTTAAAGGGTTTACTTCATTGTAGTAGAGATTCCAAAAGAGCAGCAAGGGCTCAAATATGAAAACACACAGAGGAACAGGGATGAGGAAGCACTTCAACAGTCGGAGCAGGGTCACAGGTATTTATTGAGCATCTACTACACGCTGACGGCTGAAACCTCCAGCCTGGAGTAAGGGGAACGGGGGGGGGGGGGCAAACAGATAAAACACACATAGAGACTTCTTAAATTCTTGACCTGTTTAAGTTCAGTAGGTATAGGATATGCCTTTAAGAGCCAAAGTGAGAAAAAGAATCCAAGGAGTGCTATCAAAAGTGGCAGATGACTCTGTAAGGACAAGAGTTAGTCTCTCCAAGATGGTCAAAACTGGCATCTTTGGTGGTAAGGACTTCCTGCAGTGGTGGGTGTGGAGGGATGCTAAGCTGCAATGGGTATCCCCTAAGGTAAAATCCTGAAGTCTGGCCAAGGGAGGTAGAAACTCTGGTTTTAGAACAATTGCCCGCTTCAGCCTGGTCTGGAAATACCCAACATAACAAAGGCCAGTGCTAATGGAGGGCTTGCTGTGTGCCTGGCAGTGTTCAAGCACTTCACATGTCATTTAATCCTCCTATCAACCTCTGTAGTAAGTACTGTTTTTACACCCATTTTTTCCACAGATAAGAAAATTGATGCACAGAAAGTTTAAGTAGCTTGCCTAGGATCACACAGCTGATAAAAGTGGCATAACCGAAATAAGAACCAGGGTGCTCTGCCTCCAGGCCCTGCACTCTTTAACCACTGGGGAGATTCACCCCCTGAGTGGTCTCTGGACATATCAGTAAAATTGGCACTTGGCTTTGGGCATTTGGCAATTGGGTATTTGGCACTTGGTTTTGTTGTTGTTATATCAATTTACAGAGGTAAGTGAACGAAGCACCAAAAAGCGATTTGCCTGTGTTTACACAGTAATATGGCAGCCGAGGCAGAACTAACCCCATCACAGAGCATGGCTTATGTTCCCAGGACTTACACCTCAGAGGGTCTGTGCACAGCGATCTGGATCTCCTGGAACCGTGTGGAATAAAGCTGGACAGCCCAAGGGAAGCTGGGACCCCATCTAAAAGACAAACATTTAGCCACACCCCAGCCCAGATCTATGTCTGCACTCCTAGTGCCCCTCAAAGAGGAAAGCCTTACTCGAGAAGAGGTGACTTCGTTTTCTCTATCTGATCATTTAGAAAATGCCAGGTTTGGGCCAGCCGAGTGGTGCATTGGTTAAGAGTTGGCTTGGACGCCAGCTCTGAGCAGTAGGACTCCGGTTCAGATCCCACATTAGGGCCAGTGATGCTGCGCCCTTTACAGCTAAGATGGTGAACAACAGCTCGACCTGGAGCTGGGCTGCTGTGAGTTGCCAGCGACGGCATAGGCTGCAGTGGGGCTGGCTAGCAGCGGGCGTGAGCTGCCTTGAGCCGCCGTGAGCCGTCCAATGGTTGGCGAGCAACTGCCTCACCCGGGAAGAGCGCAATGATAATACCAACATGGGCCCATGAAGCCATGTCCTCCACAACTAGACTGAAGAACAAAAGGACAGCAACTTGTCTGTTCCCCTTCCCCGATTCCCCAACGCTGTTCCCCTCCCCCAATTCCCCAATAAAAATCTTTTAAAAAAAGAAAATGCCAGGTTTCAAAGCCTCTTCCCATTTGGCCCAGGTGGTCTTGGATACACTCCCCTCTTTGACCAGATGGATGAAAGGGTCTTTCTAAATGAGTAACATACTACCTGACATTATTTTAAATATATAAATACATATTTATGAATATGTAGAATACATTATTATATATCATGTAGTAATAATGTATGCATACACACACACACACACACGCACGCACACACGCACACACACACACACACACACACACACACGGGTCATCTTGGTTTCTGCTGTGTGTTCGTAAGAGGAAAAACACAACCCAAGTATAAAGGGCTGTAATGTGCTTTTTTACCAGAAGTTAACGACACTGCTTTATCAGCATGGAGTGTATGTAACTGACCTATTGGCCTTTCTCTGTCCAGTAATGAAAATAAATGCCTTGGAAATGTGTGTCCTCACTTGGACAGAGAGAAAACCAGAAGGTAATTGTCATAATGATTGGGTAATAAAGTTAGGCCCTGGTTTTTGTGACTACAGTAATTACTGCTTCTGCTATTGCCACAGCTTAAGGAAAATGATGGTGAAACGTCCATCAGAGAAATTGAAAGGGTGACAGTATTATCTGTTGAAAAAAAAAAATAGTAGTGTTAGCTATGGCTAAATTATGGATGTCACAGCTGAAGATAAAAAGAGGTATACATGCCTACCCCTCCAATACAATTTGTGCATCTTTAAAAAGTGTATGTTGGTTACATTTTTTTAAATCTAATGCTTTTTAAGTAACTAGAGGAACATAGTTTTTTTTACAATCCTGTGGTAAATTAGACTTTATAAAGTGTTTTTTTTATATTCTGAATAATCGTCTCCTAATTTCTCTTTTCTAAGGGATACAGCATTCCAATAGTAACAGATACAAATACTTATTAGCAATAAGAGATGATTATTATGGAGAATTAACATGGCAAAATCAAACATTCCTTCCCATTATTTTGGAAATGACATTGGGCCCGGGAGGGAATGATGTCAAACCCCCAGGTTATGCATTTATCTGCAGAAGTCATCTCCTCATGATGTCCTCATCTGAAACTCAGACTGCCTGCATTGGCTCCTTGAGCTCAGTCTGTGTCACTGTGTAGCCCCCAAAATGCTCTGAGTCTATGTGTGGTTAAGCAGAGAATTTACCACAGCCATTTTCCCTCCTGACCCATCTATTATAAAACACGGTCTACAGAGACTTGCAAACTTTGGATTTTTTCAGGACAGCACAATAAGCTGCCATCTCCTCGTTCAGTTCGGGGTGGGGCAGGCTTGGCCTCTTGGCCTTTGAGGTGGGATGTGGTGCGAGGCTGTTCTTCTGCAGGCACTGTCCCAAGGGGCGCCTGAGGATGCAGTGCTGGCTGCGGTCCAGGTGAATTGGAGGCAGTCCTGGAAGGAAGAACATCCATCATGCTTAGGAAGACCTCAGGTTGTAACGGCTGCCTTGCGCCTGCAGACATTTTTTATAAAGTTCCTGGTCATGAAGCACTCTTTCCGTCTCTGCTGCCATATGTTTTTCCAGCTGGACCTCCACCAGTCTTCTGCTCTCCAGAAAGTTCTCATTCATGCAGCCCAAGGGTATCTCACTGGCTTTTCTGAGGACTGCTGCAAGTTCCAGCAGAAGTCTGGGCCACACGGAAAATCAAGCTATCTGGGCTTGTAGACAAAGGTCCCAAATTGGGAGTCCCTGCCTTCGGAGGTGGTGCCTTCTTTCCTAAGTCAATTTAAATTTGGAGAAATGTAAATAAACATACTTAAATGTGTGAAACTGTGTCAGAAGATTCTCACTAGCATGCATTTTCCATGATTCACACTACCTCACCACATCCAACAGCAGGGAAATTTTACAACAGTTTTTGTCCAGGCTGGACTCCACCCACTTGTTTACTCTGATTAGCCAGTGATCTCCGAACCTTGCTTTCATTGTTCACCTTCTATTACTGGGGCACCGGGATATTTTAGCTTTTCCAGGTGCTGTTTTTTGGATTGGTTGATACTATGGCTGGAATCACAATTCCCCATACATTCTGGAGTTCTTGCCTCCTGGGCCAAGGTTCACGCCTCCAAATTGTAACCCAGTAGTCCGTTCTTTGTGATTCAGGCTTAAAGGCTGCCCTGTTGGTCATTTTTCCTTTGGGCAAATTTAGAATTCAGTTCCTCATCCTCAACAGTCCAAACTGAAAAGGAAACAGGTCACACATTCTCCGTGGCAAACTCTCCTTAGAAAACCCTCCTAAGGAATGGGGCTGTATGTATAATAAAGCTCTTACCTTACTGATCTATTTGTATTTGATTTACAGTCAGAACTGAGGCCACGTCCAGATTTTAATCGTGCCCCTGCTACTTACAGGGAAGCCCGTGACTACTGTCTTCCCACTGCCTCCCCCAACTCACTGCCCTTCGTCCCCACTGCCATTTGGCTGTTCCCCGTTTGCTGTTGTGTATGCCCACATCTTCTCTCATCATCGTCACACTACAAAATCTACAGGGGCAAAAGTGATGCCTCTGATTAACGCAGAGAGGTCTTACAACGACTCACACTAGCAGTCTAAAATCCCAAATTTTGACAGGATTAGTTTGGGGAGATCAATTATATGCAGAAGTAGCTATGAAATTGTGCACTCTGAATTGGTATTTTTCAAAGTAGGCAACAGAAAGCAATATTATGAGGAAATCACACTGATTTCCACTTTCTTTCTGGTTTGTTGGTCTCACTAAATGCTTAAACAAGAATATAATTACAATATTTCTAAGCCGACTGTGTAACTGCTCTGAGTTTGACAATACACCTCCCAACACTCACAATAACACAAGTGGCATATATCTGCAAGGTTACCCATTAAACAACTGTGACAGATCGTATTTCTGGTTAATTGTTAGTTCCTTACGACCTTAGACTTTGCCTGTGTATTTAATAACACCATCTGCTGTCTAGGCTAGCAATACTACCTTTTACATGAGGATTACTGTTCTTACTTCGTAAACAACAGTGCTCAATCGAAGGTGTTGAAATGCTACCATAGAATTATTTAAATTATATTACCTATGGAAAGCTGAAAGAAAGTGACTTTCTTCCCTATGCTGGCTTTCCTGGCTTCTCCTAAAATGTCATAATTTATGTACCATAATAAAACATAAAAAAGATTTACAAGTTGTATTCTTGGTCTGCAAAAATGAAATATCTTGAAAGAACTCTGACTCTGTTATGCCTGTCCTGTTTGTCTTCTTCCAGGCTAGTTTCTCATTGTATAGAAGTCTCTGGGAAATTTCCCAATAAAACAGACAAGTAAAAAAATAATTCCCACAAAGTGAAATGAGATGAGAGCTTTCGTTTTAACCATCACCCAAGATCACGCCTCTCTGTTTCAGGGAGCATCCTGATGGTGTTCAAGACATACCAAAACATCTGCCAACGTGGGCTATAGTGAGGTGGATGTTGGCAGAGTTTTAAGTCGGCTACCTTTGTTTGGAACTCACAGATAGTGGGGCCTGTAAAATGAACTTTGGGGGGGGGGGCAGGGCATTTACTGTTAATCTAACCAGGCCCATACTAGCCAGTACACTAATTTGGCGCAGTGCTCCAACCATGAATCAGAACTTCCTAAGAACAGGGGTTCTGTGGTGTGAGACAGCTGGCTTGTTTCTAACTTATATCCTTAACACGGTGATACTGTTAAGAAGCAGGAGTGAGCGCTGAGAACAAAGCATTCTAGGTAACGTGTGTCTGCTTTTGCAGTGACTTCCATTCTGAACTGGGACAAGGCTCACCAACTTGACCCAGCATTCACACAACCCATTAACTTTATGCTGAAATGTGGACACTTCGCAGAGAGCGGGTCTTGTTTTTCTTCTTAGTCACTTGGAGCTGGAGAGGTTGGCCTGAACACCCACCACATGAAAATAATCAAGAGGTCGTCTGCCAACAGAAAACAATTTCAAAAGTATGGAATGTAGAATTCTGGGCCTAAACCACTTGACAGCATCCCAAAAAGGCATGTCCTGACATGTTTTCAGTCTAAGAAGGCTTCAGCATTCCAGGCTTTTAAAAGAATGTCTCCTGTTACAGCTAAAAGGGGCTGCCTCTCCGTTTCTACCCTCTGAAGTCAAGGAATCTGGAAGTCTGGTTCTGGGACACTCATTTTAAAATATATTGAATAACGTTTGGATGAGAAGTAAAGAATATGGCTCTTTTTTGTTTTTTTTAAGAATAGTTGGAATGAAACATTACACATAAGTGCTTCCCACCACCATTTTTTAAAAACACAGAATTTAAGAAACTTCCTTAAGTTTTTTCATAATTAGACCCAAATTAACAAGTCATATAAAAGGTAATGAATATAACATTTCACTACAGTTAACCAAGTCGCAACAAATTTCAAAACATCAGAATTCCTAGAACTTACTCTCATAACATCCTTTATAAATTCAGTATATAGCCAGCGAAGAAGCCACACAGCTAATAAATAGTGGAATCCTGGGTGAGAATACCAAAAAAACCTCAAAACAAGTTTCCACATCCTGCTGACCTATTCAGCCAAATGTCCGTCAGTGTATGCAACTATTGTTGTTTTTCTTCAACGGAGACCCTCTTGAGTAACCTGAAAGGCCTGTGCATAATATACTGAATCTTTGCCACACACTTATATCTAAAATAAGGTAGTCTCTTGTGGAAAGAAATACTTTCCATAAGCCTTGAAACACTTTAGTTTGGCATATTGATGCTGACACAGCTGTTCCTGCCCTGGCTAACTTTAAGTATAGACCATGGTTTAGACGCTCCTGGCCTGGGATCTGAGCCCAAACCCATCAGACACAATGCTCTCGGATGATGGGATGATCTGGTAGCCATTTAACCTCACAACTTTATTTGGATGGCACAATGCCCCAAAATAATGAGCAGGCAGTTACTGGTCATTTTTTCTTTTTGCATTGTTTTTCCCAGCATTGTCTTGTGATACCTCATGTGTCAGAAGAATGTTGGGCTGGGTTTGTCAGATTCTCCTGGACGCCCTTTGCCCCCACGAAAGGTCAGAGCAGAAATGGTGGCAAGCTTGGCATCTCCTCATCCACTTAAGAACACAGGCCCAGAGTGTCCGGGTGACCTACCTCAGGTCCTATGTCAGGTGCATGAAGACAACCTCAGCTATCTCCTGTAGCAGATATTTACATGTATGTAAAAAAGAACCTGTGAAGAAAACAGAAATAGGAGGTAGCCCACCAGTGGGCTAAAGAAAGAACTGCAGTCTGGGAAACCCAAATTCTAGCTGTTGTTTAACTGCCCATTTTCTTTGTCTTGAGGCAAAGTCCTTATTGTCTTGGTGCTTCAGTTTACCAAATTCATAAAGAGACACTGATGTTCTTAGTCATTGCTAAGAAAAATGAATTGGTCTGATAATGCAAATTAGATAGATAGAAAGAATAAAAGCAGTCTGAAAAATGTTTAAAATCTAGCTCTCTCTTAAATGCTGAGATAATGGCCCCTAGGAAGTTCAATGTGTGTAGTCCCCAGGCATGTTTCAGAACCAACTTCCTCACTCAGGAATTTGCTTGAAGGGCTGAGCCAGGCTTGCCAACAAGTCTGTCAAAGTTCATTTGGATTTGGATTTTAGCTGTCTGTGTGACAAGCTTTACAGTAAACACATGGTACTCAGGCAGTCATTGTAGGAAATCAATTTCTCTTTCTGTCCACGAGTGGTCTTTTGCTAGGACTCAGACCCAGGCTGTCTGCTCCTATGTACTTAGTGTGAATCTTAATTCTCTCAATGGTTTTGCACTCCCCTTGGCAAAGAGGTATTACCATGTGGGCACTGGAACGGATGAGCCAATGCACCCAGACATTCACTCCAATTAATAAATTACAGTCCACAATTAGTCTTTTTAACTTTCCTTCCTTTTCCCCTTCTGCAGCAAGCTCTCTGTGTCTCCTTTATACATAAAACTGACATTAAAAAAAAAAGTTTGGAGAAATAAATTTGTTAAATATTTAGATTTTTGGATGGATTCCATTGGAATAACACCTCTACACATAAAATAATTGTTTTAAATAACATCACTTTTATTTTTATTTTTTGCCAAACACATTAGATTAGAGTAAGCCACCAGAACAGATTACAGAAACCTCATTAGTAAAGGTCAAATTTTCCTGTTAATGGTTTGATGGTTCTTTCACAAAATATATTTTCATCTTATCAAGAGAAAGTCAGTCCAGTTCATCCTGGCTAATATCTATTTCATAAGAAATACAAACAATAATAATGAAGGCTTATTTAAATAAGTTATGATCATTTTGCTTCCTATGGCCCCATGAAATTCTATGAAATATCCGACCCCATGGTTTTTCCTTTTCGGTGCCCTGTAGCCTATTATATTTATTTGTCTGAGTGCAAAGTAATCAGCATTGGAGTCTCACAATAGGAATTAAATGAATTCATGATATTTTCCTCTTTGTTTTTAAGGAACTATATCATAAAGTGTTAGAGTTGCAGTATTCCGGTTTGATGAGTGCCCAAACCATTTCCTTACCACATTAAATACCAGAATTGAAGCTTCTATCCTAACACCAACATCCATTTTTATCTAAGGTTCATAAAGACCAGCACCAAATGGCTTGCCATTTAAGGAATCCCATGCTAGGCATGGTGGGGTGGCCAATGCCTCTCACCTCTACCATCTCCCTCTATCTGTTGTCAATTGTTTACTTTTCTTTGGATTGTGCAGCCTATGAAATACATCAGAGTTTTCTTTTTTCCTATAAATAGATAAGCAAATCTTACTACTCTTTTTGTTAACACTCACAAATGTTAACACTCTTTTGCTAGGCCTCTAAACTGTGTTTACATAATTTTTTAAATGCAAAATGCAAACAGAATGTTCTAGAGTTTGTCTTTAGACAACAAGACTCACACCTGGATTTCAGTTCTGATACTCACCTTTAGTGTTACTGTAGGCAAATCACTTAATCATTTAATACCTTAGGTTTTTAGTTTCTGAAAAAGGATGACAAGATAATAGAATTTATGCTTGAAATATTTTTTGAACGTCCATATGAAAGATATAACAAACACAAAGGTATTATTCTTAGCTTTTTAGAATTGTAACTTTTTCTATTGTTTCAGTTCCTTTACTACTAAATGTGTATGTAGGAATGTTACATTTTTAAGTAGGCAAGCTAATGAGAGACAATTTGCCATTTTAATATTTTCAAATATTATCTGTGAAGTTAGTTCACTATTTTGTCAGCGTCTTCCTGCTGATATCTTTGAAAGGATTTTAGTAAGTGTCTTAAACATAAGTTAAACCTGCATCCAGATATTATTCCAGAAAAATGCATTTCATCATGTTCTTTCCAAAGAGTCAAGGGGAGGGTTCTGGCATCAAATGGCTGTTGAATCCCTTCCAGTTCTCCTACAAATTTCCTTGCAGCCTGAGAATGTGACCTCAGTCTCTCCTTTGTCTGTATTTTCACTTAGCAATTTTAATTCTGAGACAGTAAGTTAACCTATTGGGTTGTTGGAAAACTCATGATACATTTTTGCAATGAAAAACAGAAAAAATTACGTCATGACTTTTCCGACAACCCAATACATCAAGACCCCAAGCTTTACTCTAATGGGGACCTGCACATATGTTTACATATAGGCTGGTGACTAACAGCTTCTGTGTATAATATGTGGATAATTCAGAGCTTCCTGTGACTTTATTTGGCCTGATTCTTCGACCTTCCACAGAGAGTTTATCTCCTTCACATGCAAAAGTCTCTTTAATATCTGAAAGCTTTCTGTGCACAGGGGAGGCAGGCTATAGGGAGAGGTCAAACAAAAGGAAATCATTTCTTAAAAAGTACATTTGCAATTCAAAAAACAGAACTGTCTCATAAAGTGCTATTACTTAGAAGCTCTCGTATCACAGAAGGTTCATTTATGTCCTGACTCTACATAGTACACATAGATGTATTCATATAAACAAATATGTTCAAATATATATTTATAACTTTTTGAAGTGGGAAAGCCCTGAATATCACACACGTCCTTCCAGTCTTATGGTACTTTGCCCAAGTACAAAGAGCCTAAGATGGTAGCCACAGAAATCCAAAACACACGTCACTGCATTGTTTTCTCCTTCAAATATGCCAGGGGTCAGAGTTTAAGAAGCTTTAGTATGGTTGCAACATCATGCTATTAATAGAAACTGCACTCTAAAGAATGAAGGCTGGTTCCACATGTGGATATAGGGTGAACGCTGAACTCGGCACACCACCTCCCAGATAGCACCCACACACTGCTGAGGGGAGGGGTTGGCACCCTCCTGCAGCTGGGTGTCCTGTGGTGGGAACCATTTCTTCACACTGCGCTGTTGACTGTCAGTACAGGGCTGTGGTGTTAACAAGAGCATCTCGACTGGAATAAGCTCCGGCGACCAGTTCAGGTTTCAGATGGTAACCGCTCACACAGTGGCCGCCTCAGTGTGGGCAGGTCAGATCTGTCCTTCCCGCTGAGAACTGCTCCCTCTGCTTTACCAGCCCTTCATTTCCCTTGCTCCTGCTTCTGTCAGTATCATACTGAATGGCTTTTATTTTGCTCCTAAACTGTGCCTTTTATTTTTTAAATCTTAGAAATTAGAGCTGGTAAGGACTGTTGCTTCGTCTAGACTCAGCAATTTCCCCCATAGAATATTGCCTTTAGTTCTGAAGTCAAATTGTGGCATTTCAGCATTCTGGTTAAAAGCCAGCTTCAACCCACTGCTCCACTACACTGCACACGGCCCACGCCTGCCAGTCCACGTACAAATGTGTGGGAGCTCACTGCAGCCAAACAGGTAACCTTGACTCCGAATGGCAGAGATTATCATAATTCTCTTCTGAAAGGGCCTGGGCCTTAAGGAGGAGGGCAGTCTACGTGACTAAAACATACCGACTTCCTCTTTCATAAGTCATCACATGATGAACTACAATTACAATTCCTGCCTTGTCTCTGCGAATTGCAGACGCATTGCCTCACCCTAGAAACCCTGCCCCAGTGCACGGAGGAGGAGGCGCGGTGACTGCTGCAGCCGCGCTTTGGAAGGGCTCCAGCTCGCGGCTGCGCCGGGAGGGAGGGCGGGGGTGGGAGACAAAAACAAAGCTGTGTTTACTTAGCATACATCGATAAAGCTGCTTCAGAGCTCCTTGAAAGGCCAGGCAGCAGGAAAGACTTTTGATACAATATAAGGAATTGCTGCCCTGGATCCAGGGCCAGCCTTAACCCCCTTGATCCCGGATCCTTTTATGGCAAGAGAGACCAGAACTAAAATAGTCTTCCCATTTTCCTGCGGGCATTTCATTAGGGAAGTTACATCAACCCAGTTTCGACATTAAACTGGTAGTGTTGAGATAAAAAGGAAATGCTCTCCATTTGGAGAAGAAAAGCTCCGTTCTACAAAAATCCTTACTTAGTACCTTTCAAGGCAGAGTTTGCATCTCAATATTTCTACTCTGGGCTTTCCCTTGAGGGTATTAGTGCAGGATTGCAGGCAAATGAGTATAATTAGGCCATGGCTCTAACGCCGAGTTTTCTTGTAATGTTTCCCTCACTGCCTAGTGGGGCCATCTCTTGGGGGTGTCGAGACAGCTCACCTCTCTGCAGCACAAGCATTGGGCCTCATCCCCTTTGGGCAGTAGCCCAGTGGGCCAAGTCACGTGCTAGAATAAGTGGCAGTCTCCATGGACAGGTCCTCAAAGAGGTGTGTGACAACAGGGACAAGGAGTGACCAAACCCACTGGCCCCAGCTGCTACCAGAAGGAAACCGGCAGGTCCAATTCCCCAAGTAGGAGAGGGTGAGGCAGCACTGCAATTGTGGGGCAGGGTCCGGAACAGATGGGGAGACCTTCATGTTCGGGGCACCTTCTCTGGAAATCCCCAAGAAACAACGTTCAGCGTTAGCTTGAAAAAAAAACATTTAGGTCTGGCATTACATTTTCTGTGCCATTGCAAACAGGTTTTTTCATGTGCTTTAAGCGGCTCCCTCCACTGTTTTTCTAAGGGTGTTTTTTTTTCTCTTCCTTGTGGTTAATCCTTTGAAGCAACCTGGCATTTTCAATAGCAACAACTAGAGAGAAACGTCAGCAGGATTTTTTTCTCTCTCCACCTACCAATCCAGTGGTAGGAAAGATAATATAATTAGTACCCTGTTCTTCCCACACGTAACCAGCTCATTCCAGTCTCAGAGAGCCATGTGGGCCTGTTTTTCAACAAGAGCAGCATCAGAGGCCGCCCTTACAGGGTTGAAGTGTCAAAGTCCCGACTAAGAGTGATAAACCCACGTCGATTAGTCGGTTAAGACTAACGACCAGCCCAAAGTGATTTACCATAACACACACCAGCTCCTCCTCCCGATGCAAGTGTGAAACTCAAGTGCTCGGTTCAGCTTGGACAGAGCAGTTGGCTGTCAACCGTGGCGGGGCGCGGCGGGCCGGCTGTTCGCGTTAGGCGCGCACGCCCCCACCCGGGCTGAGCCTGGCTCGGGACATGCGGTGAGCGCACTCTGCTCCGCCCCCCGAAAGCGGGGGGACGCCCGCAAGCGGCCTGAACTCGCCAGCCACTCAACCCCCAGCCCGCGCCGCACCACCTCTAGTACACGCTGGGCGCGGGGGCGGAGCCTCGAGGCGCGAGGCCGCCAGAGGCGGGGCCTGCGCAGTGACGCGACGCGCTGGCCGCAGATTCGGATCCCTGGAATGTGCATTCGCTCAATGAGTTCGCCAGCGCCAGCGGCGCCGAGTCACGTCCGCGCGGAGTGTGCGCACTGGGCGACGGCGCACGCGGGCCCCAGCCCCGCGCCCACGTCACGCGCCCGCCGTAGACCTACATAAGTGGCCGGGCGGTGGCGCCGGGGACCCGGGGTCAGTAAAGAGAGGAGATGGGGCTGACAGGTCTCTGCACCGCGCCCTCCCCCCGCCTGCCGGAAGGTCCCAGGCTTGTTAACAGTCACTGTCCTGTTAGGAGAACTTAAGGGGGCCAGCGGCGCGTGCCCCTCCAAGGACAGATGCGTGTGTAAAGCACTAACTGAACAGTCCAAGTGGCACTCCTAAAACACTGTGGGCCACGCTGCATGGAGAATCCCCATCCTCCAGACAGTACTGACAAAGCTAAGTCATAAAGTGGCCTCGCTGCTAAAAACACGAGTTTTAGCACGAGGAGGGAGTCCTGACTGAGGGAAAGTCCTGGGTGGCTGAAGAAAACACAGCACTCGCAGCGCCTTCAGCAGGGACGCGGCTAGCACCACGCCGGACGGCTCTCCCAGCAACCCCCGGTCTCCGCGTGGGGGAGGGGCGCGCGCGCGCGCGGGGGAGGGAGAGCGGGCGCGCGCTAGGGGAGGGGGCCCGCGCAGGCGCCGTACGAGGCTGTCGAAGAATCAAGTCTGTAGAAGTGGAGCAGCGCGGCGGTCGCGACAGCAGCAGCAGCAGCGACGGCGGCGGCGGAGCTGAGGCGGGCTGGGCGCTGACGCGCGCGCTGGAGAGCGGCGACGCCCGGAGCTGTGAGGGAGCAGCAGAGCGACCCGGGGCCTGCGCCGCGCACGGGCTCCACGCCGCCCGGCC
>NW_017731517.1:1291883-1329189 GCF_001890085.2 Hipposideros armiger | reverse complement strand
CGCCCCCTCCTCCGCGGGCTCGGCGGACATGGCCGCAGCGGTGGCGGTGGCGGCCGCGTCCCGGCGGCAGTCTTGCTACCTGTGTGACCTGCCCCGCATGCCCTGGGCCATGATCTGGGACTTCACCGAGCCCGTGTGCCGCGGCTGCGTCAACTACGAGGGCGCCGACCGCGTCGAGTTCGTCATCGAGACGGCGCGGCAGCTCAAGCGGGCGCACGGCTGCTTCCCGGAGGGTCGCTCCCCGCCCGGCGCCGCCGCCCCGGCCACCGCCAAGCCGCCGCCGCTCTCGGCCAAGGACCTTCTCCTGCAGCAGCAGCAGCAGCAGCTCGGCCATGCCGGCCCCGAGGCGGCGCCGCGCGCTCCACAGGCGCTGGAGCGCTACCCGCTGGCCGCCGCCGAGCGGCCTCCGCGCCTCGGCCCTGACTTCGGTGGCGCCCGGCCGGCCGCAGGCCTGGCCCAGCCGCCGACGCCGCAGCCGCCGCCCGTGAACGGCATCCTGGTGCCCAACGGCTTCTCCAAGCTGGAGGAGCCGCCGGAACTGAACCGCCAGAGCCCGAACCCGCGGCGCGGCCATGCCGTGCCGCCCACGCTGGTGCCGCTCATGAACGGCTCGGCCGCGCCGCTGCCCGCCGCGCTGGGCCTCAGTGGCCGCGCCGCAACCGGCCTGGGCTCCGCGCCGCCCTCCGAGCTGGGCGCGCACAAGCGGCCTGCGTCTGTGTCGAGCAGCGCGGCCGCGGAGCACGAGCAGCGCGAGGCGGCGGCCAAGGAGAAACCGCCGCCCGCTCACCGCGGCCCGGCCGACAGCCTGTCTACTTCGGCCGGGGCTGCTGAGCTGGGCGCCGAGGGCGCGGGCAAAGGCCGCGCACCCGGAGAGCAGGACTGGGTCAACCGGCCCAAGACCGTGCGGGACACGCTGTTGGCGCTACACCAGCACGGCCACTCGGGGCCCTTCGAGAGCAAGTTTAAGAAGGAGCCCGCCCTGACTGCAGGCAGGTTGTTGGGGTTCGAGGCCAACGGGGCCAACGGGTCTAAAGCAGGTAGGGGCGGCTGTGGAGTGAGGGTCCCTAGGGGAGAAGGGGGTAGAGAGCGGGCGGGGGGTGCCCTTTCCATTCACCATTCTATCCCAGCTTAGAAACAACAAACACCCAACTTCCTGCTCTGCCTCAGGCGGAACCAGTGCTTAGCGGCAACGTGTTCATGTGCTGAAGCAGCACAACAGAGATGAGTCAGACTGGGCTGATAGAACTGACACAGGGTTTTCCTTTCCCAGCACATTCTTGGATGAGACAGGAGGGCACCAGTCACCTTTTAACCTGTTGGGAGACCTTAATATGTACACGCACTGTTAAACCAGCTTACATGCATGCATGTGTAAAACAGGCAATTGCATATGTGCCATTTTCTGTAGCTTTTTAAAAAAAACTACAGCCCAGAGCCCCATGTCCTGAGTGTTTTAAGTTGCACGTGCACTTGAAACTCGTGAGTTTTTTTATGTACAGGTTTTTAGAGGATAGGAACGTTTTAGTGAGTTTTGTCTCATGTTAGCAGATGATCCTTTACAGTGCATGTTCACTTATTTCCTCTTTTTTTCCTTTTATTTGTTTGTTTTTCCAGTTGCAAGAACAGCAAGGAAAAGGAAGCCTTCCCCAGAACCAGAAGGTGAAGTTGGGCCCCCTAAAATCAATGGAGAGGCACAGCCGTGGCTGTCCACGTCCTCAGAAGGGCTCAAGATTCCCATTACTCCCACGTCCTCTTTTGTGTCTCCACCACCACCCACTGCCTCACCTCATTCCAACCGGACCACACCGCCCGAAGCGGCCCAGAATGGCCAGTCCCCCATGGCAGCCCTGATCTTAGTGGCAGACAGTGCAGGGGGCAGTCATGCTTCGAAAGATGCCAGCCAGGTTCACTCCACACCCAGGAGGAACAGCAGCAGTCCCCCCTCTCCGTCCTCTGTGAACCAAAGAAGGCTAGGCCCCAGGGAGGTGGGGGGCCAAGGGGCAGGCAGCACAGGAGGACTGGAGCCAGTGCACCCTGCCAGCCTCCCGGACTCCTCTCTGGCGGCCAGTGCCCCCCTATGCTGCACCCTCTGTCACGAGCGGCTGGAGGACACCCACTTTGTGCAGTGCCCATCGGTCCCGTCGCACAAGTTCTGCTTCCCTTGCTCCAGACAAAGCATCAAACAGCAGGGAGCTAGTGGAGAGGTCTATTGTCCCAGTGGGGAAAAATGCCCTCTTGTGGGCTCCAATGTCCCTTGGGCTTTTATGCAAGGGGAAATTGCAACCATCCTTGCTGGAGATGTGAAAGTGAAAAAAGAGAGAGACTCGTGACTTTCCGGTTTCAGAAAAACCCAATGATTACCCTTATCTAAAACTGCTTGAATTGTGTATATATCCATATATATATATATCCAAGACAAGGGAAATGTAGACTTCATAAACATGGCTGTATAATTTTGATTTTTTTGAATACATTGTGTTTCTATTTTTTTTTTTGACAACAAAAGGTATGTACTTATAAAGGCATTTTTTTCTTTTGTTAACGTTATTAGCATATCTCTGCTTTATTATCCTGGTGACAGTTACCGTTCAATGTAGGCTGTGACTTGCGCTGCTTTTTTAGAGCACTTGGCAAATCCGAAATGCTTTTAGCTGTATTTGTATGCACTTATTTTAAAAAGAAAAAAAAAAGCCAAATACATTTTCTGACATTGTAAGATTGCCTTACTGTCTGTTATTCCTAATTGCTGGCCCCTTTCTCAGGCTGGAGGCCAGTTGGTGGAGAAGGAAAGGAAATGAGTGAAAAGGGTACTGTTGTGAAGTGGGCATGCCACTGGGAAATATCACCCAAGTTTACCCGAAAACATTGTCCTTAGAGTAATAGGAAAATAGATTTTGAATCTTTCTTTTGTTCTTAAGGTTCAGTTGTTGGGATGTTGAGGACTGCCTGACAGTTGCTGCTGAGAGATTTTCAGGACTGTGTGGTTTGGGGAGGGGGGGGGGCGGTTAAGGCAAAGTTGACCACTGTTCACTGCCCACGTGAACAGTTGTAAGATTATAATGCTGCATGCTAGTTGGTTACATAATACACAATTCAGTGACGGAAGGCGGTGATAATGGATGGTGGTGTGTACAAGATGGCACTGCCATCTTTGAACAGAGCCTGGCTCTGCAGCGCCACTTCATCTTTGTAAACACCCCAGAGCTCTGTTTGTTGTTGCTGTTGTCATTTCCTTTGAAAAGAGTTGCAAGAAAAGTTACAGTCCAGGTGAACTTGGAGATTGTGGCGTTGGTTTCGTTTCTGTTTTGTGTTTAGTTTTTTATCATTTACCTGTTAGTGCTGATGCTGTTGATGCTATCATCTACACCCTGTTTCTCGTGAGTGCTAAATACAGTATGGTACAATGACAGTAACATGGTGCTGCCAGGACTGCCCGTGGGCATATCAGTGACAGCCCAAGTGGGGGTAGAGGAAACCTGTCATTTCCTTCTTACATGTGTTTGAAATACCAAGTGAATAATACAGTTCTTCTGGGAAAAAAATGACAAACTAGTGAAAATTAAAGAAAAGGTTTTACATAATAGACAGGCCCCACGTCTCAAACTATTTTTAGAAGCCTTTTGTAAACTAATTTCTTTTGATCACTATTTTGCATCAGTAAAATGATTTTTTTAAACCAATAAATCGTCAGTTATTAGAAATAGTTGTCTCACAACGATGCTGGTTTTTCTTTTGTGCTGTTGTGTTTTAACATCCACAGAAATACTATTTTAAGTTCTTTCATGTTCAGGTGTTTGTAACTTGGCCCTATAATTAGGTTGAATCATCGCTTCAAGGTCTATTACAACTTGTGTATTGTTCACAACCCAGCTTCTATTTTAATTTGAAAATATAGATTGTTACCTACTTTGGGTTATTTTTTAGTTATGTTTTTGTCTTTTTAAAATTGCTCAAATATTTTTAATAGTCGGGTTATTAATACTTGAAAATCAGATACTGCACCAAGTACAGTATTTTTCGTAGTGTTTTTAATGAGTGCACCTATTAAATGCTGTGCAAATTCATGTTACCGGTCATTGTAATACTACAAACAGACTTGCATGATTAACCAGTTTGTTGTTACACTTTTTTTTTTAAATTGGAGTAGCTATGACTCATCAGACTGGTTTCTCTTATGTAAATGTACACATGCAGAAACAGAGTCTATTTTACATGCCCATAAAGACATTTGTAAAGAATTCAACTATTATGGTCTGTTGTATAAATACGTATCTAGGCACTTTATTATAAACTGGAATTTGACCTCATAGATGTTACAAGTTGATCAGTCATTTGACCTAATTTGTGATAGCTATCTGTATGTTTTGCATACAGATAAGCTTTCCAAAAAGATTAATAAAGAACCATCCTGCTGTTTTGAATAAGTCTATCCAGCTGTGGAAAAGACAACCTATGGTTTCTCTGTGCTGGGGGTTAAGGGGAAGAAAATGAACAGCGTAGAAGGGCTGTGCTCTGTGTGGAGGTTATCCTCCAAGTAAGATGCGTAAGAGTCTGCCTGGCCCCTCGGTGGCCTTCATGGAAGGCTTGCAGCTGGGAAGTGTTGATCTGGGTTATTTTTCTGGCATTCTATTAAGCTAAAAAGTTAACATTGGGACATGGGTTTGATCTTTTGTTGTACCTGATGACAGTGCGGAGATCCCCCACAGCTGGATAAAAATGTCAGAAAGCTACTTACTGTACATGGGCAGTATCAGATTTCAAATCCTAATATTTCAGCTGTGCTTTTAATACTCAAAATATTAGGGGATGGGGTGTTGAAGCTTTCCCTTTTTTGCTTTAACAATTTATAGAATTTAACAGATGTACTGTCTTTCATGTGGCCTCACATTAAAAGTTATGAGAACGTACACATGGTTTACAGCTTTTACTATATACCTTTCCTTGGCCACCAAGTATTTTAAAAGTGTGCCACCTTTTAACCTTTACTTTTTTTTAAGTTGAAGGTGATACTTTTTCTATATATGATGAAACTCATGTCAACTGAAGTGAGTGTAATCTCAGATATCAACATTATTATATTTTAAAATCACGCTATGGAAATATCACCTGCATTCTGTCATTTGTCAGATTTACAGTACCTTTTTTCTTTTAACATTTAGCATTAAATAAAAATAAAATTGGGAGCACTGAACATTTTCTGAGGCCTTTTTTAATTTTTTAAAGTAAGGTTAGAATGGTTTTTGCTTTAATCACTAATGGCAATGTGACTTAAAGGATGTGTGGGGTTGGGGTTGGGGTTTGACTGGAACTGCAAAAGAACAGGAGATAAAAAACAGAACAAAAAGGCAACTGATGGTAGGGGGGAAAAAAGTTCTAGGGACTGAGGAAAGGGCAACTGGATAGGGGAAACAGATAAAGAGAAGAGCTGAGCAAAGTACAGCCAGAAAGCACTTGTTTATTTTTGAACTTGCAATAGAGCCAACCATGCTGCAATAGTAGATTGGGAGGAGAAAATAGTGACGACATCGAAAAGACTATCAAGACATGGAGCTGCTCTCTGGAAAGCTTGGAATAAAACAGCCCTGTTGGGCCAAATGAAATGCACTAAAGACAAAAGAGAAAAAAAAGCCTACCCTTTGGAAAGCTTTGGAATAAAGTCAGAGCCAAAGCCATGTGTGAGCTTTATTGATGTCCTGAAACCTGAATTTATAAATTGAGATAAAAGGTGGGAAGCAGGAGATACATTTACAAACTACTCTGCTATTATATAGTAAGAAATTCCTAGGTGTTTGCAGCTTTTACTCTTTTTATTGATCAATGGTTTGGCAGACTTTTCTATGAAAGGAAGTTGTGAAACAGAGTTCGAGGCTAGGGTATACACAGACTTACTATATGTTTTTAATTAAACAACCGTTAATGTATATAGTTGGATATATTTTCATTAGGGGTGGTCCAATAACTTGGGACCCATCACTAGATGTATTTTAATAATTTTTAGTAGCATGTTTAAGACAGTTTTTAAGAAATTGTTCTTAATAAGTTAATTATAGATTATAATATACATCTATAATATACAGTGTTGTTTCATTTCATAATTAGGTTAAAAGAAATGTTAAACTTAAAAATATTAAATTTTATTTTTAGTGAAATTTAAAATAGTGCTGCTTGCAGAAGTCATTTTTAAAATTTCAAAAGCTCTTTCCAAAGTAAACTTTAATGATTGCATTCACTTTCCAGTTAAAAAAAAACCAAACAAACCAGACTCTTGATGTGGCAGATGTCTTTGTTTATACCCCAAAGAAGGGGGAAAGTTAAAGGGAAAATATGGAACTGTTCTTTAATTCCTAGACTTTTAAGTCCCTCGTTACTCAAAGTTGTTTTGAATATGATTTATAGATGGTTTTATTTGGTTAGTGAAGAGTAAAATGTTTCTCTTCCTGATTCCAAAGTATATACGTGGAATCATTCAGAAAAACGTTCAGCCGTGTGTAGGCCACTAGAAGCCCTGAGTCACCCTCATTCGCTTGCCTTTTCTTCAAGGGAACAGTGTGAGAAGACACGCCTTTCCTCTGTCAAAGACCAGGGTCAGAGGCACCAATGAATGGAATGAATTTACCTACTTCATCCTCTGCGGTTCTAGAAATGGGGGGTGGGAGGGATGCTGTTTAACTCCTTCAGGCCACTGGGTAGGCCTCTGACAGCAATAGTATTGATTACAATCAAAAGTTATGGGTGTGACTTACAGATTTCCAGCCCTACATCCCATTAGTGTTGCTTTTGTCCACAGCCTGCATTTTTCTCAAAAGTTATGAACCCCTCAGTAATTTAAAAGGCACAAAAATAAAAAGTCAATTTGTAAATTGGGTTGGAAGATAGAAAATAGATTTATTAGATTACCTTCAGATTTCTCTATCAATCCCCAGAAAAAAAACATGATTAGGGATATCCACACTATCCCTATTTACCATTAACAAATTAATTTGTACCTAATTTAACAGTGAACTTGTTAATCCATCAGTCTGTTACCTGCTCTTTCCCCATACAATTCAGCTTAACATGCTTGATTGAAAACAGCTTTCCTTTTGAATTTGCGGTCTAATGTTTTGTTTTGTAATTATAGAATATGAAATCTACATCTGCACTGATCTGTTATCACAGAATATTGTGTTGCTGTATTGACACTGAGAAGCATAAAGCAATTCATACAAGCCCCAGAAAAGTTATTTGAGGACAAAAGCTATACCATAGACAAATCGTTACTTGGAATCATACATTGGGTCTTAAAGCTTTTATTTTGAATCTGAAAAACAGATTGAGGAGATTGAGTGGAAGGAACATTCTTAATAGAACACCCCTATCACAATGGTATACATAGTTTCTTCTATAATACAATCTTAAATATTGCTTTGAAAAAATGTTGAATAGCCCATTAAAACTCAAAATCAGTATAACAAGTCTTCAGGGCATGTAAAATTTATCACAAAATCGGCCATGAAAATCCTCTGGGAGATGACTTTCTTATAGGGCAGACAAGGTCTTGAGATGAAATGAGCATTCCTCGTTTAAATTGCAGGCATCCACACACTGGTTGATCTCATCCATTGAATGGGCTTTAGGTTGCATAATCTAAAGAACCTCCTCCAGCCATTCAGCAGGAGCCCTTGATGCTGAGATAAGACATCCTGTATAAAGTAATGTCACATTAGAATATTTCTAAATATAGTTTATATGGGGGGAGGGGAATGACAATATAATCTAGATTCCACCACTCACCACTTTTACTTTAGTAATTACTATTTCATTCTTTATATTACCATCAGTTAACATTTCAGTTAGATGCCTATGAGGGGACAGGCATGCACAGAAAATGAGTCACATTTTGTTGTGAAGGTACTCAGGAAGCAACTTGAACCCATAAACATTAGGTCCCTGCATATTTGTCTGCCATTTAGAAAACACCTTTCCTATGGCAGTTCAAATAGAATATTTGATCTGTAAATGTGGCTACTTATATCTCCAGGAAAAATAAATCCTGGAACATTTCACTGGAAGTCGGGGTCTAAATTCACTTCAGCGTATAGAAAGTAAACCATACTAGTGAGAGTTCTGCAGAGAAGGGGGCACAAGGAGTAGGGACTATCTGGGTCGGAATAAATCAGCATTTCTTGACACACTGCCTTGCTTTGGGCCTCCCGTGTTCTCCAAAGCCTCAGAGACCGTGTCAGCTGCCAAACAGAAAAAGGCTGTTGCCTGCCTTAACCCAGCCTAAAAGCCTCTTACCCCCATTTTGTTATTTCTGTCTCCACACAGCAATTCAATTAGCTTTTTTGTGTGTGTGATAGAGATTTATTGTACCCCACATACAACTGAAATCAGAATTTCACAGGAGGTCACAGTCATTAAGTTCTGGAATAATGTTCTCTCAATCAGCCCCATATGGTTGTTGCTGTTACTATCTAACACCTATTAAGTGAGGCACAGCATCTAGGCCAGCGGTTCTCAACCTGTGGGTCGCAACTCCTTTGGGGGTCGAACAACCCTTTCACAGGTCGCCTAAGACCATCGGAAAACAAAAAGATATTTACATGACGATTCATAACTAGCAAAATTACAGTTCTAGAGTAGCAACGAAAATAATTTTATGGTTGGGGATCACCACAACATGAGGAACTCTATTAAGGGGTCGAGGCATTAGGAAGGTTGAGAACCGCTGATAGGCTTTGGGCCGCTGGTCAGCTTGCTTAGGGGCGTGTAGTGACTGAGAGTTCACCACCAAGAGCTGGTATCCTTCCAGGAGTTTGGGAGGTAGTTAGGGTTATCTTCTCACATGGAGCACCGAGTATCTTCCTAGAACTTATACCCGGAACCTCGCTCGGCAGGACTCCAAAGTCCAAGGTGGTGTCAGGCACTAAGTTACTCTGCCTGGCGTGCACCCGTCACGCAAGATCCTCTATCTTCATACAAATCACAGGACGGTTGAAAACACCAGGGCGAGGTCAGAATGGTCAAATTGCAGCTCTTTCTTTTTGAACTTTATTGTTGTTCCGAATGGCGTTTTTTTAAAGGAAGAAAACAGCCGCCACCGCTGCCAAGCCCTGTTTTACCCGAGGGGAAGGAAAGGGGAGGAGGCGCCCTTACTCGCCGCTGGCGGTTTCCAGCGCAGCCCCGGACGCACGACGCGTCTGGACTGACTTATTCTAGAACTTTTCCTGGGCCGCACAGTCCGGCGCGCACGCCGGGCCTGAACAGCGCCTTCTCCCCGCGCCCGCCCTACTCATGTGGAGCCGAGCGGCGGGGCCCGGAAACGACGGCCGCCCCGCCCGCTCTCCCCCCGCCCCAGCGGGTCCCCGCACGCTGCCAGCGCAGCTGCCACGGCTATAATTAGGGGACCGTGGCCGGGCGGGGCAGCAGTCGCGGACCCCGCCGCGTCCCGCAGGCACGTGGAGCGCCCTGAGGCCGGGCCCCTGCGTGCTGAACCAAATAAAGTCAGGAGCCTGGCTCCCGCTGGCGAGGACGCGCGCCCTGTGCGCCCCGAGCCCTGAGGCCCAGAAAAGATCAAACGCGCGTCAGCAACAGCCGGCCGCGCCTGCCAGGACACTGACGCCGGTCCGCTGTACTGGGCGCATCCGCGAAGTTGGAGAGGGCGCATGACAAGAGCTGCCCCAAATGTCACTCCCTTTTTGGAAATCATGGTGTTGCTTTTTTTTTTTTTTTTTTAAAGACTGTGGCTATAATAAGGCAAATGTTCCGTGCTAGTGGAGTAAACAGTCCTGTTTAAGGGGCATCCGTCTTAGCAGAAAGCACACTAATGCACAGTGCATGTTCATAAAAATGTATTTATTAAGCAAACCTCAGGACATGCTCATATGGGGGCTACTAGGTCAAATAAAGCACTGTTAACAACTGCCTGCCTAAAAGGGAGTTGCCTTTTTTAAATCGAGAAAACTTTATTTAAATTAGAAAAAAGTTTTTTCTCATAGTACCATTGGGCACTTGAGGTGCCACCAAATTAATTAACATAATATTTGTTAATTATTCAATTTAATACTCTACAATATCTCCAAAAAATGAAAGTTAAAATAAAATAACAGGCATGGCCCCCATCCTTTGGAAAAAACAGACATTGAAATGACATGATTAACATTGGAATGGAGGCATAGGGACTTCACTATGGACTAAATGTTGTATTATAGTTTAGTCATTGTTTAAAAAGTGATTGCAGTAGCAAAAATTTTTTTAAAAAGGGAAGCTAAAATAAATAAAGCCTTGCTCCAGGCTTGAGAATACCTAGACACAACCCCACCAAAAGACTTCCTTCGCCGACATACTTTTCTTTCCAGGCAATAGGCATAAAAAACATTTCAGAAGCTTGAGATGGAAATATACAAAAGAGCCCACTCCTTATATTATTTTATCGAGGAACCTGGACGCCTTTCCAGGCTGAAATTCGATCCCTAGGAAGTTATTCTTGTTTTTCTCCTGTGGCTGTTCGTCTTGACACAGCAGCACCACAGTTACCCCTGCTCTGCTCCATCACAGAGGTCTTTGAGAGGGAACTATGCTGAGATGCAAATTCATGTGTTTATGAAAACACCTCAGAATGGCTCAATTCTGTCGCAGATACATAAAGACACTGGAATAAAAGTCAGGAAATCTCCAGATGTTGTTGGGCTTTGTGTGGTCACTCCAGGTTATTCAATTAACTTTTGTGCTTCTATTTCACCATTATTTTTAAAAAGTGCCATGTACTTACCTCAGTGGGGGCTAAGGAATCAAACGGGGCAATCTCTATGAGAACTCTTCGGTTTTTCATCTACCAGCCAGACATGAGAAAACACTGGGAATATGCGATACCCATTAGGAACTTGGGCGCATTGAAAGTGTACCACCAAAAATATAGATTTTCGGTTTTTTAAAGGAGGTAATAGAAACAGCTTTGAAACACTGGAGAGAAGGGCTCCCCCTGCTGTTATTATAGAAGATACATCTCCTTTCAGGCCTGAATCCCTCCCTGTACCTAGGGCTCACATTGGCTCAAGGCATAGGACCAGATGCTTCGTGAAGTTATTATCACCTTGGGAGGTGTATAGTTCTAGAAATAAAATAAAAATGCAGACCACAAATAAAGAAAACGAATATTTTTATTAAAAGTCTCTATGCTCAGATTCCTTTACTGAGGGTCTAGTAGTCTGTCTATAAACCACCAAAATGGCTTACATAAGTCCATTCACGGCTTTAAAAGTAAGGACGGTATTTGCATAGCTGATGGCAGGTGGGAAGGAGGGAGGGGGTAAGGATATGTTTGTGTATATTGCCTTTTTAAAAATAATCAATAAAAAATGATGCGTGATGAAAATTAAAGAACACCATTGGGTTTTGAACTCAGTAAAAATGTTAGATTTGTAAAACATCGTTTCATTTTCTCGTGAATCACACTTCTTTGCACATGAGACTTCAGAGATCACGAACAAATTTGTAGCACTGGAAGGAACTCATTCAAGGCCTTAGGGACAGACATTACCTGAGTTGAGTGTCAGCCCACAACTAGACTGAGCCAGGGGTCATTCTTCTGTGAGTTTGCTGAGGGGTTGAGGACCTCTGTTGGAATTAGTTTGAAACTCTCCATGGACGAGAAGAATCACAAATAGTTAAGAAGCAAAAGAGATGGCCTGCGCAAGCATTAAGAGATTGGAAAGGAAATATTACATGAGGAGAACCAGCATCTTTAGTCATAGTCATTCATTCACTCACTGATTCACCTAATCTTTCTCTTCAGAAATCTATCTCGTGGTAAAGCATGTGGGCTCTGGAATCGGACCCCTTATGTTTAAATTTCATCTCTACCTCTTTTAAACCTTAGTATTTAACCCTCTAATCTTGCTTTAATTATTTGGTAAGTGAGTTAAGGATATTACTTACCTTACAGTGTTGTTGAGGGGATTGATTGACAGAAGTATACCATGATGGCTGGCACATAATAACTACTTGTTAAATTTAGGTACATTGCCCTGCAGTACTGGGCTAAGGGCTGCAGTTAGATAGTTGTGAAAAAATAACATATTCAGTTGACTTCCAGAAACCCCTTTCTTCATGCTTATCTCACTGGCTGCCCTTTACTTCTTCCTCATCTCACCCACTCGTCTCACTTATTGGAGTGCCCCAGGTTCCGTTTTATTCCTATTGGTTCTGTGACATATATTTTCTATCGAGATAGATAGATAGACATTTATTTCAATAAATTGGCTCATGCAATTGTGGGGGCTGGGAAGTTTAAAATCTTAGAGCAGGTCGGTAGCCTACAATTTTATGGAAGAGTTGATGTTGTCATCTTGAATCTGAAATCTGCAGGCTTAAAACTCAAGCGGGGATTCTATGTTGCAGTCTTGAGAAGAATTTCTTCTTTAGGAAACCTGTCTTTGCTCTTAAGGCCTTAAACTGATTGCATGAGGCCCACCCACATTATGGAGGTTAATCTGCTTTACTCAAAGTCTGCTGAGTCAAATGTTAATCACATCTAAAATATGCCTTCACAGAATCATCTAGATTGGTGTTTGACCAAAAACTGGGTCTCATGGCCTCGCCAAATTGATACATAAAATTAACCATCATGACCACTTTCTAAGGTCTCATCTCCTCTTTCCCTGGCCTCCCCAGACCATGATGCTTCTATCAGTTATGATGCTTTCAAATGCAAAGTCACAAAACATCCATTCCAACAGGCTTTGACTATAAAAGGAACTTATTGGCTCTTGGAGCTGAGAAACCCACAGGCAGGCTGGCTCCAAGTCTGACTCACTTCAGATCTGAGCCTCTCTCTCCCTGGTTCTCTTGGTTCTGCCTTCTCAGTGGTGATGTTATCTTCAGGCCAGCTTCCCTTGTGATTTAAAGTGGTCGACACACTTCCTCATTCACATCCAAGAGGAGAGAGCAGAGTATTGCTTCCAGAAAAAGAGCACCAAGCTTCTCTCTGATTGGCTTGGTCCTGACATCACCACATGGCCAAGAGAATAGCCTGTGCTGATTGGCTTAGGCCTCCCCATGTCCTAACTAATCCCAGGGAAGGGGATGGAATTGCCCTGACTGGCCTCTAGTTAGGTGTCTTCCCTGGAGCTGGGGGTGGAGCCAACCCCAGCAAAAGGAGTAGCTGCTTCACAGTGGCTGAGGAGTGGACTGGACGCTGGGAGATACCTGAGTGCTCCTGTCACCTCCAAAGCAGGGCTGTAGCATTGCCCAAAGCAGGGGGCCCTGCAGCCCGCACCTGAAGCCAGTGGGAATGGTGCCCACTAGGCTGAGTGGTCTCGACCTGTAGGGTTCACAGACAGCAGTCCTGATCCCAAGATCCTGCCCCTCCCTCCCCTCCATGGATGTCAGGGCAGTTAGTCTGGCAAGGAGGGTGGAGTGGTGGCTGGTTGACTGACAGATGTGTCCTCGAGTTAAATTTCCTTGTTCCTGATCTGTCTGCCTCTTTGCCATTGAGGTAGTGACCACCAGGGCTGGACTCATAGCAGCCAGCTTTACAACTGTCAGGATAGGGCAGGCTGTGGGATGCCACTGGAAGCCACCTTATAATGAGAAGAGTGACTCATGCTGTTCTGATTGGGATGGGTTGGCAGGGATAAAGAATGCAGGAGGAAGATGGCTGGCTGGCAGAGGACATTCTGGGGTAGCCCAGGTGAGGGGTTCTCTCTGAGATTCTGATCCGTAATTTGTTTTTATTTAAAAAAGAAAAAAAATGCGCGCGCATGTGCGCGCGCGCGCGCGCGCACACACACACACACACACACACACACAGCTGAAGTGGCAGGACTTACATCTTAACAAGCTATAAAACGCCTCTCTCGTCCTCCCCTCCCTGTGTGTGCCCCCTCGCTCTCCACCATGCTGCCATTGCAGTCACTGGCACAGGCATGTCACTCAGAATGCCAGGGGAGGACCAGCTGCACCCCCTCTGAAAAGTACTCCGATCCTCCGTGCAGAGTTCTTTCTCTTCATACGCGGTGTTGATCCTTGCAGTCACCGGACAGCAAGGAGCTTCCACTACGTGAGCCAACGAGGGTCCATGTTGTGCTGAAGGAACCAGCACACCACACTGGACCTGAGGCTGTGGGAGAAATAACCTGCAGCTTTTCAATCACCTGAGTATCAACCTGGGCTAGGGACAGAGGTGCTTAGGAGCAAATGTTGCGGGAATTAAACAAGGGCTCTGCTCCATAAACAAGCCGTAATTACAAGTTGTGCAGAAAAGAACAGTATTCTTCTGAATACTCACACAATACTTTGTGATGTACAAAGGCTTTGCTTCTTTCAAGCCATTTAATCCTCATAACAGCCTATTAAACAAGTGTTAAGAAACCCTTTTACAGAACAGAAAATGGAGGCAAAGAAAAGTCAAGTGATTTGCTTGAAGTTATAGTTACTAAGTGAAGCCTCTGTTTCAATCCAGATCTTCTAACTCTAAATCCCTCTTTTTGTTACCACTTTTTTTGTTTTTACAAGTAACACTTTGGGGGTCCTATCAGTACAGGGAATATTAAAGACTGCCAGGGAGTGGATGAGCCAAGGCCCCCCCACCTCCGCCTCCCTTTGTTTACCCACTGCTTTATTCTCCTTCTTCATGCTCAGTTTGCTAATGTAGGAGTCACATGCTCCTGTTATCTTTATTCTCGGGCTTCATCAGGAAGATGAGCCAGAGGAGCTGAAATGATTAGTTTGGGATCATTAGAAGAGGACAGAACTTACATTCACAGTGACTGTATTTCTAGTCCATTGATTAGGCAATTTTGCTTTTATGAATCAATTGTGGTGATTGCTGTGCTGAATAAAATGTGAAACTGCTATCACAAAGAAAACATAAATTATTAGCTTTAAAATACATGCTGTCTATGCATGGAGCTAAATATCCTGTGGAATATTTCTTATGTCCTCTTTCTGATTTCTATCTAGGTTTCCTCAAAGGGCTGTCTCATAGGTTCCTCAGCTCTGCTGTGACGTGTAGCAATATGATCCAACAAAAGGCAGTGTCCTAGCATGTGACATGAGTATTTAACTTCCACTGACAGCCTGGTATGATGCAGGGTAGTGTTCAAAGTCAACACAGTGCTTTAGGGGACGTACCAGTGACCATGCCTACTCTGACTTGACAGCTCCAATCTGAAAGGTGGTTTTTAGAAATATATATAACCGCCTTTGGAGATTTTAATAACAAATACACCAACAACCTCATCTCTCAATAATGCGTTACATTTTTCTCTTAGGACATACAGAGGTCATGACATAAATTGCACCTTTCCCACTGATTAATCTCAGTGGATTACCTCTTGCTATGGCAAATATGATAATGTCCAACAATTGTAATTAATAATCAGAGAACTGTATTTCATAAAAGGGTATTTTAAAAGCCAAATAATCACTTTTATTTTTTTAAGATTTTATTGGGGAGCTGGGGGAGGGGAACAGCATTGGGGAATCGGGGAAGGGGAACAGACGAGTTGCTGTCCTTTTGTTCTTCAGTCTAGTTGTGGAGGATGTTGCTTCACTGGCCCATGTTGGTGTTATCATTGTGCTCTTCCTGGCTGAGGCAGTCGCTCACCGGCCATTGGACGACCACTCACGGCAGCTTACGACAGCTCATGACAGCTCACGCCTGCTGCCGGCCAGCCCCACTGCAGCCTATGCCAACGCCGGCGACTCACAGTAACCCAGCTCCAGGTCGAGATGTTGTTCACCATCTTAGCTGTAGAGGGCGCAGCGTCACTGGCCCTCATGTGGGATCCGAACTGGCTGCTGCTCAGAGCTGGTGTCCCAAGCCAACTCCTAACCAATGCACCACTCAGCCAGCCCCAAATAATCACTTTTAAGAGGACACTAGAAGATTGAATTGGGCAGAATAGAGGTGGAAGAAAGAAGAGAAAACAGAGAAAAGCAGCAGTGAATAAAGGGCTTGGGAGCACTTTAACATTGGGGGCCTAAAACATTGAAAGGCCGGTGTTTAGGTGTTAAGAACAAGAAAGGAAGTATTTGGCTTTAATACTGTTGTGAATTTTTTTGGATTCTAGATACCAGAAGTTTCATTAATTAATTCATTTGACAAATGTTTATTGTATGCATCCTATATTTTAGGGCACTGAAGATTTTAGATTATTGTAATTTTTAAAGCTCTAGCAGTCTTGTAGCCTGCAGAAAAAGGACTGAACCAAGAGAGAGATTTAATGGACATGAAGGAAAAGAGCAAAGCATGAAGGAGAAAGAAAAAGCGAAATAAAAGAAGTAGCAGCAGCAGCCAATGCAAAGAAAACCCCCATTGCAAGCTCCACTTTTCCCCAAATAAACTATGTATAATATTTCTTAATGAACACTTGTCTAATTTTCTGCAGTAAAGATCAGTCAATCACAAGCACAAGCATATTATACAATTTCTGTAAGTTCTTCCCTCTGGCAGATACCGTGAGGAACACAAGATAAATAAGATCCAGTCACTGTTTTGAGAGAATTTAGAGTCTATTTGGAAATTTCAAGCTAAAGCACACGAAAGTATAGCTCTAAGCTAAGTCAGTGTTCAGGCAGGGGTGGGGCGGCCTGATCCACATTTTGGGTGCGTGGTTCACAGGAGGGCATGGGCTGAGCAGTGGTGTTCATGGAGAAGGTGGACTGGGGGGAGCTAAGACAGGCACACCAGAGGGGAGACGGGATGACATCAGGCAGAGCAGAAATTAGTGTCATGTATTTGAGAACCAAGAAGAATTGTGACTCTTGTAACTGCAGAATAGTTACTGGGGGTTAATGGGAAGTAAAGTTTGACTAAGTAGGGTAAGGTGGGACTTCTGAGCCCCGAAATGCATGCACTGGGAGGCTCAAGGGTCCAGGGTGGTTCATGATGACAGCAGCCTGCGAGGAAGTGGCCCTGGCAGAGATATTGATAAGGAATGGAACAAGGCTACTGGCAGGTCATTAGGTCACTCCTGTTCTGGGGCACTGGGCCAGGATGGTGGCAGAGAAGGAGGTAGCAGATGAGACATTTCCAGGGAGTTGATAAGGCTTGGAGACTGATCCGATTTAGGGCAGAGATGAGAAGGGGGCGTGGAAGATGACTCCAAGGCAGCAAATGTGGGTCATTTACACAAAAGGGCCAGATAAGCGAATAAAAATGACTTGCTGTTAAGCTGGGACACACCTCAGGGCTAACATAAGACCTTTCCTCTTCTCCCCAGCCACCAGGATGAAGCAAGGATGATAATAGGTGATGCAAAAGCACATCAGAAGGGAAATGGGCCAGGCTGCTGAGGTGCCAGGCATGGCTGAGCAGAGTCAGGGCCAAGGAGGTGCCCTCGATCATTACCCCTGAGGAACCATGTGTGCATTTGTGCTGCACCAACCCTGCCTCTTCATTCATTCCTCTGCTGACTCCCCCATCCAATGTGTGTGATTTGCTCCCTTGCAGACACCAAGTGCCCTGCTAGGTGCCACGACAACAAGGAGTAAGACATGGTCCAGGCCCAGAGGAGCTCAGCCTCCCGGGGAAGGCACAGATCAACAGATTTTCAGAAGTGCAAAAAGGAGCAATAAATCCGAGGAAAGCATCCAAAACAGCCACTTAAGTTTTACTCCAAGCTGCTGGTTGAGTGGGGGTTGAAGCAGTAAAGATTTCAGAGCTCTTTATATTTTTTCAGGAATTATCGGCAGGACCAGAGATGGCATGACTTAGTGCTAGAAGTTTGTGTCTCAAAGTTTAGCATATTCAAGTCTAGGACTGGTGTCACAGCAGCTGGAGGAGGTTAGCCAGGGTAGCCCCTGGGAGGCTGAGATGCACATGCATGTCTTTCAAATTGAAGGATAAGATCGAGCAAAAGAACATGGGCTTGTTTTTATCTTTACCAGTTAGGATATTTTTAAATACTATTTCACGGGTGTGTAGAAATGTTCACAAAATGCAGATTTTTCTTTTTTCAGTTTATGGCATAGAGAGTAAGCTCAAACCTCATCTCAGTAGCTCCAGGCCCAGGCAGCATTCTTTCATGCACCATGGACACACAATACGTCCACTATGCACACACCATGTGTCTACCACATGTCCACCATGCACACACCATGCACACACCATGTGTCCACCATGCACACACTATGTGTCCACCATGCACACACCATGCATGCACCATGCACTCACTATGCATGCACCATGCACTCACCATATGTCCACTATACACATACCGTGCACACACCATGCATGTACCAGCATGTGTCCACCATGCATGGAGCAAAGGCAAGCTCCTGCCACAATTCTGCTTCCCACTGAATGCAGGCTGGTGCATATGAGGAGAAGGTAAGGAAGGCCCAGTGCATGGACACCTTTTCCTCATGGTGGAGACTTGGGCTTGAATTGGCTGTTCAGATGTTCCCAATCTCTGTCCCCAGTGCTGCCAGGCACTCACAGCATGGATGAAAGCCAAGAGCCCTCTCCTCCAGGGCCAGTTCTTAGGGATGACACTGTCCCCTTTATCCCAGGGGCTTCTCTAACTTTACTCGCCAGAGATGTCTTTGAGTTCTAGATGCATTGCGCTAGGCTGAAGGTGAGTGGTGTGGGGAAAGCGAGGTTAGCAAAGTCAATAATAATGTAAGTTTTGACATCAAAAGCCTGGGTTCAAATTCAGCTTCCACAATATAACTAGATAGGTAACCCTGGACAAGTTATTTCTAAGGCTCTGTTCCCTTATGTAGACTGGGCATGAGACTAGCACCAGGTCTCCTGGGGAGTCTGTGCATATTGAAACAAGATGATCTATGTAAAGTGCTCAGTGACATGTGGCTACCTGGTACGTGCTCCACGCGTGGCCCTTGGCATCAGAATGGGGCTGTACCCAAGCTCTGTGAGTGCTAGGACCAAACAGTGTTGCTTGTACCCTTCTTAGCTTCTTTCTCCTGGTAACCCAACTCAAACATCAGCTACAGAAATACTAAACCTCATTAATGGGTAAAAACATCTCTAAGATAACTCCATAGCAAGCAAACCCTCACTGTTTTGTTTTCCTGCTAATTTTCTGGTTAACGCAACAACTTGAACAAGAGTGTTACCCCTGCCCCCCTTCCTGCTGGAAGAAGGACATACTGGCAGCTGGGGAGGTGGGGTCATGGCAGCCTGGAGGTAAATCCTGCCCAAGAAGCCTGTAGGAAAGCCTACAAAGAAAGAGGCTCTTTGCCAAAGGAGATTTTATTTTGCAGTTTCCAAAAGGTAAGGGAACCTTTCCAACCATTTTTTTTTGCTTACAGGCTCAGAATTTAAACATAGGACACTGAATGGCCAGAACCTTGGCCCACCCCCAAGTGCCCAGGGCATATTGCCAGCACCAGGAGTTCGAGTTTCTGCCCAGTAGGCTTGTAACCTGAACTTTCTATTTCTAAAATCCCAGTTCTTAGTAGCCAGCACACATTCTGAGCCACAAAATTCTGAGAATTATTGCACTCGTCAGCTGCTCAGTCACACACCCTTCAGCCTGGGCCCTTCTACGGGTAGAATAGTGCTTGTTTTAGAGCCTCTGATTTCACTGTCACATAAAAATTGGCGTCCCTTATAACACCACCCAAGACTTGCCACAATCACCCAGAAATATACTGTCAGGCCTGTCATAATTAATCAATTTTCAGGCTCCCTGAGGGTCTTCAACTACAATGGTAGCAAATCAATAGATACCTCGGATTATCCCACTTAACTTCATCAAAGAACTGACACCTTGATGAAAATGTATATTAATTAGGATACTATCTCATATTTAAACAGTGCCTCAAAGCAAAGAAGCCCCCAGATTTTATCTCTTACTTTTCAAAGCAACACACATCACTGAGAGCCAACTTTTAGTGACCAGGTATGTTTGTCCCCATTTTACGGATGAGAAGAGCTTGCCACACTTTGACAAGGAAACGACCATTCCAGGGCTAGGGGCTAGGGCTGTGAGCCCAGAGTTCAGTGTTCACACTTCAATACTCACTTTATTTGTTTAATTTATGTCTACAAACTATCAGCAGCACAAAAATATATATGGAATGATTTTTTGTGAGTCCCTATTTAATGAATCAGGTATCCTGTATACACAGCCAGGCCATAAATAGATGTCAGTAGTGGAATGCTGGAGTGGACAGATATAGACCCAGGCTTGTGCTCGGCAATCCCGCTCTCCCCCACAGAGCCCCGTGCTGGTATGTTAACTGGTTTGTTTGGAAGCTTTTTTTTTTTTTTTTAGGTTCAGTTGCCTGATAGTACAAAGAGTCCTGTGTTACATCTCAACACTACTATTCATACCCTGTGACCCATTAAGCACTGATTCCTTGGTTGGGGTTCTCCCAACATCTCCAGAAAAAAAAAAAAAGAGGGAAAAAAATATCGCCACACGGGAAAAAAAAGGAGTTCTCATTTACAATACTTGAGTCAAGAATTTGGAAACATGACCCCAGCCAAAGCCTTTAGAGGCCTGGTATCAAATGTTGTTATTTTTGGGTGGCTTGAAAATAAGGCTGGTTGAGGAGTGGACAAGGTGCCTGAGTGGCTGTGGCAGGAAGGGGGGGGGCAGATGGTGGGGGGCTCTGCCAGGACTGGGTCTGGGCTGGGCCCGGGGTAGCCAGCTGCTGGGCTGGCCCAGGGCCTCACAAGGGGGATTGGTAACTTGGCTGGAGGAGAACTTCACCTTCTCCCTCTCTCTCTCCCTCCCCTGCAGAGGGAAGGGAGATGTCAACATTTCCCTCTGGGCTCCCCAAAGGCAACTTGGCACTCTTTTCCTCCCAAATATCCTGGGAAATAAACCTCAGTTAAGTTTAAAACTCCTCCTCTTTGAGTGGACGTATTTTTATTAAAATAGGCAGTATTTCCCGTGAAAATGAACTGCCTCCCCCTTTTGGGAAAGATGCCCATTGGAGATATTTTTATGCTCAGCCTGCAGTGGGTGAAAGGGAATCCTGGCTTAAGATATCACCGGTACTGCGCTCTTCCAGCCCCACGGTGGTGTGTCCACGTCAGAACCAAGGCGCTGCCCATGTTTGGGAAAGCAACTCACTCACCCTGTCCGCCAGGCCTCCCTTCCAATGTAGTCTGTCCAGCACACATGCACGTGCACACACACACACACACACGCACACACACGCACACATACGTGCACTTGCACGCAAGCACACACATTCATGCAAACACACATACATACATGCACACGAACCTGGCCACACGTTCAAGCACACACATACCTGGCTCAGAGGCCACATGGTTATCTGCTGAGTCATGTTGGGGACATTTAGTGCATATTTGAAAATTATTGTGGGGGAGCATGAGGGAGATGTGTGTGAGTCTCCTCTGTGCAAATAACTAAGAAAGATACCAAATAAACTTTTCTGAGCTTATGCTGGAGCGAGCAGCAGGACGCCTAAACTCTATTCTTGCATTATTCACATGCTCTTCGAGTTACCTCAGATGAAAAGCTTGTTACGATATTTAGACTCGATTCCTTTTTATAAGAAAATCAATGTTTAACTGCTTATGAACCCTGTAAAATATAAGATTGTCTATTCTTGGCACAAGTGTGAGGAGTTGGTGTCTCCAAGACTGCTTTTAACTGATTTGGCTCCACAGGCCTCTGTACGCCCACCAGCCCTTCCCATAGAAATTCTACCTGTCTTTTGATCTCGCTCAAATAGCAACTTCTTCACACAACTTCCCGTGGCCCGCACGGTGAGGACAGGCCCTGTCCCATCTCTGAGCGTTCATGTTTGAGCTGGGGTTGAATGGGTGAGTCGGAGTTAGCTGGTCAACAAGATGGTTGGTGGATGTGTGTGGGCGGAGGGAGCAACTGCTACAAGACAGAGATGTGCTTATACACGCTATCGGGTGGGGGAGTATTAGACTGGGTGAGAGGAAATAAGGGAAAGTCGTAAGTGATGGGTTGGAAAAGTAACAAACCTAAATTTCGAACGTTCTAAGCCAAATTAAGGGGTTTTATTTTAATTTCAAGACAATGAGAAGCTGTGACTTTTAAGTAGAAGGGTGCTCGAGTGTTGGTTGCTTGTGTCCAAAGTACTATTACTAACATGGTGGCCCAGAAGGGTTTGTAAATGAATATTTATCATCAGATAATTGTAGTGGAAGGCTCTGATAACATCTGCAACAGTGTTAGATCATGTTATGTTTTTTCACTTGGAAGCTATTGTGGACTGAGTGTTTGTGTCCCCCCAAAATTCATACATTAAAGCCCTAACCCCCAGAGGGATGGTATTTGGAGGTGGGACCTCTGCAGGTGATGAGGTTTAGATAAAGTCATGAGGGTAGAGCCCCAATGATGGGATTAGTGTCCAGATAAGAAAAGGAAAAAAGATCAGAGGTCTCTCTAGCCTCTCTCTCTCTCTCTCTCTCTCTCTCTCTCTCTCTCATGTGAGGACACAAGTGAGAAGGCAGCCATCTGGAACTGGGCTCTCACCAAGAACTGAATCTTCCAGCCTCCAGAGAAATAAATGCCTGTTGTTTAAGACACTCTGTGGTATTTTGTTATAGCAGCCTGAGGGGACTAATACATAAGCCAGCCAAAATGTGTTAATAGAAATAAAAGTTATCTTTCTGTCAAAAACTTAATTCCTAATCAAAGGCATAGCATGAGTGGACACAGACCGGAAGACTCTCTTGAAAATTCTCCTCTTGTAGTCAAACTCTTTGCCTTGTAGAACTTTCAATAGAGTCATGAATCTACAATCTCTGGTGCAGAATGATCAAATATTTTTCAATACATCCTAGAAAAGATTTTATGGGGCTTAAGATGAATTAATGTGAATTTAACCCACAACCATTTTCAGCAAGTAATATGCTTTTTTTGCTTTCATAATGCAAAGTATGGGTTTTTCTGGGTTTTAACTTACTATCACTTGGGCTCCCAAGTTAGAGTAGGTTGACTAATAGGTATATTCCTCTGGAAGCAATGTAGTTTGTCTTTACAGTGGTGTTAGGTGCGCTGCACTGTACATCAACACAATTTTCATTTCCCTGTCTCAGATACTTTCTCTCTCATGCCAGGCTGTTCAGTTTTCTTAGGAATTTTGTCTTGTACTTGGCTCTTTTGACTGATTCTTAATGATCTGTGTATAGTTTGGATAGTACAGCTGTTTTATTCCCATCTAGAGTAAGTGTACTTGAACTCTTCCTGCACATAGCAAAAAATATAAGTATGTTACAATATATAAAATGTTTGTCAGTACAGTCATCCCCCCTTATCCAAGGGGGTATGTTCCCAGACCCCCAGTGGATGCCTGAAAGTGTGGATGATACTGAACCTTATATACCGGGGGTGCCAAAAAAATGTATACAAGTGGACACTTTGGTCAACATTCCTCAAGCAGTAGTACGCTGTCATCAGAAGTGTCTGGACTCTGATGATAACCATTTTGAGCACCTCTTCTAATTGCAGAAGTCAAACGTGACTTCTATTCGTCTTTTGTTATCAGTATATATTGAGTATTACAATTTGAACAGTGTTTTCCTCTCCTAAAATGTATATACATTTTTTGGTGCCCTCTGTATATACTATGATTTTTCCTCTACGTACATACCTATGATGAAGTTTACATAAATTAGGCACAGTAAGAGAATAACAAGAATGACTAATAATAAAATAGAACAATTATACAATATACTATAATGAAAGTTATATGAATGTTCTTTCTCTCGCTCTCTCTCTCACACACACACACACACACACACGCACACACGCGCACATACGCACACACGCACACACACACGCACACACGCGCACACACACACGCGCGCGCACACACACACGCACACACACACACACGCGTGCGCACACACACGCACACACACGCACGCACACACGCACACACACGCACACACGTAATCGGTCTGATAATGGGCAGAGAGGACACGCTGTGGATACGCTGGACAAGGGCATGATTCATATGCAAGGCAGGACGGAGAGGGGCAGCCTGGGATTTCATCACACTATCCAGAAAGGTGTGCAATTTAAAACTTATGAATGGTTTATTTCTGGAATTTTCCATTTACTCTTTCTGTGGTAACTGAAACAGCAGAAAGCAAAACTGCGAATAAGGAGGGACTACGATATATGTGATTCCTATGGAAGGAAGACTTACCATCTTTAGCTGTGCCTTTCCCTCCTAGTCACTTCTCATGCCAAGAGTTGGTTTCCACACAATGCAGCAGAGAGTCAGAGGCTGACAGGAAGGTGAAACCACAGGTACTCTCCACAGCGCCCCTAAGATGAGGCATTCGCTCAGAGCTGTGTCTGAGGGTTCTGGGGACTTTGGCAAGACTAGAAGCCTTAGTTTCTAACTCCTAATGTGGACACTCCTGTCACTTCCTGACACCAGTAAGGTCTGGAGCTACACCAAGAGGTGAATAGCCTTGGTCAAAACTCCAAAATCCTTTCTGAAACATTTGTATTGTCTCAAATTTAATTTATTTAGACAGAGGGACGGCCAACCAGAGCAAAAACAAAAGCTTCATCTCCAAAACAAAACAAAACAAAACAAAACAAAACACTCTAATCCTATGAACCCTTCTTCCAGCAGCATCAACGGGGAGAGGTAGAGGTCACTGTATTTGGCCCCCATACCCAGTGTCCTTGAAGGCCTTCCTCAGCCGAGCAGCTGAGCAAGTCATCTGCGGGTTCAGGGGCCAGAACACAGGAAGTGATTTGGCTTTCTGAGCCCAAGGGAAGGTATGCCCCACTCAGCTGCAGCCACTGGGAAGCTATCTCTTCAAAACTTGTTTGCTCAGGCCCAGGACACCCACTACCACGTGGACCTGCTCAGCCCCACTCCTGATTGTCTCCTGACTGCTCCTCCGCACAGGCCCGAATCCACTTCCTCTTCTCTCTGCTCCCTGTCCCTGTCTGTCTCCTCCACAGAGCCTCCCAGAAGGGACTTTCCACTCCCACAGACAATCACTGTCCTCATGACTGAGCATGTGGATCCCGCGACAGTCACATATACTTCTGTGTGATATTTATAAAATAAGGAAAACTGGTTCATGAAAGCTAAGTAACAATGCTGCCCCTTAATCTTATTATAACTGCGCTCATAAATCACTGGGTTCATCCTCTGCCAGTGCTTCTCAACCTTCAGTGTGCCCACGAACCACCCAGGGACCTGGTAGAACCCAGATTCTGAATCCGTATGTCTAGGGTGGGGCCCGAGAGCCTGCATTTCCCACAAGCTTTCAGGCAATCCAAGGGCCATCTTGTCAGTGGGAAGATGGGCCAGTGCCCTGTCTAATCCGACTTCATGTCCTCGGTGTGTAGCATGGTAACTGGCACACGGAAGGAAGGGAAGATCATGAGTTTTCCATTTGGTAAGGCTTTCATGCTCTTTCAAACCAAGACAGGCACAGGTGAGGCAGTTGTGTAACGGAGGCTAGTGGCCAGCTGTTTTAAAGAGGGTTTCATCCCAGCTTCTCTTGAGGGTTCTAACTATTCATGGATGTTCTTATGATCCTCCAGGCTTGCTTCTAATTTGGCCCACCCCTGGGAGAAGGGCAGAGTTCTCTCAAAGGCTTGGGAGTTATGAGGAGCCCAGAGGCACTGATCACTGCAGGAAGGAGGCATTCTCATCCACGCTGCTTTTATCTCAAGCTCACTGACCAAGTGATGTGGCTCTCTGTCCCTGGGGAGCTTTTGATGGACAGCATTTCCTTTAGAAAGTGATAGAAATTTTCTGTCTGCAGAGTTTGTATTAAAACCTCAAGACCCTTGGTTCTTTTCATCTCTGCTCCTCCTAACTTAGAAGACAAAGCCCAGAGTGCTTGATGTCTAAAATGCATCTCACCTAAAATGCATCTTGCCAACAGCAAGTAGGCTCCCGGAGCACCTCCTTAGGCCACATGGCTTTTATCTTAAAGAAGGCACAGTGTCAGGGAGATTGGGTGATATACCTGTTCACAAATCATATGAAATCGTGCCCTAATTTATCAAAATGCATTGTAAATAAATATTTTTTTTTACTCTGAAACTCACCTAGTCCCCAAACAGAAAACAAAACAAAAAGGAATAAAAAAAATCACTGTACTACATTAATACCCTCTGTTAAACACAACTATTATTAGTGTTTAGTTGTATTTTCTCCTTTTTTCCAACGAAAGTGTCTGTTTTCAAATGTATACTAATTTTTACATAATTTTGACATGTGATACGTGTACATTTTTCATGCTACTTTTTCCACTTAATATTTTATGTGTCATAAGTATTTTCCATGTTATTACAGCCTTCATCACCATCATTTTCACTTCCTGCATAATATTCCATTGAGTAGCTATACCAATCTTTATTAACTCAGTTAATACCATTAAATGTATTAGGCATTTAACTTGTTTCAAAGGTTTTACAAATATAATTGTGCTTAAAATGTAATTTAGCAAGTTTCTATTTGCACATGACATACAGTGTATTCAGATTACCTAATAAGCTTGAATATATAATAGATGTATTGATCCAGGTATTTTTAAAGAGGTACATAGCAGGTGACACAATTACAGCATTTACCAGAGGGTCTAGGAAGCAGACAGGGCCTGTTGGCCTTGGCCATGGGGAGGGGCGGGGGGAAGCACCATGACTATGGGCGAGCGAGTTCTCTCCCTGCGTCCCAGCCTCCTCTTCTAAACCTGGATGGTGCCTTCCAGAAAGGATTGTGGCGAGGGGAACTAAAATCCATGAAAGAACGTAAGTAGGTGCCTACCCTGAGTGCGCACTCAGTGAAAGTCAGAAAATACTGACCTTGTGTGCCATATGTCTAGTCATTCAAAGGCCAGCCGTTTTGATATATCTTCATACCACAAAACAGAAAAACATTTGTAGTGCTTTGGTTTCTCCATGACCAAAAGCTAGCAAAATATCAAAGGGAGAGGAATCTAATCATTTGTAAACCTGTCTGGGATAGTGCTTGGCTAGCACTGTTTGCATGGGAAATAAGAATAAATTCACAAGTTATTATATATTGATTTAATTAAATTCATTCCTTGTCTTTGTATCAGCAAAATAATTAATTATATTCTTATAATCAAGATTGTCACAAATTCCATTGATAGCAATAATCTAACAGACTAAAATGTAATTGTATTAAAATATACAAAATTTGAATATATCACCATCAATATGTAAATTAATGTTAAGATAAGCTAAAAATTTAATTACTTTAGATATGTTTTCAAAAATGTTATTTTCTTTCCAAAATATTCAAAAAGATCCATTATAATCAAAATGCAAAATACAAATTACTTAGTAAATATCAAGTTAAAATAAAAGTAAATAGGGCCAGCTGAGTGGCGCGATGGTTAAGAACTGGCTTGGGATGCCGGAGGGCCCCGGTTCGGATCCCACATATGGGGGCCAGTGACACTGCCCTCAACAACTAAGATGCTGAACAACAGCAAAACCTGGAGCTGGGCTGCCGTGAGTCACTGGCGACAGCATAGGCTGCAGCCCTTGTGGCAGTGGGTTGCCATGGGCTACTGTGTGTGTGGCCAGCAGCCAGCGTGAGCGGCCAGCAACCGCAGTGAGCGGCCGTCCAGAAGCTGGCGACTGATCTGCCTCGCCCGGAAAGAGCGCAATGATGGTGCCAACTTGGGCCAGTGAAGCAACATCCTCCACAACTAGACTGAAGAATAAAACGACAGCAACTTGTCTGTTCCCCTTCCCCCAATTCCCAAGCACTGTTCCCATCTCCCCAATTCCCCAATAAAAAAATATTTAAAAAAAAAGTAAATAGATCTGAGATCCAACATGGTGGAGTAGATAAACACTGTTTATCTACTTCCTTTCATGAACAAATTAAAAGTACAACTAAATTATAGGACAATCAACCTGGAGAACCATCTGAAGTCTGGCTGGACAGAAGTTTTATAATTAAGGATATAAAGAAGAAACTACATCAAGACTGGAAGGAGGGGCAGAGACTCAGCCAACCCCAAATCTCAGTGTGGTGTTGAGAACCAGGAGGGATAGCTTGGTTGCAGAGGTTCTCCCCAGAGGATCAAAGGACCCCAGCCCCACACACGCCTCCCTAGCCCAGCGTACTGGTGTGGGGGAAAGGAGCCCCCACAACATTGGCTGTGAAAAACAGAGGGGATTCTGACCATCTGGGTGGGACAGAATGTGGCGGGAAACCCAGGCATCCTCTTAAAGGGCCCATACAAGACTCTCTCACTCCCAGGAGCTCACCTGGGGCTCCAACAGAGGGGCAGTAACTTGGGGGGCATTGGAGACATATGGGGGGCAGACTGAGTTGTGTGGCTTTGAAACAAGGACTGGAGGATAGTCAGCATTTTCCCTGTGTGGACTCCTCCTCCCATGCAGCTGGAAGGCAGGTGCCATCTTTCCTGTGTTGAACCCTCCCCCTATGCTTACAGCCGAATCTGAGTCTGATTGGTCTGGTGAGATCTGTAGCTCCACCCTGCAACTCCCTGGGACCCCACCCCACCCACCTCCACCAACGCCAGAGGCACTTTCTCCTAAAGCAGCCAGCTCCACCCACATTGTACTCTTTCTTGGAAAACATCAGGGTCCAACAGACCCCAGGCTGGCAGAGACTGGCCTCAGTGTGCTCTGAGGCTTTTGCTGAGTCACTCTAGGCTCAGCACTAGATCCAAACTGGAATTTACATTAACCTGGTGACCACAACTCTTCCCACTCTAGTGACTCCCTGAGACTGTGCCTCACCCAACTTGCATACTGCACAAGGCTTTAGCAGAGGCTGAAACTTAAAGGAGCCGGTAGGTGGCAGCAGGCCTCAAAGTGTCCTGGCATTTTGTGGAGCTACTGCAGGCCTGGTGCTGGTGGCAGACATCCTCGATTCATAGCGTGGCTTCTCCCACATGCCTCCAGGGTTAACACAGGTACTGAACAACCACGGATCACTTTGTAGCTCTTACCAGGTAGTACACACCCAGTCATAGGCAGTGGGTGACCTGGGCCTGCACCAGAGCCGCTCGCAAGAGGCCCCAGAACCAAAAGACTTGGAGGTTGGCTTCAGACCACAGCTGAGCACTGCCCAATTAGCCCCACAAGCAGTACACCCAACGGGCAGTCTCAGCAGGCACCAGAGCCCGCTGGGGGTGAATCCAGCAGCTTGTAAGCTGTGGATGTGGCAAAAACCCACAGCCAATTGGCCTGAGGGTCAATCCCAACCACTGATGTGCCAATAGCAACCAAGGCTCAACTAGAACAGGAGGGCACACACCACACACACAAGGGACACTCTTGGAGCACCTGGTGCAGGTGACCAGGGAGATTGTGCCACTAGATCACACAGGGCACCTACTACATAAGGTTACCTGGCCAAGACTGGGGGACTAGCAGATCTACCTAATACATAGAAACAGAGAGGCAGCCAAAATGAGGAAACAAAAAAAATACACCCCAAATGAAAAAACAGAAGAAAACTCTAGAAACAGAACTGAACAAAATGAAGGCAAGCAACCTACCAGAGACAGAGTTCAAAACAATGGTTATAAGGATGCTCAAGGAACTTAGTGAGAACTTCAACAAAGAGATAACAAGCATAAAAAAGGACATAGGCGCCATAGAAAAGAACCAGTCAGAAGTGAAGAATACAATCACTGAAATGAAGAATGCACTAGAAGGAATCACCAGCAGACTGGATGAAGCAGAGAATTGAATCAATGATTTGAAAGACAAGGTAGCAGAAAACACCCAATCAGAACAGGAAAAAGAAAAAAAGAATCCAAAAAAATGAGGATAGTTTAAGAGACCTCTGGGACAACATCAAGCGTGACAACATTGCATCATAGAGGTATCAGAAATAGAAGAGAGAAAGCAAGGGATTGAGAACCTATTGGAAGAAATAATGACTGAAAACTTTCCTAACTTGTTGAAGGAAATAGACATGCAAGTCCAGAAAGCAGAGTCCCAAACAGGACGAACCCAAACAGGCCCACACCAAGACACATTATAATTGGAATGGCAAAGGTTAAAGACTAAGAGAGAATCCTAAAAGCAGCAAGAGAAAGGCAACTAGTAACTTATAAGGGAGCCCCCATAAGACTGTCAGCTGATTTCTCAACAGAAACTTTGCAGACCAGAGGGTTTAGCACAAAATATTCAATGTGATTAAAAGCAAGGACTTACAACCAAGATTTACTCTACTTACCAAAGCTATCATTTAGAATCAAAGGACAGATAAAGAGCTTTCCAGACAAGAAAAAGCTAAAGGAGTTCACCATCACCAAACCAGTATTACAAGGAATGTTAGAGGGACTTCTTAAAGATGAGGGAAAAAAAGATCAAAATTATAAGTAATAAAATGGCAATCACTACATATATATTAACAATTACTTTAAATATGAATGGATCAAATGCTCCAATCAAAAGACATAGCAGGGCTGAATGGATAAGAAAACAAGACCCTTACATATGCTGCCTACAAGAGAGTCACTTCAGATTGAAAGACATACACAGATGGAGTGTAAAGGGATGGGAAAAGATATTTCAAGAAAATGGAAATTAAAAAAAAAACACACACCAAAAAAAGCTGGGGTAGCAATACTTATACCAGACAAAACAGACTTTAAAACAAAGGCTATAACAAGAGACAAAGAAGGACCCAGTAATCCTACTTCAGGGTATTTATCTGAAGAAACCCAAATGCTACTTCGAGGGACATGTGTATCTATATGTTCACTGCAGCATTGTTTTTAATGGCCAAGGTGTGGAGGCAGCTTGGGTGTCCACTGATGGATGAATAGATAAAGAGAAGGTAGTACATATACAAAGGAATATTGCTTGGCCAGGGAAGGGAATGGATTCTTGACATCTGTGGTGGCCTGGATGGACTTGGAGGGTACTGTGCTGAGTGGAGTGTCAAACATAGAAAGACAGATGCAGTGAGATTTCGCTTATCCATATGGAATCAAAGAACAAAATAAACAAACAAAACAGAAACAGACTCATAGATAAAAAGAACATTTTGACGGTTGCTAGATGGGAGGGAGGTTGGGGATGAGTGAAAAAGGGGAAGGGATTAAGAAGTACAAGTTGACTGTTACACAGTAATCATGGGGATATAGGGTATAGCATAGGAAATATAATAAATAATATTATAATATAATTATGTATGGTGTCAGATGGGTACTAGATTTGTTGGGGTGATAAATGGGAGGGGGTTGGGGTTCAGGGTGTGAAAGATGAAGGGAGTAAGAAGTACAAATTGATAATTACAAAATAGCCATGGGGAGTAAAATAAAGCATAGGGAATATAGTCAATAATATGGTAATAGCTATGTATAGTGCCAGGTGAGTTCTAAACTAGTCAGGAGGACCACTTCTTAAATTATACAAATGTCTAACCACTATGCTGTACACCTGGAATAATACTGAATATCAATTGTAATTGAAAAATTAAAAAAGGGGGGAAAGGTGAAGGGGAATAAAAGTTTCAAATTTCCAGGTATAAAACAAATAAGTCATGGGATGTAATGTACAGCATGGGGAATATAGTCAATAATATTGTGATAGCGTGGAACGGTGTCAGGTGGTTGCTGGACTTCTCATGGTGATCACTTCTTTTTTTTCTTTTTTAAAGATTTTATTGGGGAATTGGGGAAGGGGACCAGCCAAGTTGTTCTTCAATCTTCGTTGTGGAGGGCGCCAGTCGCCATCTGGCTTCCCGTCAGCAGCTTGTGGCCTCTAAGCTCAAGGTGCTGTGCTCAATCTTAGTTGCGGGTGGGTGTAGGCACCATCCCATGAGGGAGTTGAACCAGCATCCCTGTTGTTAAGAATGCACGCTCTATCCACTGAGCCACCTGGGCGGCAACTCAGCTCAAGGTGCCGAGTTCAGTCTTAGTTGCGAGTGGGCATAGCTCACCATCGAACAGGCAATCTTGTTGTTACACCAGCTGAGGCATCCTGCCACCTGTTGGCAGCTCAGCGACTGCTCAGCTCAGGCACAGCGTCACTGGCCCATGTGGGAATTGAACCGGTGGCCCTGTTGCTCAGAGCTTGCACTCTTAAGCCAACTCTTAATCAACTGAGCCACTCGGCTGGCCCGGTGATCACTTCTTTAGGTATATAAATGTTAACTAACTATGGAGTACCCCTGAAACTAATATAATACTGCATGTTCTCTATATTTTAATAAAAATCTTTAAAAAATAAAATACATTGAGAAAAAAGTAAATAGATCTGAAAGTTTTTAGGCTCTTTAAAGATTTAATTACATCTTATTTCATATTTTTATAAAACCAAAAATTATTTGTAATTCTAGCAAAGTTTGTTTAGTTGCTAAAGTCAAGAACTGATTTTACACATCACGTATGTTTTATCTAGAACTATATTTACAGACAAAATGTGAGTTTTTTAATATTGCAAAATGTTAGGCAAAATATATGCACAACTGTTGCACATACTGTGTGTAATTTTTAGTACCCCCAGCACATGAATTAGAATGTGAAGGCAGACAAGAAAATGGTGTCGTGACACTATTGGAAAAAAATTCTTCGTTGCGCAAGACTTTATTACATCCTTGCTGTACGAGAGGAAGAATTTAACAAGGTAATGACATTGTCTTTTCCCTTTTCTCACACTTCTGCTGCTTCCATCCTCTCTGAACTCCAGAGTGGTGGCCATTTCTGAAGTCGGTCATGGTGCACACACACATCTTCTCAGTGCCTTTTATTTCAAAGACGAGAGGTGTCCCTGGGGCCTGAGCAGTGCTGGTCACAAGAGTGCATGTGCAGGATTACAGGTGACTGTACCTACACTGAGCACTGCACCTCCAGTGATGGGTACCCATGTGCATTGTAGCTCGCGTGCGTGTGTGCACGTGTGTGTGTGTGTGTGTGTGTGTGTGTGTGTGTGTGTGTCCCTTTAAAGTGTGAGGCCTGGATCAGAGCCTCTCTTGACCATCTATAAAGGCAACTCTGCAATAAAGAAATAGGTGATGCTATGAACAAATATTTATTGGGATGAATTTTCCACAGCGTGAAAATCCTTCTTTTGAATGCCATTATCCACATTTGTTCCCTCACTGACTTTGAATCTATTCTAGAGCACTTCTCAATATCTTACCCATCCTGGATGGCTTAACTTTTAAACACTGGGCTTGTGCCAGTTTCGACATCCATTTGTTAGAGAAACTAGAGACGAGAAGTCCCTTCCTTTCTCACCACCAGGGTCAATTCCAGAATTTGACAGCCAGTCCTGAAACACAGTTGCCCATCTGGAGAGATGTCCCCATGACATAATGCAGAGGAACAAAAATCCAGTAGCGGAGGGATAGGACAACTGACCCAAGTGGAACTCAGGTCACTGCTGTGCTAGCTAACAAACTCTGAATCTCACATTTTTTTCATTATCTCTGAAGTACAGCAGAGCTTTACTTCCTACCAGAAGCTTCCATCCATTTGTCAGGGGAACAACACTCCAAAGAAACAAGGAGGAAGTGTGTTTGAATGTGACACGGTTATTTTTGCAGCCTCATAATGATATCACTGTCTGCAGAGCTGAGAATCTGGGCCCGGGGGCAGGGTAGGACAGCAGCCTGAGCTGGCTGGCGGAGGTGGTCAGAACCCACAGAGCCAGGCCCTGAGCCCAACGCCACCAGCCAGGAGGGGTGGCCAGTTGTCCAATTGTCCAGGAAAGGGCCAAAGGCAACGCACTAGGCTTTGACGACCTTCAGTCAGATATTCACCTATTCTCTAGAAGCTGGTCATACATTTGCCACCTGCTTATCTTTGATTTCTAAAGCACCTACTCTGTGTTTTTATAAGGTCTCTATCTACCCTGGGATTAGTCCACTGTTTGAATGTCATCATTTCAAAATGCTAATTTTGTTTCTTGTTATGTTAAAGCAGGAACCCCATCTTCCCTCTGCTCCACCTTAGGTTTTAAACCATTCTTTTCCCAAGGCAGGTGTTAGGGGGCCATCTCAATACTCCGTGTGCTCTTTATGTTTATTACAACCAAACAATTATATCCTGTAATATCGATACATACAGTGTCAGGAATATAAAGACTGGTGGGCCAGCAGGGAGAAGGGGAAGAGAGTAATCAGTGGTCCCCGTGGGAGTGACAAGTCACTGCAACAAACTCTCTCTTGAAAGCCCACTGTGTGTCTGGAACTGTTCTGGCACTGATATTGTGTGTCTCCTCCCGACCTGCTTATCCTTTAGGAGGGAAGAGGAACCACATACACAAGTGGCTGTCAGCTAAGGGAAACCAAGGTGATACTATTAGAGACGTACAGTCCTGGCTGTTTGAGCTCTTTCTCCGGGTTAGGACAAGTTTCCTGACAAGTGTTTGAAGACGAAAAAATGGGTGATGTCACAGAAGCCAGAGAACGCCGGCAAGCCAGGGGCCGGGTGCAGTCCCCGTTGATCTCAGCCATGCTGGGTAGTTTGGGGTGCTAGGGTGAGGCACGCATGCTTCCTCAGGGAGCGAACAAGTGTGCGGCAGATTAAAGCGAAAGAGGCAGGACATAAAGAGACCTGCCAGAATTTATGGTGGCATCTTGGCGAGGAAGAAATGAGTGTCTGAGCTGAGAGAAAACAGGACATGAGCCAAGGATGCGTGGGTTTACTGAGGGGGTAAAACTGTCTTCAAGACTGAATGCCACTTCTGCTTCTGCCCATGCCTGAGCTTTATGTACATACATTTCAGGCATGTCTGTTGCCCAAACCTGATTATGCCAAGAACACGATGAGCGGCACCTGTGCCCCAGGCTGGGACACTGAAGCGCTTCCGGGGTAGCAGATGCTTTGCAGGAAGAACACAGCCTGTTGTTGGCCAAAGGTAGAGGCGACTCCCATACACTCAGTAATGAGCATCAGAAAATTCTAGTGGGCCAAAGTATAGAAAAAAAGAGGTCAATATGCGGTGGCAGTGCCAAAGACCAGGTGGGCAGAAAGATGGAAACACCGGGACGAGTTTGAAACCATAGCCTGTGCGAAGCCTCACTCTGCCACTCAGGGGATGAGGCACAGAGATGTCTGCTTATGGTCTGTGTGAGGTGGGGCTCCTGGGACCCGAATCTGGGCTGCAATGTGCATTCAGGACATTGCTGGGCAGTGCTTTAGGGACCAACCCCTACTGGGGAGTGAAGGGCACAGAACGGAGGAGAGGGAGACGCTGAACTGTGAAGCATAGAGGCCTCCAGTCTCACGGGAGCCCTGGGGGTGGGACTGCCCTTTGGAGCTGGCCCCAGCTGAGGCCAGAAGGCTGGGTCTCTGTAACCCGCACCCACCACTCACTGGATGTGGCTGCTCCCAGGTGGTGGTGAGAGAAGGACCTACCTGACTCCCACCTGGCAGGGGCAGTTCCCAGAGAGAGTCAGCCGTGAACCCGCAGAAGCCAGCCCTTCAAGCCGCTGGGGGAATGAAGGTCTCCATTCTGAAGGAAAGATCTGAGAGGTGCATCTACTGTGTCATCTACTTTCTGGGGATTTGCCTTCTCTGTCTGAGACTCTTGGGGTTGAGGCTGGCAGAGGGACTGCTGTCACCAGAGCTCCTTAAAGCTCAGAGGTGGTGCAAAGCCAGCAGCTGAGGGGCCCTAGGGTCCAGGGGCCCGTGAATCCAGAAGGGACAAGCCAGGCGGACGGGGTGGGGGGTGGCCCAATGAGAGGTAGTTGAGGGTAGTGATGAGGGTGAGGGCTCTGGAGTCAGGCAGTTTGGCCTTCAGCCACTTACCAGCTGGTGACCTTGGACACATTACTTCATCTCTTTGTCCCTCAGTTTCTTCATTTGTCAATTAGGGACAAAAATAGTACTTACCTCATAGAGTTGTTGTGAGTCTAAATGAGATAATGCATGCAAAGTGCTTAGTGCTGGCCCATAATTAGAGGGTGGCAGCTGGTATCGTTGTTGTTGTTATTAATTTCGCCAAACTTGGAGAAAGGCCTTGAAAAATATTGGGAGCCGGAGTTTTAATCTAAGATATCTAAGACTTTGAGAAATCAGATCAAATCAGAAGTGAGAGGTATGTGTTCATTCAGGGCGGGGAGTCTCAACAAATACCCAAGAGGGGCTATTGTCCCTTGACTTCTATGTTCTCAACTACATGACACATGGAGAACCACCCCTATTAAAGAGCCAAGAGTAAAACAGAACACATTTATGGGGAGACAGTTGCTGCCTTCTTCATTTTACCCTATTCCTTTAGTTATGTATAATGGCAAACGAATCCTTCCAATCTGTTTTCTCTACCTTGAATTCCAAGTCCTGGCTTTACCAGCTGTATGGCCTTGCAAAAGTCACATAACTGCTCTGAACTTCTGTCTCCTCATCTATAACATTAGATGAATCATATCTGATCTCACTTGGTGGTTGTGGCATTCAGATGAGAGAGTACATTTGGAAGTAGTTTGCAAACTGTAAAACGCAGTGTAGATGTCACCATGAGTGGGGTTGTTCTGCTGATTGCTTTGTGTTTTGGATGGGATGGTCATAACCGGTAGGATGGAGAGGGCATCCACTGTTTCATAGACATGAAAGAGAAATCCCTGACGAAAATGGTGTACTAGCTTTCTCATCTGAGTGAGGATGACGCTGTTTTTGTCCCTTCATGTACTAAGGGCCTTTTTTTTGGTGCCCGACTCTGTCAAAGGCCCTAAAGATCTAGAGAGAGATAAGATATGCTCCATTTCTTCAAGGTATTTGTGACATCTGTTTGGTCCTGTGTATTAAATTCTTTTTCCGTAAGTAGCAAAGGATTTGCACACATTTACCCATACTCCATCCCCTAGTCCCTAATTCATCTAGATAAAGCCCTCATGGGAACATTAAGATCCTGCCAAGTGTATGTCATCCTAACTTATTGCTGTGCCGGGTGTGGTAGCAACCTTTGGCTGAACACCTCACCTCTGGGGCGGTAATGTGACACACAGCCACACACATTCAACCTCTTAATTAAATCGGAGTTGGAGAGTGGGACCTTCCAATGAATAGAAATTTGAATGTTTAATGAATTTTAACTTATTAATTTTTTTTATTAGTATTACTTTGTTTGTTTGTTTGTTTAGCTTTTAAAAATCTCTCCCTGCTCCATGGTCAGAAAGTTTGAAAAGTTCTTTTTTGACATTTAAATATGAAATATAACTAGAATTGACTTCTATGTATTGTGCAAAGTAGGCATCTAATGACTTTTTTCTCCATATGTATGTTTTTTAAAAGCAGAGGACATTTCCAAGAGAGTAGGATATGTGAATGTGTTAAAAGAAAGATTAAAACAGACAGAACTGGGTTATGGATTATAGAAGGTTAAGCGGAATCAGCCAGTGCCCCGAGTTTATTAAGATGAAGCCCTTTAGGGCCGGC
>NW_017731517.1:1289755-1291681 GCF_001890085.2 Hipposideros armiger | reverse complement strand
GGCCAGCAGCCGCAGTGAGCGGCCGTCCAGAAGCCGGCGACTGATGTGCCTCGCCCCGGAAGAGCGCAATGATGGTGCCAACTTGGGCCAGTGAAACAACGTCTGAAGAGCAAAACGACAGCAACTTGTCTGTTCCCCTTCCCCCAATTCCCCAATTAAAAAAAAAAAATCTTAAGATGAAGCCCTTTAGGCCAAAGGGGTAACCACAGACACTCCTCTGTCCCCGTCCCTCTTGGCATGTGTCAGCCTCTATGTTGATTGGTTGAGTCCCTGAGCTAGGATGGCTGAGGAATAGCACTTACAGTAACACCTTGGTTTGCGAGTATAATTCATTCCAGAAACAAACTACTCGTATTGCAAGACATCACTCATTTACCACGTTAAAATGTATTAGAAATGTTTGCTCATCTTGCGGAGCACTTGCAAACCAAGTTACTCGCAATCCAAGGTTTTACTGTATATAAAAACAATGCTATTAATGTGTTCATTGACCTTAAAAATTTCAATTGAGCATGTAGTACTGACATAGAAAAAGAAATAAGGACAATCCCTGTCCTCAGGGAGCTCACTGTTTGAATATAAACATGATTGCACTGGATTTCATAAGTGGGTGGGAACCCCTTATACTCCCTAAACCTTCACAGTGAATACAGTACTCTCAAATGTGTTTTCCACTATGTACTCATGACCCCCTTTTATACATCTAGTTGAGATTTGCAAAGGCTCACGGACTGCCTCATGTTAAACACAGCTGGTGAGCACAGGACCAGAAGTAGAATTAGATTTTTCTCTTAGTCCAGTTTTGTCTATGCTGTCTCTTCGTTTGATCTGAATTTTCTAATGGCTTTCATTACACGCTTAGATCTTCCACTCAATTTGTTCCTATCTCTCCATCTATGGATCAGTCTCTATGCATCCATCTACCTACCAATGTACCTGTTCATTGATCTACCCACTGTCTACACATTCATCTGCCTGTTCACCTACCTGTTTGGGTAGGTAGAGTGATGGGAAGAGTATTGGGAAAAGTTCAAGCTACCTGAATTCAGCCAGATGCCAAGCTCATCCCCAGCCTGTTGCTTAACATCAAGCAACTTACCTCATCTAATTGCAAATCAGTTTCCATATCTGTGAAATGAAGGGTTTAGACCAAATGCTTGTTAAAGTGTGGTCTGGTTTTAATATGATTTCCTATTAACTTGATTTTTCAAAGCATTATCTCATTTAATCCTATTTTATTCACTATTAGGAAATTTAGTTCACATTTGTGCACCTTTTATCTGCAACTAACTCTAATTCTCCTTTCTCTGCTCTATTGATGAGGCTTCTTTGATGTGAAGAGATAAAAACACAACTCAAACTCATGCAAACATGAGATTCTGTTGGTTTATGTTGCTGAAGTACTGTGTTGATAACAGAGTTGAAGCAGGGCAATGGAACCAGGGCATCTGGACTGGAACCAGGGATTCTAAGTGACCATCGATAAATTATTTCCAATTATCTGTTTCTGTTTCCCTTCATCTGTAGATCTCATCTTCTTCTCCAAGGAAAGACTCTGTCCACACTCTGGGAAATATGGCTCCTAGAAGCCTAGGTAAGCAACTCCAGTAGAAAAATTCTTCCTCGTGTTATGTGTACATCAATTCAAAGGAAGCATTCTGTCAGACCGTTCTCCACTTAGACTGGTCTCTTTTGGGGTGTGTGTCGGGGGGCAGTTGGATGATTCCAGCCAAGGGCCCTTTAATCCATAGCCTTAACAGAGCTTTGTGGAGTAGGAGGACAAAAGCAGTTCCCCACCCCCCAAAAAATATGCTCATCAGATGAAGGAAAATGTCCTTTATACCTACTGATCAAATAACAAGGTACTTGCAGGCAGAAAAACCAAGGTAGAGAAGTTAAGGCAGAATAACAAGATCATGGGCTCTG
>NW_017731517.1:1240376-1288120 GCF_001890085.2 Hipposideros armiger | reverse complement strand
AGCACAGCTGTGACTCAGCCTGTTGAATAACTCCCTTTTCCCCAGTATGACATGTCAACTTTATTTCATTGCTGTGGCATGTCTCTTGCCCTGTGGCTGATAAACAAAGCAACTCAGTCAGGAAACCAAAGCAAATTCCCTACTTCTGAGTCAAGGCACGAAATCTGCCAATCTAGACGTAGAAGACATGCTCTTACACCTCGCTCAGTCCTCTCAGGAAGTTGTTTTTCTCTTCCTCACCCTCTGGCCCTCTCTCCTTCCCCCCTCCTCCCCACCCTGGAAAACAGGGCGAAACTGTGGAGCTCTTTTCACTTGAAGAATTAATCCAGGGGCAAGATCCTTTATGTTGTATTTATCAAAAAAAAGAATGTTTGTATTACTGGCTTATTAAAATTGAGTATTTGTTTCTGCAAGGTTTCATGTGTCTGGTGTTTGTAGTACTGCCTAACATACTAGGATTCCTGACTTCATCACAGCTGGTTGTCACAGAAAAGTCATGGTGACAACAAATGGAAAGGCAAGGATTCGAGCTTCACTTTCCTTATTGGAAAGGGAGATAAAAAACAACAACAACTCCTTCTTGGGTTGTTGTGAGAATTAAATGAGAGTATACATAAAACACATGTAAACTATATCCTTGGTCTGTATGATGGTAACATGTCCCATGGACTCTCTGTGAAACCCTCTCCACGATACTGGTTTCTGCCTTAACTGTCCCAAATGGCAAAAAATTATATTTGCCACTAAATTGTGTTTTCAAAAGCTTGAACTAGTGGAAGTATAAATTAGTACAACTTTTCTGGAGACAATTTAGTATTATCTATCTATCTATCTATCTATCTATCTATCTATCTATCTATCATCTATCTATGTATCTATCATCTATACGCACATATATTCTTTAATACAATTTTACTTCTAGGAATTTGTTATAAGAAAATAATCAGATGTTATCACAAGCATGTTAATCATGACATTGTTTATAATATGAAAAATTACAAATAACCTACAAATCCCATAATAGGAGATTGGTTAGGTAAATTATTATACATTTATACAGAGGAATACTACCTAGGCAACCATTAAAAATTATGTTGTAGAAGAACATTTATTCTTATGGAAAATATTCATTCTGGATCACTCAGTGAAAAATGTAAACAGTAAAACAGGAAACAATGTTTGATATTTTTAATAAATAAGAAAGGCACATGTACATTTGGGAAAAAATACTGGGAGGCTGCAAACATACCAAAACATTAATCATAGTTTTCTTTAGTTGGAATCCAAGTGGTTTTTGCTGTCTTCCTTTGTGGGGTTTTGTTTTTTTTTCTGTGTTTTACAAGTTTTCTTTACTAAGTATACTTTATTTCTTTAATTAAAAAAAATGGGTTTAAAATATGGCTACTAAACGAATCTGGTTTTTGAATGAACATTATAGTTTAATCCACAATCTTTACCTTTAAAATGCTTTAGAATGACTTAGAAAAGAATTTATAAATGTATGCATAGAAACAAGGATGAGAGGAAATACCTCAAAATGTGAATAATATTATCTCTGTGTGATAGTTTATGGGTGATTTTATTTTTCATCTTATACTTTATCTTCAAAATTTCTACAATCTGTGTGTATTATTGTGTGTGTGTGTTTTAAAAATTAGGAACTTGCATTTTATTTACTTTTTCAGCTCTATTCCACCATCTTGGAACTTCTCCTGGGTGTATTACTTCTATAAACAGGAGAAAAGCTATTAAAATATCTGTTGAATAATTATTATTTATTACAAGTAATATTTTATTAATGTCTTCTATGAGAGCTAGTTTGAACTGGGCTTTTTTCTTAGCTGAATTTAGTTTATCTTGCAAGGAAATACACGGGCTCAGAGGAAACCAGTTTCACAATGTCTAATTTGAACAAAGTCTTATTTCTTTCCCTTTTAAAATATTCCATTCATATTTTAGGGTGATTTTAATTTGTAATATCACGTCATTCAAAACCCAAGTCCTACGATGCTGGAGGGAAGACAGTCGTAGCTGAATCGGAGGGAAGCCTGAAAATCTTACAGGCGAGTCTGGCCTCTCAGGATCAGCAGCCTGACTCTAGATCAAAGGGCTTCAGATAAATGCATTAACTTTAGACGCCTTTTCCTCCCCGAGCCTCAGCTCCACTGGACGCTTGCCCATCTGGGCTGAGACGTGTAGGCGGCTGTTTTTGGAGCAAGGGTGTCTTGAGGTCATATCTAAAGCACAGATTTCCATGTCTGGTGAAACAACCAGAATGTGTTTACCAACGTGAATGATATTTTCAAGGTCACTGCTGAGTTTCTAGCAAAAGAAAAAAGCAATTGATATTCAGGATAGAAAAAAAAGCCAATAAAGATGTAGGTCTATTATTGAAGCTCTCTGTGCAGCAAACAATTTTAGGGGTGCCTCTCTCAGCCTCCCTCAATGCATACCCCACCCTCTCATCAACAAATTGGATCTCACCCTGGACATACACAGGTAAATGAATTTTGGGCCAGATTACATTTCCCCTCCATCTTTCTTTTTCTTCTGAAATGGTAAGAGTTATTTTTACATTGGAAAACAGCTCTTACTGACCAATGTGAACAATGCTGACATGTTCTTAGAATAAACACCACTGCAGATAAGAAAATGAAAAACAAAGACCAGCAATGTATTTATTTCAGTTAGTGGCACCACAAGCAACTCAGAGCTCAGGCTAGAAAGCTGGGAGTCATCCTTAACTTCTCTCTCTCTCACACCCACCTCTAATTCCAAACCGTCACGTGTTTCTCTCGACCATCCCTTCTGCAGCTGCCACTGGTGTCCTGGGCTGGTCTTCACAGCCCCTGGCCGTCCCCCTGTATCTGTGTTCAGACGCACTTTTGCCCAAGTCTTAGAGCACTCCTTGTGGAATGCTAATCTAACTACCTCATTCCCTCTTAAAATCCTCTCCTTTCTGGGACAAAACTTGGTTCCTTGATGTGGCTGTTTGGGGACCTCAGCAATTTAGCCAGCGCTTATCTCTTTAGCCAACTCTACCACCCACATCTCAAACCTGAACTTCCTGTCCTTCCCTAGACCCTAGCAGGCTGGTCCATGAGTGGCATGGCCCAGGACAAAATGAACAAGCACAGCCGCTGTTCAAAACACCAATTCAAAGATAAAATTAAAAATTTCAAAATGGCAATCATAGGGCATTAAACTCCCGGCATGGCATGGGGCCTGTGTGACTGTTTGGGTCCCATGCCCACGAATCCTGCCCATTCTCTGCTTTTCCACTCCGTCTTCCTCCTTGTTCTTTAAGATTCACTTGGCTCCAGTGTCCATGCCAAGAGGTTTCCCCAAATGTCCTATTCCACCATCCTATGCTCCCAACTGTGGTGGGTGTTCTTCCAATGAGCTCCCTTTAGACCAGTGATTCCCAGAGGATGAGCCACCAACCACCTACCGTACGAGCACCTGGAGTGTTAAAATGAATCAGAACCTCGAGGCATGGGGCTGAGGCATCTGCAGAGTCACAGACAGATCTGTGAACACTGAAAATAGTGAAGTCTGAGATATACTGCACCCCTGTCCCATCTCCAGTCTTTAGGTCCCCATGGCCGTCTCTCAAGATGTCTGGGCACCCCAAGTACCAGCCTCTCTCGGCCCTGTTTTGAGGCATATCTACCAGAAGCCGAACGACTGCCTCATACAAATTTGGCCCTCTCCCTCCTGTTTTGATTAGATACAAAGTGTCTTTGCTTTATTAAAAAAAATATTTTTGCTTTATTTTATGGCTGTTGTTCCAAAAAGTAGCTCTTTCTAATGAGGAGCATCATCAAATTTGGGTCCCGTCAGCCAAACTAGGTGAAATGTCTGGGTCTCAAGGAAACTGTTACAGAAAAGGGAGCCCTGTGGCTCCCGCAACAGGAAGGAGGACAGGTCACTCCCCGGATCATTAAGCAATTGTCTGGAAGCCAGTGGTCTTGTGGTCGCTGAGTAAGCAGATGTCTCACGATGATTGGGGCCACTCTATCTACTGAAATTTCCCCTAATCATCACCATCATCACCCAATATTAATGACTTAAATTTTTTGAACACTTAATAAGTATGTGCAAGGCATGGTCTCAAGCATTGTACTTAAAGCATCTCATTATATCCCATAATAACCTGGACGTATCAGAGTTATTAACCCCACTTATGGATGGGGCTATAGAGGTTCAGAGGTGTGGGTAACCTGTCCAAGGTCATACAGATGTTCGGATTCAAACTACACACCATGCTGTAACCACAGCGAGCCTCTGGATATGCGGGTTGCCAGTCACTTCCCTTTGATTGTCTTCCCAGTTAGCGGACAGGGCACTCAGTTCTCTGCATCTGAATCACCTTTCTTGCTCTCTAGCACCCACCACACACACTTACATTTGTCTACCTATGGTATAATAAAAAGTGTGTGTGTGTGTGTGTGTTTGGTCTTTGTCTCCAGTTCCTGGTACAGGGTTCTTAAAACCCTTGGGATGTCTTGAGTGATAGCTGCATTACTCATCACAAACCCTTTTGATCATACCTGGGTTTATGCTAATGAGACCACGCATAGGGGTTACCATAGGAGGCAAACACCTCACTAGAAGGTGGAGACTTTCAGCCTTACCCACCTCATCCTCACTTCCAGGGAGGTAAGAGGGTCTGAGGATTGAGTTCAATCACCAATGGCCAATGAGTTAATCAATCATGCCTATGTAATGAAACATCCATAAAACCCTAAACTTCAGGATTGAGGAGCTTCCGAGGTGGCGAGCACATTCATGTGCCAAGAGGGTGGTGCACCCCAACTGCACAGAGCCTCCCGGACCTCATCCTATGGATCTCTTCATCTGGCTCTTCATTTCTACCCTTATAATAAACTGTAATCGTAAGGATAGTGCTTTCGTCAATTCTATGAATCCTCATAGGGAATTATTGAGCCTGAGGGCAGGTCGTGGGAACCACTAGATTTGTAGTCAGCTGGGCAGATGAGCAGGTAGCCTAGGGACCCCATCTGCAGCTGGTGTCTGAAGTGGGGGCTGTCGGACTGAGCCTTTAACCTGTGGGGTCTGCACTAACTCCAGGCAGCCAGTGTTACAACTGGATTAAATTGTGGGACACCAGTTAGTGTCAGAGAATTGGAGGTCTGGTTGGTTGTTTTGGAAAAACCACATCACCACCAACTGAACCTTGAGCTCCACAGGTCTGGGGACGGACTGGAGTCACAGGTTCAAGAACACGGGGCAGCACAGTGCCTGGTAACGTTGTACGTGCTCAGCATGTCTCCTCCATCATCTGTAACTTCAGGCTGTCAACCTCTGGGTTTAGCCCTGAATCATCTCTCCATTTTCAGTTCGTTCATGAATCAGATATTTGCTGGGTCGGTGGCCATGAGCATGGCCTTCACATGAAGGATGTCAGTAAGTTTCAGGGCACAGAGCCAAAGGTCACTTTGATACTCGGTGACAGCGCAAGGGCTGGATGTCTCTGTCTCCTGACTGGGACATGGTCCCTCTGTCTCACCGTCTTTCAACTTTCCAAAGTGTCCTTCCTTATTTGTGCCACCACAATTCTATAGGACCTCTGCAAATAAAGTCACCATGCAGCTTCAGTCACTCGCTGGAAGACACACAATGAAAATGGTTTCCAGCTCTGTGTCACCCTATTCCACACTACAAATTGCTCTATTTCCCACCAGGCAGCATAACTGACCCTAGAATCTTGGCTTTACCCCAGCCACCAAACGTTGTGAATCATAGGCCTATCTGTCCTGTGAAGACAAGACAGCTAAGGGAAGGTGGGGAGGGAGATGATTTCAGAAAGGCCCACTGCTGTCAGTCGCTTCCATGGCAGAGATGAGTCACCAGGCCCTGCCGGTTCCTGAGCATGGAGGCCAACTGGGTGTCTGTCATCAGCTCCCTCCTCTCCCAGACCGACTTCTTTAAAAGGGTCCACAGCAGTGGTGGAGGGGAGGCCTAGTCAGAGCCTCTAGGGCTGGTGGAAGGTGGAGGGGGAGTTGAGGAGGAGACCTGGAGAGCTGCCACCAGAGTGAGGCTGGTGACAGGAAGACTCAATCAATCTTGTGTGCAGAGCCAAATATGGTGCTGGGGCTTGAAAGGTAATAAACAATGGTCACATTTCGGGCTGGACAAGGAGAGACATTACAGATGAGAGCAAGAGGCAGGCCTGAATCACCGTGTGCGGTCTGCACCGCCGGCTGAGCTGGCCAGCTCACCCCAGGGTGCAGGAATTCCATATTTGTCCCTGTGGAGCACACATGTGCTTTTTCCTTGATATATGTGCTCAGAGGCAGAAGGAGGAACCTGGGGCCCGCGTGTCACTTTGAGGACATGTTCCTGGCACTGTCTCCTGGGCCACTAGCTTTCTGAGAGCTTGGTGCAGATTGAGCCCCTGTCTCAGGGTCTTCTCTGGCTTTTAGCAGTATCCTGCACATACAACTAACCTCTTGGTGGCAATGAAAGCCGAGGTTGTTACCAGAAATAACCAGGACTGGTAGGTGTTTTAGTATAAATGGTTTAAGTGCACACTATTAAAATTTGAGTTCTAGATACTCCAGAACAGCTGTTTGTAAGGGGCTGGGGAGCATATAGATGTCTAAGGCTGGCCCCTTCTCACAGCACTTGAAGACAGCTTGGCGAGAGACGACACGTAAAAACCTGAGTGTGGAGCACAGTGTTTTCCGACCCAGGGCATGGAAGGGCAGTGGGGCCAGGGACATGGCCCGGGGCGTCTTCCTGACCACCAGGCTCAAACACTGGCTTCGTGAACAAAGTGGGACCTCTTCCTTTTTCCCGTGCCTGTGTGTGCTCAGCTTTTCTTAACAATGAGGTTTATCTGGAGTTCGTGTCCTATATAACCACATAGAAGAACAGCCGATGAGGGAGGCAGCATCCAGTTGTGGTGACAAGAACACAGGATTTAGAGCCAGAAAGACCTGGCTTTGAATCCCAGCTTTGCCCGTCACCAGCTGGTAGACCCTAGTGTATCCACCTACCTCACGGAGCTTCCGTTTGTCCACAAAGCATGGTCACCTCTCCCACGTGGCAGGGTTTTCATCAGAGTCAGAAATAGTGCTCCAAAAGGGCCATACGCAGTAGGTTCTCAATAAACTGTAGCTGCTCTTGAGATGAATATGAGTCCTCCTTAACTTAAATGATAAATTACCTGTAGGTTATTAATGGTTGGAAACGCTCCGTCCTGCCATATGTTTTTGTGGCTCAGAGCTCTTTCAAACAGGCTATGGCTTTAAACATGCAGATGCCTTCTGCGGAAGAGACAAAGCTTTCGGAGGAAAGTCAAAGAGCATCCTGTTCTGATTAGCACGACTCTGTCTGCACTCTAATGTCTGTTCTCCCAGTCAGCGTTCTGGCGGAGAAAGGTCTGGATCACAAGAACTGCTTTGAAATGCAATTGCAGGCCTGACATGAGACTAGAATACATCGCTGTTGTTTTCCTGACGGTCATCCTCAGGGAAAATGCACTGAAGGTTTCAGAAAAAGGCTAGGTGGTGCTTAGCAGTCCACGGTGTGGGAGTCAGAGGCTGGGGGTGGAGGGGGCGCAGCTCCTGGGCTGCCCGAAAGTGACAAGCTTTCCAGTGTGTTGCTGGAGGCAATGTGACCGCCATACTTGGGGCAGGAGGGATGAACACCATATGCATTTCACACCCAGTGTGGACTGGGAACCTTCCCATTTATTCCCTGCAATCACTGTCCGAATGGAAAACTGGGACATCCATACGCACTTGCCTCACATTGTCCAGGATGGAAAACCTTGATCCTTTGTCCCAGAAGAAAAAAATCTGTGAGGACGTCAGTCTAAGCCTTAAATATCACAGAGAGATAGTGTGCTAGAGCTGCATAAACTCTGAGGGACCAAAACGCTGAGGTGAGTGAGGTGACAATGGGAAATGAATTAGGGCCTCTAAAAAGGTAAGCACGCCATCATTAACACAAAACAGGATTAAATCTAAAATAGTATTTATTACTCTTAGTTGTAAGTTTGCAATTCATATTTCTCTCACAGTGAAGCTACATGAAGAAGACTCGATTAAATAAATAAAGACTAATGGAAGAATGAGATGATTGTCATTTATCACCCATAAAGATCCACATTTCCACTCTGTGGTAGCAAAATCAGTGATCTAAATATTAACAAATACAGCACATTATAAACACTTAGTTATATATTGTTATCACCATAAAGTCATTACGACAGAAATAAAAACTCTTTTTTATTTTACTATTAATATTCATCAAATGTTAATGAAAATACCTAACAAATAATTATGAAATACATATTGCTTAAGTAATAAAGATGAAAGAGATGATAATCGTCATGAATATTTAATCTGCAAAATAAAGCACATACCATTAATAAGACTTAATTATGTCATTAAATATTTAATTTTACTTTCACTACTAAATTTTGTTTGCATTTTGCATATTTTAAATGTAAAAAGCTTCTTAATACGATTTGTAGTTTCAGCAATATCAAATGCCAGAGCATTTAAGTTTGACTTACTGTCTTCATCATATTGGTTGAGCATCATTTTATTTATCATTAAGTGAAATGAACAACCTTCCATAGAGTTTACTAAAGTTATGCTTTACCCAAAAGGGGAGTTTAATAATTAATTCTAGGTTATACTCACAAAAATGATGTTTTTCTAACGCTGAAGGAAAGTAATTGCTTTCTTTTTATATAATTTTTTTGTTCAGTGAGTATCACACAACTTCTTCTATTTCCTGCTGTTTTCACAGGAGACTGTAGAGCTAATTCTACCTTAGCTTACTATAGAAGGAGGTCCCACACCTTTCACAATTAGATTCTTTTTTTAAAAAATATTTTTATTGGTGAATTGGGGGATGGGTACAGCGCTGGGGAATTGGGGGAAGGGGAACAGACAAGTTGCTGTCGTTTTGTTCTTCAGTCTAGTTGTGGAGGACATTGCTTCACTGGCCCAAGTTGGCACCATCATTGCGCTCTTCCCAGGTGAGGCAGATCAGTCGCCGGCTTCTGGACGGCGGCTCATGCTGGCTGCTGGCTACTCACGGTAGCCTATGGCAACCCACTGCAGCAGGGGCTGCAGCCTACGCCGTTGCTGGCGACTCATGGCAGCACAGCTCCAGGTTGAGCTGTTGTTCAGCATCTTAGCTGTAGAGACCAATGTCACTGGCCCTCATATGTGGGATCCGAACCGGGACCCTCTGGTGTCCCAAGCCAGCTCTTAACCAATGCGCCACTCGGCTGGCCCAGATCTATTTTTTCAAAGTTGATCTCCTTACTCATAACTCCTGTTTCGGGATAAATCTCATTTCACATGTTTAAGATACAGAGTAAGATAGTTCCTGGGACTGCTGAGTGGCACTCACCTTAGCATGCAGTAAGCACCTCGCCTCAAGTGTCCAAGGCTGGGCTTGGCTGCCTCGCTCCGAGGACACAGCCAGACACAGCTTACATGGCTCATGAGAGCCAATTGTTTGCCTCTGTCCCCATTCCTTGCTCAGTGGCATCACATTGGTAGTCATCTGTAAATCATCCGTGAAGCATTTACACCAAGGAAATTGGCAAACACTGCCAATCAGGCTCCATCCCGCCCCTGAGAGCCAGTTGTTCATGTTTCCCAGCAGACTACTGTGCACACGTACGGGGATGAAGACATGACCCCTCATTTCTCTCCCCCCATCTCCTCCTGTACCTCTTCACTGCCTGGGCCTCCCATGACCTGAAGCTCAGTCATGGGGAGCACGAATGCTCCCACCTTGGTGCTGGACAATTCTGTGCAGTGGGGCAGGCAGAGCTTTCTCCCATTTCTGTCCACATCTCCTGACCAGCTCCTGTCCCCCAGTCAGTGCTGTGCTCTTCCTCGCTGACTAGAACATAAAGGGCTGTTTGTCGGGAGAGGAAGGTCCCACTCTCACGGGCACTTCCTCACGTGGTTGCTGCTCAGGCAGTCTCTCAACCGGGCTCTGAGGGCCAGGAAGCTGGACAAGGACCAACCATCCCAGGTGGCCCAGGAGTGAAGGCTTTCCCAGGACATGGGGACATTTGGTGCAAACACCAGGGATGGTTCCCCAACAACTGGATGATTGGTCACCTTCAGGGCGTCGGCTGTCATTATTTTCTGTGAGGCTCAGAACAGTACAGAATGAGATCTGAGGAGGTTTAGCAACTGGAAGACAAAGATGTCTGGAAAGGTGCCTTCCTCCTCTGACAATAGCTGGGAACAATAAGGAACGGCATTAGAGAAACCGGAAGTGCCCAGAAGGAATATGAGGCTTTTGTACCTGGACCTGAACGAGGGTCTGGGGCTCAGTCTGTCATCAGGAACTCAGTTACCCAGTCTCCAGGGCTTTGGGAGCAGTGAGCCCCAGATACTGACAGGGGGCTGAATGCGGGTCCAGCCTCCTCCCCTCCGACTGTCTGGCCTGTACAGCCTCATCACTATTCCAGGGCTGTAAGTCCTCTCAGTGGTTCCCAGTCACCAGAAACATGCTCTCCTCGGCTTTTTTTCCCAACCTGGCTGGCAGGGCCTGACGTACATACCAATGGGCCCTCAGGGGCAGCAGGCTGGCTGGCACATCAACCTGTCCACACCAGACAAACAGGCCCATCCCCACCATGCTGGGCCTGCATGTCCTTCACAAGGACATGCTGGCTCTTTTCAGATGAGACGTTGGGGTATGTGCTAAACTTTCAACTTTAAAAGAGCAACGACCAGAATAATAATCAGGCAAGTCTCCCTGACTTGTCACGCTTAAACTCATCTTAGAATGGAGCCATTAGTTGTGATCTCCCATTTTCCCACCTTGGCAGTGAGGCAGGGAGTCAGGGAGGCCCAGCGTTGCTGGTCTAACGGGGGTGCTGGGTGCCATTCTTTACTTCTGAGGGGTCCTGCTACGCAGTGGGACTAAGGTCCAGGCTGCAGCCGGTGTTGTCAATCTGCAGGCTGAGGTGTGTGACTTCAGTCGGAACTTCAGGCCTGATTGCTCAGTTACTTTGCCTTCTTTCTGCCTGCCATTTCCCATCCCTTTAGGGGTCTGCTCAGGAACTCCCCTCTGCAGTGTCCTCCTGGCCACCCCAGCTGAGTTAGGGCTCCTCTCTAGAGTCATCTAGAACTCTGTGCATGGATGGCTCCCTACCCTCATTCATAGCAGCACAGGCCATGTTTCTCCTCCTCTAGACAATGAACTTCTGGGTGAAAGGGGCCTGTCTCATCATCTTCGTAGCTATAACAGTGCTTTGTACACAGTAAACACTCAATAAATGCCTACTGAGTGCTTTGAATGAATGCAGGACTCCCTACTTTCCTTGGACTCACAGCTCAAGAGATTAACTTTCCCTGGAAGCTTTTTGAGGTTAACCAAGGGCACCTTCACCTTTCAGTATGATGAAACAGGCACAAAGAAGCTAAGAAACCTACTTTAGGTGACATATCTCAAAAGCGGTGAAGGCAGGATCAAAGCCATGCAGTCTGATGTGAGACATGCTTACTCAGGATGTCTGACCCTCTGAGTTTTATTGGTTGCGCATTGAATGACTGACTAAGAGCTCTAGAGCACCACGGTCCAACAGAACTTCCTGTGGTGATGAAGTGCTGTGTACCTGTGCTGTCCCATCAGCAGCCATGAGCCACATGGGGCTACTAAGCACCTGAAGTGTGGCCAGTATGACTGAAAAAGTAAATTTTTAAGTTTTAACTAATGCAAATTTAAATAGCTAAGTGTGGCTAATGGCTGCTATATCAGGGAGCACAGCTCGCTAGGTAAGAGACATATTTTAATTAACTTTTCTAAATATCTTACCATGTAATCCATGGCCATCAAAAGAACTTTTTCTGAATGGCTGTCTTAGTACCTTTTTGTGTTGGGAAAACATCCAGCTATTAGCATAAACTGAATCATTGAAATAAGGCTGATCCCAGTCCTTCAAGTCTTTTTTCGACTCTAATGGTTTCCTGTCATGTGAAGAAATGTGCAATGGCAGTGTCTTTATCCACAGGGGCCTTGAGAAGATTAGACAGATGGTAAACTAGAGCTGGGAGGGAGGGACAGGAAGTGAGCTACCCTTATTAACACCTGTTACATGCCAGACACAGTGTTGGGACGTTCATTATTTAATCCTAAGCAACTGTGTGGTCTAACGCACAGAATTCCCATTTTATAACTAAAGAAAACCCAGAAAGATTAAGAAACAGCCTCAGAAAGTGATGGAGACATGGCTTGAACTGGATTTGTCTGATTTCTCTGGCCCATGGATTGAAGTTATGAGGTGGAAATTCTCCTTCATCTTAATCACAGGATGGACAGTCTCTGTTCAACAGCAAAGACAAGTATTCGAGACTGAGATTCCAAGTTCAAAGTGTGTGTGTGTGTGTGTGTGTGTGTGTGTGTGTGTGTGTATGTGTGTGTAATTATTGCTCCCATAGTGATACAAGGCAAGTAATTAGAATCAGTGCCTGAGCCAAATAGACCTGTTTTTTATTCTTACTTCTTTGTATTCCTCATAGCTACAATGGAAAATTCTAGAGCCATGCTGCCCAATACAGCAGCCATTAGCCACATGTAACTATTGAGCCCTTGAAACGTGGCTCATTGAGATGTATTGTAAGTGTAAAACACACTCCAGGTTTCAAAGATTTAGTACAAAAATAAAATAAAATATCTCATTGATATTTTTATATTGATTATATTGCAATGATCATATTTTGTATGTCCTGGGATTAAATAAATTACATTAAAATTTATGTTAGCTTTTTTAATGTGGCTACTAGAAAACTTTAAGTTTCATATGCAGCTCATAAGTTTCATATTGGAGAGTGCTGGGGGGTGCAGGACTGTGTTTGTGTGTCCTGGGGTAAAAGATGAATGACTTGTTAAGATGCTCCTCTGCCTGAGAAAACCCTTTCATTCCATTAATATCCACATTGAAGCGACATTGGCTAGGTATAACCGTGCTTGGGCTTCTGCCTCCTGGTCCCACTGGGATGCGCTCAGGGCACTGGCTGGGGCACACAGAGCTCTTGACACTCTGTAATGTTTCTGCCTTAAACAGCACTATCATTTCTTTCTTGAGAAAGTGCTTCGTCATTCTTCTCTGGGAGGAAGGTAGGTGATGAAACCATGACACAGAAAAATGGCTTGATCGGCCCAAGATCGTTGCTGAATGCCATGGCCAAACCAAGCAGAGCATGCAGTCTCTCGCGGCGTGTGCCACCCTGAGCAGCCTGCAATTGCTTTTCCGGGGGATGATCTGAGCATCAGGAGAGCAGGTCCCATACCCAGGCTGGTGGGGGAAAGGACTGTGGTGTCTGAGCATCCCTGACCCCTCCCAGGACCAAAGTATTCAACATCCTCTGGGCTCAATGACTTTCTTTCTTTGTAGGAGATGGGACGTGCCATAGTATTCCTCTTTGATGGTTTCAAAGTCTTATGTGCCTTTTACTCTTTTCTCTTCATACCCAGCCCTCTCCTTTCTCTGTGCTGCTTTTCCACCCGTTTCCATAGTAACCACCTCTATTGTATCCCTGACTGTGAAGAGAAATCTTGCAGATGTGAGTAGGGATCCTAACACCTTCCAGTAGCTATTTTGATGCTCAGTCTCCTTATCTCTGGTCCTCTCTTCCCCCTCCCGCTGCCTCTTCCACTGGGCACCTACGAGCCCTTTAGGAAGGCCCCTTCCTTGGTGTGAGCCTGGGGTGAGCAGGGAGGACAGCAGTGTGGCACTAGGAGACAGAAGTCTCAGGTCTCATTTCAAATCTTAATTCTTCAGGTGGCTTCGACACAACATGCTAAACACAAAAGCTCCAGGAGGGGGGGGGTGGAATTAAAGGCACCAAGGCCTCAAGCAGTGGGGTGAGGCTGTCCAGCCATCATTCGACACATGCCCTTACCTGACGGCCTGCAGAACACAGGTGCCTTGGCCACGTTTCCTACAAACCCCACCCCACTCTCTCCAGTCTCCACTCACCTCTGCCCCAGCCTCACATAAAGCTCATGACCATGTCTGAGCATGGGAATATCTTCAGCCACCTTTCCTTATTGGTGTGGAGGGCAGGGCAGACACAGAAATACAACACACACACACACACACACACACACACACACACACACACACACACAAGGCTTTTAGGCCCACAACAACCAAATCAGCCATCCGCCCTCAAGGTCAGGCTCAGCTGGCCATCAGGGAGGCAATGGGAAAGGGGCTGCAGCAGCCACCTCCCGAAATTGTTTGAGGGATTCTTTGTCCATGGTTCCTCCATGGAACTGGACATGATTTTTCTGATTTCACAAGCCTGACAGCCTGATCATAATAAACATGTAACTGAAGAGAACTTAATCTTTTTCCCTGGTGTTATTTATTCACCTAAAGCAAAGCCCGGGCTATATTTAGCACATGATGTCAGTGGTTGTTTGCATTCTTGGAAGTTGGCAGGAAGCCACCTCTCACATGATCTATGAAATCACTGATAAATGCTGCTTTTCACCAAAAGAAAAACAGCTTAATAAATGCGGCCCTTTTCTGCTTTCACCTTCCCTCCCTGCTCTCCTCCACCACCCTTCCTCCCAGCCTGTCCCTGGCCCTCCACGCCTCCCGCCCCTTCCACGTCTGGGATTTGTCTTTCTGTGGCACAGCTCAGCAGAGCCTGTGAAGTGGAAATGAGTTGCTCGGTATCACAGATCAAAATGAGGCTGTTGGGATGCTCGAGATGGTTTTTTCCTCTCCCGGAGCCTGGAAGGCTGCCAAAGCACTAGTGAATCAGACACACACACACACACACACACACACACACACAAAGGCAAAGCTATACAACAGTGGCTTTATGGGGCCCAGTATTTACGGCACAGCACTAGCTCTGGGTTGCTGTTTTGCAGGTGAAGATGGGAAATAGATAGTGATTCGGGATTGCCATTAAGTGTGGAAACAGCCCTTGTACAGATTGTGTGTAATAAACCAAGTACAGAGAGAAGCCGTGAGAAGGTCTGGATTTGCCACACTGGATCAGCCTTGAGGCCCATCAAGTTCGAGCTCCTGATTGGCGTGCTGGTTAATACCTGGTGCTTGGAAGAAATCTCTCCACTTTCCCTGTCTTCCCGTCATGCACTTGGTCCATTATCCCAAGCTGTTGGAGGGGTTGGGCAGGGTTGCTCGCGTAGAATTAAATTAATTCTTGCCCTCCTGCAGAGAACAGTTTATATGGCCCGAAGCACAAGATTTAATTACCCTTATCTTAGCTCCTGTAAAAACAAACGTCACTACTGATCATGGATTCACCCAGTCCCATTCATAATCAGCTGCAATATAGAACTCAGTGACTCCCCCACCAGAAACAAGGAGGTGCATACTCTTCCTGGTGTGGCAGTTTCCAATGTGGTTTATTTACATTTCTTTGTCCTCAGCTCCATCCAGTGGCCCCTGTTTTGACACTGGGAGCTACTGTGAGGACAAGAGAAGGGTTTGTTTCAGCCTTTGTTATTTTGGATACCTTCATTAAGTTCCCTTCCATCATATGCTCTGTCAAGCAATCCTGGCTGGGAGACACCCACGGCGGGCATGAGGGACTTGGAGAGTTTCAAAAACAACACAGTGACACTTGCTGCAACTGGCTTTCTCCCACACCCACATATGTGCCCAGTCCCGCTGTGACACCCATCTCCATCCTGGGTGGGAAAGAAAAACAAAAAGGAAGGAGGAGGGAGTGAGAGTAAACCAAAGCTATGATCTTTGTGCAGCTGCCTCGGTGTCTCAGTAGGTGAGAAATACATGAATGCAGGGATGAACAGACATCAATGGATGGACAGTGGATGGATGGACCCAGATATCGATTACTCAGTAAGAAACTCCACAAAATGAACACTGGTCATAGGTAAAAGCTGTTCTTCGATTCCATCTTCAAATTAGCATTCACTTAGGGTTCTGTAATAGGAATTGCAGGTGAGTAAAAGTCTTCATTTTAACTGGGATTATTTTTTTATTCTTAAAATGAGAGGTGTTGGACCCAGAAGACCTTGTATCTCCCTTCTAGGCTCTGAAATGCTAAGGTTCTGTAACTGTGTGATTCTTGGACTTTCTGAGTCACCCAGGGTGAATTAACTCTTTTTTGAGAGATAACTGCCCTTCTCCTCCCCCCGCCCCTAACCCCTTGCCCAAGTGAGGTGAATTTACTCTGTCTCAAATATAAATGTTACTGGAACATTCTACCTGGGGACTGAGACTTCTCTGTGCCCTGAAAGAGTCAATAACCCCCTTCCTCTGGATGAACATTTGCTGTCACTGAGAACACTGGCTCTCTCTAGGGCCAGATCGTGTTTGTAATGATGATTTCTGATTTATGCAAGGAATAGTTCTTTTGGCCCAAACTGCTCGAGAAGCTGACTACCTTTTCTGTCAGCCCCAAATCTCACATAGAATACTGTGGCATCTAGCAGAGTGCCACCTGAGGGGGACAAATAACCCACTTGCTCATATCTGGAGATGGGCCTGGCATTTCCCTAGAGCTGGGCTGCAGCCACAGCCTGTTTGATCACATTACTGTGGGTGAGGTATGGGAAGACCAGAAGCAAGTCAAGGGAGAAAGACTGAGAACACTGAAAGATTTTATTATGCTCACAGTTCTCTCGGGAGAACACAGCACATCACACAGGGCCACACAGGGAAGCACCAGGGTCAGTCAGAGGGCAGGGCAACAGAGAGGGGAAACTGTGAGCAAGAATCTTAATTGTGGTTTCCATGGGAAGGAACGGGTGAGACAGGGCAATCAGGCTTAGGGTTGGCTAGCTATGTCTCAAAGTGGTACTCAATGAAATTCAAGTTCACTGTGCCTGTTAGAATGTATAGTTTAAAGCTAGCTGAGGACTCCAAATGTTTATAGGTGTGTTAATCAGAGTTCTACAGAGAAACAGAACCAATAGAATGTGTATACAGACACAGACAGACAGAGAGAGATTATGTTGATTTTTTAAAGATTTTTTTGGGGAATTGTGGGGAGGAGAACAGCGTTGGGGAATCGGGGAAGGGGAACAGACAGGTAGACAAGTTGCTGTTTTGTTCTTCAGCCTAGTCGTGGAGGACGTCGCTTCACTGGCCCATGTTGGTATGATCATTGCGTTCTTCCCGGGTGAGGCAATCGGTCGCCGGTCATTGGTCGGCTGCTCACAGCGGTTCCCAGTAGCTCACACCGGCTACCAGCCGCTCACGCTGGCTGCCAGCCACTCACGTAGCTCACGGCAGCCTATGCCGTCGCCGGCGACTCATGGCAGCCCAGCTCCAGGTCTAAGGAGCGAGCATCACTGGCCCTCAATGTGGGATCCGAACCACAGCCCTGCTGCTCAGAGCTGGCGCTTCCAAGCTCTTAACCAGCTGAGCCACTCGGCCGGCCCGGAGATTATGTTGATTTTAAGGAATTGTCTCACCTGCCTTTCGTGCCTTCCTGGTCATGACACTACGTACTGATACTCCAGCCAAGCAGAACTGAATGCTCTTGGGCCTCCGTGTCTTTGCACATGCTGCTTCCTCTGCCTGGCTGCCCTTCCCTCCTTCTTCCATCCGTGTACTTGTCGTAAGTTGAAAATGCATTGAATGCACCTAAGCTACCAAATATCACAGCTTAGCCTAGCCCGCCCTACATGTGCTCAGAACTTACACCAGCCCACTGTTCGGCAAAATCATCTAAGACACAAATACACTGCAGGGTGTCAGTTGTTAACCTCACTGCCCAGCTTGACGAGAGAGTATTGAAAGCACATGTCTAGCCCAGGAAAAGATCAGAATTCAAACTTCGAAGAATGGTTTACCCCGAATGCATATCGCTTTCACACCATCGTGAAGTCAAGTCGAAAAATTGTAAGTGGAATGATCATTGTAAGTCAGAAAGTCTGCACGTGAAACATTAGAGGCCATCGTCAGGAAGAATGACCAAAATGCCAAGCAGTGTGGCCTCCCTGGTGAGTGTGGATGGGACAGGGAGCTTCCACAGCAGACTTAGAGATCAGGAAGGGTCATTGCCTCCTGCTGCTGAGCTGGGTGCGACCACATCCACTGGCCATCCCTGAGTGCCTGTCCTTCCTTACAGGGCTTCCAAGCACAGTCTCACCAGACGCACCAGCCTGGAGGCTCTTTTTCCTGTTGGCCTGGTCCTATTCACCTAGCCTTATCCAAGTGGAATTTTGCATCCTCAGCTGGACCTCGTCTGATTCTCAGTGTGGTTAGGCAGGGTTCAGGCCCTCATACATTTGGGGTTTGCCTAAAACCTCCCTAACTGCTTCAGGCATCCTGGGGGATAAAGATATTCTCATAAATGCTTGAACGTTAGAGACATCTGATGTGAGACTTTGTACAGCGGCCCTCTGGCTCTGCTGTATTGTGGGGTTACTTGCTTGTATCTGGTGCAGTCCCTTGGTCTGCTGGTCAGTTTCTAGCACTGTTCCTTCAGAGCAAAGCGGGGACTTTGTGTGTGTCTATAACAAATATGTTACCCACATGCATGGCCCATCTTCTCCTTTACGCCATGCAGTGAGGGTGATTGGAACAAGACATTTTAAAACCCAAAGCAAATGACGGTAAGGAATCAGTGTGAAATTACTATCCTCTGCTCAGAGTTCCTTTTTAAAAGTCAGGCAGCAGCACCCAGAATGAAAGTTGGCCTGTCAGACAAGCCCATTCAAGCTTGCAATTCCTCTGTCATTTGCCCGACGGGCTTGAGATAAAGAGCAAGGATAAAAAAATCTTCCAAAAGTAGTGCCACCAAGAAACCTACACGGGGCCAACTCAGGGGCTAGGGCTGCCCCAGCACTACCTCTTCCAATAGGGTGGCAGCAACGTGGGCTTGTTCTGACGGAGATGTCACGTGACATCAGATTGCAGCCCTAAAGAGTCATGGGGCAGAAGGGCTGCAGAGAGCCACATCTGTGAATCCCTGAAGAGAGGGAGGGGAGAACAAAGTTGACAATGAAAGCCTTGACTTTCCCAGGAGCGTGTTGAGACAGCCCCACCGCAGACAGGATTGCTGCAGGCCTGGGACTCGCCTGCGGCTGCTGCAGCCTAAAGATTCATCTAGAAAGAATATAACAAGCCTCCTTCTCCCTGGTGCCCATGTTACTCCCTGTTTGTGCTCTTGCTGGGCCTTCAATTCCCAGAGTGGGATCTTGGGGGCCTGAGAGAGGGAGTGCCCTGGGTAGCCTGGGATTGATGTAGGCCCAGGAGAAGTGGAGGCCAATCTATTGACTGGTAAGCTATTTGAGAGGCACACAGCCTGGTAGCCCGTGCTCTGGGTTACAGGGGACGTGTAGGTGCTGTTGGGCTCTGTCACCAGCTCTTGGGGGATGTGAGCAGACTGACTTCCGGGCTCTGTGCCCCTTTTTCCAAGGGGGGTGAGTGAGACAGGAGGTCTCCAGAACACCCCTGTCAAGTGACTGTGAGGTTCCACGCCCTTGGAGGCACAAGGTCACGCCATATACATTTTCAGATTTTGCTGTTTTAGCTAACATTTATTGTACTACCTGGGGTCACCTGCTTCACTTGGCTTCCCCTAACCACCTTGACAGGTAGGTCATTAACTCCAGTTGATGGGCGAGGCCACTGAGTCTCAGAGAGGATAACTAACGTGCCCCAGGCCGAACTGCCAGGAAGTAGTTGAGACAGGAGTCAAACCCAGGCCTTTGGGGTCCAATTCCAGGGGCTTCCATAGAAGGAATTCACTGGCCTGCTTCAGTGCCCACACACACAGGGAATGTTATGTGGTTCCTTTCACTTTTCACCTCCACTGCACAGTGTCTCCAGCAGGAGATTTCCTTCCATCTTTCTCGTCTTCTTGTCCCACCACCCATTTGCCACGAAGAACAACTCACATAACAAACCAGATTTGAAAGTAGCTGCAAATATCTGGCAACCATACAACCTGATTTGCATTTTGTTTAAAAGACCCCAAACTAAATAAGTGAAGGAGCCATGGGGACTCCGGTGTGGCAAATGGTTCACTGGAGGGGCTCCTCCACGGGCCACCGCTTCTGGTAGCCTGTTGCTTCATAGGCTCTGCCACCATCAACAATCACTGTTATCATTGCCACCATCATCACTACTACTAGGTTTTACAGCTGTACGGTGCTTGTGATAACTGGCTAATTAGAGATTTCACCTGAGCCTGGTTGCCCCTTCTGGCTGTCTTCTATGTCACTCATAACAGCTTCTTATAAGCAGAGCATTCCTTGGGGAGGTTTCCCTCAGGGACTCCTTTTTGTGGCTTCCTTAAGCAGCTGTCACACTGTCCCCGTTGTTTTTTGAGAAGGAGGTCCCCAGGGTTTCACTGAGGCAGACTCGAACTTGACCTTACCATGTTGGTCTGTTCACATTCATCTCCCCTTGGAAAAGGGGTGCCAGGCCCTGGGTGCCCACGGGTGGATCCTGGCAGACTTTCAACCTTTATGGCTCATCACCTGTTGTTTTCTACCTGGAACATATGTTTGGACATGTCGGATTTCAGTGGTTCCTGCAAAGGCAAACTTCCCCACAGGAACTGAGCCGTCTCCTGTACAGACCAGCTTCACAGCCCACAGGGCAGTCTGTCAACGAAACATTTCAAAGGGGACTCAGATAACTAACGCATTAGGTAGGTAGGTGAGGGTGCCAGTCGGTCAGCACTAGATCCTGGCCTTTATGTTTGCTGAGAGTTTTCAAGTCACTTCCCCAGCTATTCCTCCTCAGTATGCTCAGGGATGAGGTGGGAGCCATAGTTCATCTTCGAAAATAAGGAAAGGGAGAGAGGGCTGTCTCCAGAGGCAGGCACATTGATGGAGAGAGAGGGGTCAGAGCCCTGAGCAGTGCAGCGTGACCCTGAGACACTGTCATCGGTCCCCCAGCCTCAAATGCATCCAGCGAGCACACTGGGGAGGACTACTCTGGAGTGTGGCTTTCCCAGGAATTCTCTAAAACTTTAACTTGCTAGAAGCTGTGTCACGTGAGGTGCAGGCTCAGAGGGCGAGTGATCTGCAGTAAATCACGGGGGGACCAGCACCTGCTCTGCACAGGCAAAGAAGCTCTGACTTCCCAGCCACTGCCGGGGCCAGCTTTGAAGCAAGATATATTTTTAAACACAAGCCTCATAGAGAGAATGTTCCCTTGCATGTCCCCATAGCCTACTAATGGGCAACTGTTGGCAACCGATGCCATCAGCCCGTGCTAAGCTGTGTTCTCAATTTTTATTTCTATTCTTGTCCCCTGGCAGACGATAAGGGTTGCTGTCCCAAGAGACTGCAGGCTACTGATGAAAAAGGAGGTTTCAGAAGGCTCTTGCCTGCTCTCAATTTCAAGACGCTGATTTTGTTCAGACATTGGGCCTCTGGGCCTGCACTCATTTACCGAGTTGGTAACTTTTATTTTTTTATTCTTCACACAGACTCCATGTCAACTGCCCGATGGCTGCTGCTCCTTCATCGCCCGACTGGGAAGGGGCTGAAGTTGAGAAAGTCAGCCGCCCGTCCCCTGCCCGAGAAAGCGGCCTCTGTGCTCGCGCCGGTTCTCCCAGGGGCTGAGGTCCACCGGAAGTGTCTCCCTTCCCTCCTTTGCAAATGAAAATAGTCATTCAGGAGTCAGCTTTGCTTCTTCTTGTGGCTCTGAGGAGAATTTCTTTCCTTGGCTGGAGAAAAGAGAGGCAACTTACAAGACTTAAGTAGAATGACTCCTCTAATTTATTCAGGATATCCTGCTAAATTGTGCTAGTATGTCCCTTGTATCACTATTTTATTATTATTATTATTATTATTATTACTATTATTATTATCTTTAAAGGAGACATTTCTGACCAGAGGCTGGAGGAGATGCCCTCTGTCTGCCTCTGGCTCTGCGGTCCTGGCCTTTGCCAAGGGACCGTCCTTGCACTGCTGTGTTTATTTGAGTTATGTAATATAAACAGCTCCAAGGAGACGGCTCCTCCACTTTTGTTTTTAGACTCAGCCTTCACTTGCCCTCAGCAGAGCTTGTCGTTTGGGTGGTTTCCTGTAGCCACTCTGTTTTGCTGCTGGAGAACAAAACAGCCTGCCCTTGACCCTTCCCTAGGGCCGGCCCTTTCCTCCCCATGACCCAGCAATGAAAGTGAAATGCTGCTTAGGCCAAGCATGTTCTCAGAGGCTCTGCCAGTCCAGGGCAGAGGGACGTCCAAACTGGGCAGAGACAGGCCAGGCACAGGACTTTCTAAGTGGCTTCTTCACAGATACATGGTTTCTCCAAGTCAGGAGTATGTCTAAAATGTTTACAGTGTATGTTTTCCACTTGGTGTACGGATCCACACCAACTTGTCATGAACACATCTGATGTGTAAGACGCATGTGACTGCAGTTAGGAGGAAACTTCTAAATATTGTAGACATCAGCTGCACGTTATTTTACTGTTCGCAGCCACTTAAATCAAATATTGTCAAAGCATTTCACTGCTCATTAGACCAAACTCATGGTTTATCTACCTAATGATTCCACGCAATGGCGAAACCCTGCCATCTTCTCGCTGAGTTTGGCTCGGCACATGGTGTTCAAGGCATGGTTGGATTATAATGCATTTTTAGTAACAGTTTTCTCAAAACAACTCTCCAAGGGTTGAGTCATATATTCCTTTATTTATACAGTTGTCTCAACGCAGATAACAAATATTTTCAGAATAGTTATTAGCTCTCAATTTTTTTATGTCCTGATTCCATCTTCTAAAATTTCACTTTGCAATATTCAATCCATCTCTCTAATCACCCCTAACACCAATGCTTGCCATCTCCCAGGGATCACCAACCTCGGGGTGAGAAAAAGGTTCTTTTAATCTTCAGAACTCTGAGTGTCAGGAAAAGATTAGAAAAGTAGAAGGCATAGAGACCTGGAGAATTGAGTCTGTAGGGTATGGGGGTAGGGAGGAGATGGTATATAGCAAGAGCGACCTTGACTAGAACAAGAGGAGAGACTTGGCCAGCCATCTTTCTCTTCCCACTGGATTCTAGAAAACTACACGAGAGAAAGAAAGAAAAGGAAGGAAGAGAGGGAGGGAGGGAGAAATTATAGCAATGAGTAGGGAGGAAATGGAATTGGAGATTTTGTATTAAGAAATACTTTAAAGTCTACCAACTGAAGCCCAGCCAGGGCCTCTGACAAAGCCACACAGCATCCTCATGTCTCTTTAAGCCTTTCAGAATGTCTCTGCATTTTTTTCAGCAGCAGCAGCAGTAGGTTCCAACTCTTGCATATTCTCTAATTTGCCAAGTCCCACCTCACCCTCCCATCCCTTCTACATTTCCCCCCTTCTAGGTCAAATCCCAGCGCACCTCAGCTTTTCAGGACTTTCCAGTGTGGTGAGAGCCTCAGCCTACAGAGCCCCTCCCTGGGGAGGGGGTTGTGAGTGGCGGGGCTGGAGGACATCTGCTGGGGCCTTGACTTTTTCACACATGGTTCAGATGTGCAGGGGTGTGACTGTAAACAGCATCTTCATCGTTGCCAGAGCTGGCCTCTCCGCCCCAGTCCTGTTCCCATCACCCTAGGGGTTCCAGTAATAGGGCGTGAAGCAAACAAAGAAAAACAGTAATCTGGTGTTCCAATTGCATTTTTTTGTTTTTAGAAAATGTTAATGATAGGTTATTTGATTACCCTTGGTTTGGCTCTGCTCACTCTTTATTAAGCACATCTGGTATTTAGTAACAATATAAGTAGCAGGAGTTTTTTTGGCACTTAAAAATAAGCTCATCCAATGTCGCCATGCAGTTTGGAAACTCGTCAGAGAGGCCAGCCAAACTTGTGGAGATACAAGACGTTTTCTGTAGGCTGGGCAGTGAGCCAGGACAGCTGAAAAATGTGAATTGGCTAAGAACTGCTGCCACGCAAACACTTCTGGAAATTTCTGTGCTTGGGCCTGCCAAATCCATTATGCACAACATGAATTACAAGAGTTTCTATCTCTCCAAGCAGTTGCTTTTTGAGCTAAATTCTCCTATGCACTTTATGAAACATACACAACCAAAATGAGAAAAACACCCCAAAAATCCACTACCTTTTTTTTTTTTTGTCTCTTTCCATTTGGGTTGCCAAACACACAATTTTTCCTGAATTGGGAGAAATAGTCTCAAATTTTGGTTTGAATTACATTAAATCTAACACGTGGGAGGCAACTGTGCTTCCTGGAAATTTTAGAAAGGAAAGGAAGGATGTCTTGCGTTGTAGAGACAGCCTAACATCCAGGTAGGAAAAACAATAAAATGCAACAGAAGAACTTAGAAAGGGAAAAACATACACCCTCCACTTGGCATGTCCAGTCATTGGGATCTGGGCTTCGCTGGGGGATTTTGTCAGGCTGGAGAACTAACCTGTGGGCAGGATGTGCTCTCCTATGTCTGAGATTGTCACCCTGCTCAGGGGGCACTCTGTGTCACATCTCAGCTCCACCTTGCAGTCCTGCAGACCTGTCAGTCACTCAGGCAGCTTCTGAAGCAGATGGTGGGCCCAGGAGGACATGCCACAACGGGTTGGAAAAGCGGGCAGCAGAGACCAGCCAACCTTCGAATCAGATTCCGGCTCTGTTCAAGGTGCCCTCCCTTCCAGGGCTTAGAAATGTTTGCATCATTGAGTTTCTGGTTCCAAATTGAGACTTGCCTTTTGTGATTCAGAGGCACTGGGTTACTCAGACTCTGCCCAGGACTGTTTGTCAGGGCCTGGAGCCCCACTCCTGTTCTCCAGAAGTGTTGAGATGACATTATTCACAGGACATGCAGAAGGGCTAATATGAGATAATCATGTGAGCACATTATGAGACAGAAAGTACAGCTAAATCCTCCCAGGTCCAACGAGGTGGAACGCTTCCCTGATGCAGAGTCCTTTTCCATGAAAACTAGAAGGTCACGCCCCACCCTTTCATTTTCTGGAGGTCTTTCTTGTGCTAGATAATCATGCCAGTTTTAGTAAGTCAAAACTCTGAGGTGGTCTAAGAGCTAATGGTCTGAACTGTGTCATTCAGTCAAGTTGCTGTGCTAGTCTGTGCCTCACTTTTCCTCTCTGTGTTTGCTTGTTACCATTTTCCCAGAGGATGGAAAAAGCCATGAGATTTGGCAGTAGGTTCTGGCTTAGACACTTGTAACTTTGTGACCTCCTTCAAGTGGCAAACTTGTCTCAGCAGAGTGCCCTCACTTGTAAAATGGGACAGTGACATCTTCCTTACAGCACAGCCATGAAGAACTCAATGTAATAATAATTATGCATCTGCTTTGCAAACTGTAAAGCAGTATACCAATGTCCTAATTGTAGAAATTTGATCTTAAATTACTGTGGATGTGATATAGAGAGTGTGAGTCAAAGCAGTCCATGCACAATGTATTCTGGGAATTTATTGGGGTTGGCAACGAGAAGTGATTGTTGCTTTCTGAGCTGATATAGGGCGACCTCTCTCAGTATAACTCTTAATTAAAGAATGTCACCTGCTTCAGCTCCCTCTCTCTTCCTCCTTCCCTCCTCCCTTCCTTCTTCTGGCCCTCTCTCTTTTTTCTTTCTTTCTTTCTTTCTTTCTTTCTTTCTTTCTTTCTTTCTTTCTTTCTTTCTTTCTTTCTTTCTTTCTTTCTTTCATCAATCAGTAGCAATCACTGTTAATGTGCCATTGACTATATTGACCTAAGATTGAAGGTGAGGCTGCCAGTGCTAATTAAATTTCCCTTTCCGTTGTGAACTGTATCCCAGAAGTATAGTTCACACTAAGCAGTTAAACAGGTTTGGGCATTTGAAAAAAAAAAGCTGGGGCCCCAAGAAAGCACTCTTGACCTCATTTCTATTTGGCTCACATTGTCTGTCCTGTTCTTGGCTTAAATTTGGATCACAGGACACATTTTCTCAGTTTCCTTTTCTCATGTTTCTGGATCTTTGTTGTAGAATTGTAGGAAACACAGAGTCAGAGGAGCCAGCCAGAAAGGATGTCTTCCCTTGGCGGGAGGGCCAGGGCCTATCCCAGGCTCCATGCAGACACGGCTGCCTGCACCCCCCACGCTGGTGTCGTTGTTTTCTTCAAGATGGCCATCGTCTGGGGATTTTAAATTGAGATTAGTTGGAAGCTCTTTTCCTTTTCTCAGCCTGAAGAAAACCATGCTCTTGACTCCTTGGTAAACATGGTGACCCAGCAGCAAACCAGCCTGGCCCCCTGTGACTTCTGTGCTTGGGCTGCAGAGCACAGATCAGGATCTTGTGAATTCGGATGAGTTTAGAAGCAGCAGAAGTACGACCAAAAAGGCACACAGACGGGCACTGTTGGGACACTGCAGAGGGAGAGAATGGAGGTGGGGTGACAAGGGACAGAAGGGAACAATGGGACAGAAGGCCTGGCCACCACCGCTGCCAACGGAGGCAAGGACAGTGACGATTCGCAAACAGCTGACACACAGCACAAGTAGGGGCTTTGCCTGCCCAACACTCCGTTGTCTGTGTGCTCTCCCTGCTAAAACCAGTTGGCGCTGGTGTTAGGGGATGAGCATGGAATTTTCTGGAGTCAGAGTCAGGTTCCAAAGCATTCCCCAGACGCTGTAACATCAACCAGTCACTTGTTATTTCCCTTGTAGGTTTACCTCTGTGAATGATAATCATAAATATTTATTGCGCACCCGTCATCTCTTGTCACGCCAATGTGGATTATCTTATTTCACTTTCACAGCAGCCCCATCACAGTTTCTCTAAGAGGTCGGTATTCTAAGTGTCCCTATTTTTCATCTGCGGGAACCAAAACTTGGGTGGGCTAAGTGACCTGGCCAAGTTCACGCAGCTTGTCTTGAGTGGTGGGGGACTATTTTTGGCATCCTGTGAAGTTACCACAGGCCGCTGCCAGAGGCTTTTTGCACTACTGACTTCTCCCTCACCCCCAGCCGGTTCCATTAATATTATCTTTGCAATTGATGTCAAAATGGGCTCCCCACAGGGGTACACGCAGAAACACATCTCCCCTTTGCCCTTGCTTGGGAGCTCAGTTATGTGCGATATTATGTCACCGGCTGTGTCTTCCCAGTGTATTGTGACTTCTCAGAGCAGGCCTGAGACCCCCTCCATGTGGCCAGGTCTTTAATGTCACTCCTTCCACCTCGTTCTAGTCACTAGCCATCTGGACCACAAGAAAATTCCACACTTTTACTAATAAAATCAATATTAGAAAGGGTCACTAAAATTTAAGCTTTTGGGTCAAATCCACCCATAAGTATTTAATAAACAAACCATTTCATCGGACATTTTTAAAGGGAAGATTACTTTCCAGAGCTGACCCTGCTTTTGTATGTTTGATATTTGATGAGTACCGACTAACACAGGCATGGTTTTAGTCACAGCCCCAAAGAGGTCACATGCTTGGAGTGGGCAGAGGCACCTCTTGAAATCCTAATGGTCCAGAGAAAGCTTCTCCTGTGATTTTGCCTAGAACCCAACTCTCCCTCTCCAAGGTGACAGCTCTAGCTGTGAGAGAAATTTAAAATGTCTTCTTGGGATAGATAGCTGATGCTCTGAAATGTGGTTGCTAATGTTACGAACAGGACCTTTCTATTAGCTGTTGGTTGAGCAACTGTGTGTATGAGACAAGGAAAGAGGGTGAAAACATAGCTGTCACTATTGTTTCTAAATGAAAGGCTGGTTTTTATCACCACATTATTAGTGCTACATGTCACCTTTACATCTTATTTATGTAATATCCAGGAAGTTAATTTTTTTTTTTTTAACAAATCTTCGATACTTGCTAAATTAGGTTTAGCAGTAGCTCCTTCCTGGATCATAAGTGTATTTGTTTTTTATGGCTGTGTAACAAATATCCACAAGCTTAGCAGCTTCCACAAGTCAGTCGGGTCCTTTGCACCGGGTCTCACAAGACAGCAATCAGCATGTCACCTGGAACTGGGGTCGCATCTAGGCTTAGAGTCCTCTCCCCAGCTCACGGGGCAGAATTTATTGCCTTGAAGCTATAGATCTGGCAGTTTGCTTCTGCAAGGCCAGCAAAGGAGAATTTGCTCCTTGGAGTCTCTGACCTCTTGACCTTCTCTTAAAGGGCTCATCTGATTAGGTCAGACCCACCCAGGATAATCTCCCTTTTGAGAATTTACAGACAACTGATTAGAGATCTTAATTACATCTGCACAATCCCTTCACCTTTGCCACATTACATAATAAAATCATAGGCATGATATCCTATCACCTTTGCCGAATTCTATTGGTTACATGCAAATTAAGGCCCTGCTCACACTTAAGGGGAGGTGATTATACAAGGGTGTGAGGTACTGGAGGTCATCTTAGAATCTGCCTACCACAACAAGCTATTTGTGGATTGGGAAGTTGTCTCATAGACTTTGATTTGTCATTATGCTTAGCAGAGCAATAGGCGCACCATAGAAAACTAATCAATGGACACTGAGAAAAATAAATTCATATTTTTAAGACACAAAGTTTCTCCCAGAGACACTCTGAAAAAGGTCATTTTTTTTCCCCCTCAACAGGATAGGTAGCAATCAAAAAAGCACATGGGCTAAAAGAAAGAAAAGTGAGCTGGGAAACACAGGTTCCACTTCCAGTCCTCTAAAAGCTGCGTGAGCTGTTCCCAGCTGGAGAGGACGGGAAATAGTGCCTGCCTTCCCATGCAGGGTTGCTGAACAGGCAAAATGAGATGATGAGCTGCGAGGGCTATGAAAGAACAAACTGTGGGCACAAAGGTCTTATTGTCTTTGCACAGATTGCCAAGGAGCCAGTGGTTAATAATATGCTGTTATCTCAAAAGGTGGACATGTGATCACATAACCAAGAGTTTTGTTTTTTGTTTTGTTTTGTTTCCAATGATAACCAACGAGGCATTCTTGACGGGCAGCCCAAGTCTCTGCCATAAACTGGGGAATGCGTTTTCTGTGCCCACATGAGGAAGAGCCCCTTGCAAACTTCCGTCAAAGCTTCACCCCGAAGTTGACTTCTAGGTCAGACATCTCTTGTGTAGCCTCACAGAGCTGACTTCCATAGTCCCCTGTGCGTCTCTACAAGGCATGCAGAGGAAATGAGATAGTAAGGAGTCTGAGCCATCCGCGATCACGTGAGAATTCCCACTTAGTCGAGCCGCGCAGCTGTACAGAACAAAGGCAGACACAGCCCAGGCTGGGAGACACTGTGCAGAGACCGCCCACTGAGCAGGCTTCCCTCTTGCAAGGAAGCGTCGGCTGATCATGTGTTAAGATCAGATTAAGGCAGGAAATAAACATGTAATAAATAATAATAGCTTAATAATAGTGGTTGTCATTGCAATGATTCTATCTATTGAAAATAGGAGATCTAGAGCATGGATTTCCTAGGCTAATTTTGCCTTTCTTTACTTAAAAGAAATTGACAGATGTACTTTATAAAACTGAAGATAACTTAAAAAGGAAAGAGTTGAAGAACACCAACTCATTTTCCTGGTTTAACCATTGTCTTATTTTTTTGACTGAGAAAGAATCAGCAATTTTTTTTTTTTTTTTTTTTTTAAGAACTGGTATTTAGACTCTACCCTCCCTATCTCCACTCTCTCCCCAGGCCAGGCCCAGGTTCTGAATTCTCCAGGAAGCGACATGATTTAAACCTCAATCCAGGGCTGTGGTCATTTACATGGGAAAAAAACAAGCATTTTTAATTATCTGTAAGCCAGCTCAGTGTATGATTTGCACACCTCAGAGCTTTCAGTTAATGGAAGCGTGCCAACAACACTATCTCAACGCAATGTTGCTGACTCGTCAGCAGGCGTGTTCATGTGATGTGAGACCCTGGGTGATTTTTTTCTCTTGTATTCCTGTGTCAAGTTAAGCATGCATTCTAGAACATGAAGCAATTTGAGGAAAGCACCCTGCTTTTTAGTCACATGCTTAAGGTATTTTTGTATATGAAATGCTTAAAGCACAACTTATATATAATAGAGGGACATATACGGTCACCGGCAAAGTGAGAAACAGGAAGTGAGATATATCTTATAATAACTGCTTGATCTGCACTGTGGACTTTCTTGGGATTTTCAAATGACAGGATCTTGTTGTTTTTGAAAGCCATGTTGACAAACTGATACTATATTTTTGGTGTGACTTGAATGGAAAACATGCAAGATATGTGAACAATATATTTCCAAATATGTCACATATTTATAAAACACAGTCAATGCAATGACAGATTGAGGAGGATATGTGGAAAAAAATAACAGCTGTGGTATACCTTATTTTTTAGCAAATTCATATACAACAAATAACATTTGTGCCCCATGTTTTGCAAAATCTATTTTTTAAGCATTTTAGAAAAGGATGTAGAAAATGACAACAAAAGTTTGCAAAAAGAAAAATCACAAGATAGATGTTAACTTAAGTGACATGCCATGTAATTATCACGTATAAAACAAGCTCTGAAAAGGTTATCCCATTTTCCCCAGCATGCTGCCTTTTGATGGAAATGATCTTAAATGGAGCATTAGAAGTGCTCTGCATCTTAAGGTAGGCTAAAATGTCATATGTGAGGGGGAGCATATAGAAAGTTTCAGAACAGAAAACAAGCAGTATGTGTGCCAATGATGTTAAAGATTTACTTGGATGGAATAGAACTGGTGTCAAAGATCACAGTTTGTGGCATCAAAGACAAGATTGGATTCTGAATTGAGAAAAGCCTGACCAGGGACACTTGGATTTGCACTTGGATTTGAATAATAGGCCATAGAGGGATCCGTGGTAACTTCTAAAGCAGGAATTAGCTTGAGAAGCAGTGTTTTTAAGGGGATCGTTTTCGGAGCTGTGAGTAGGATGGTGGCAGGGCAACCCCTAAGGGTGATGGTACAAATCCCCGACATTTACAATATAGATGCCCATGATTGACAAACGCATCTTCTCATTTTCAAATACACAATCTAATTTGAATTATGTAACCATCCTGTGAGGCAGGCAAGAATGTTTGTATTATCCACATTTTCCCCCCAAAGAAGCCAAGATTTTGTGACTTCAGCTCACAGAAAGAGGAGGGCGGGTCTTAAGCACGAGGATATTTGTTCATTTAGGATACTATCTGGGAGAGATGGGGTCACAGATAGTTTTTGGGGTTTTTTTTACTTTTTACTTTTGTTTTTTCCAAATTTTCTTCAAGGAATACATATTATTTTGTAACTATAAAAATGACATTAAATATGATTCTTCAAAGAAGAAACAAAATCTCCACTCTCTTTTCTCATCTCCCTCCCTGAAGCCGCCATGTTCTCTTCTGTGTCATCAATCACTGGCCTCTGTCCTAGGAACTGGACTCCAAGAATGCACCACTCCTTTCCTAGATGGAGCTGCTGTGAGTCAGCATGGAACAAACCAGGCCATGAGTCTGGACAACTGAATTTGCACCCTATCTTCTACGGTGTTGGGAAGTTCCTTCATATCTGTGTGCTTTAGTTTTCTGCTCTGTATCCTTCCTGCCAGATATGAAGTGTTTCAAGATTCCGAAGCAAATATTGCTTATCAAAGAAAGGTGATACTAAAATAGAATTCTTATGGGAGACTGTTAAGATGGTGAAATGCTGTGGTTGAGTCTTCCGCTTAGCCTTGGCCTTATTGTAGGGAGACTGATTGCAGCGGGAGGGTGGGAGGGGAGGATGGGTGGGCATGAGAAAGGGTGGAGAGGAAGGTGTATCTGCTGAGCTTAAATGGAACTCATCAATCAGCAAGCTCCCGAGCTTCCGCTGGCCCTTCCCTTGGAGCACGGCTCTAACGGGACGGCCCTGGCTAATGGACCTGCCCAGGAACTCATGCAAGGAGTGACTCTGATCTAGTGTCACCGATAATAATGGACCACCTGCTTCACTGACCTTGGACAAGCAAACTTAGCCTCTCCATTTCCCACTTTCTTTACCTGTAAATAAATGATCTCACTGGGAGGTGGAAGATAATTGAGATCAAATTTCCGAAAGATTTTTTTAGTTCCTTAGAATTCATTATTTTTAAGCTTTGAGGAGCTCTTGGACCCCTTTGAGAATCTAATGAACGCTAGAACCCACCTCCCAGAAAAATACATCCATATCCATCAACTTTTCATATCAGTTTCCTTGGTTCATAGGCTCCCTGAAGCTTAAACTTTCTTTAGGTAGAGAAAAGAGAAACCTACCTTAAAAGTGCTAAAAACATTTAAAGATTAATAATTGTCATTTTTATCACATCACTGCCATCCTTGTGGACTTTATTCATGTATCTAATGTTCTATGACACCATGCTTATCCTCATTTTATTATTATTAAAAATAAGCCTGCTATCTGTACTGGTTCTCAACCTTCCTCTCCCCCAACCCCTGACTTTTTATTTTTTTATTTTTTTTATTTTTTACACTCTGAAGGCTTGGTACCCAGGATGCTTTTGCTGTTGGTCTTCTGTGCAAAACAACACAGGTTCCTTCCATCTAAGTATAATCTATTAAGAATACACGTAACTGAGGTGAGTTTTTAAAATGGATTTTTCTTCATTGCTCTTGGACAATTAAAATTCCTATGCCTGAGAGAGGAAATGAAAAGTGGCCCCTCAACACATTATAGAGGACATTTGACATACGCATTCAATCCAAGACTGATCCAAATTTGCATAACTATTGTTCTTATTATTTATTCTAAAATAACTGAAAAGCAGTGGTCTCAAAGAGAGAAGTTTTTAAAAAACAGTATTTTACATAGCTTTAAAAGAAATCAGCCCATTGATTCAATAATGAAAAGAATCATTATTTTCACATTCCCATCTAATATCTTCTGTTTTCTTCCATCATCATTTAGCTCAGCTGGGAATTAGGCATATTCTTTAGTTATGGGTTAAAAAAAATAACTAGTGTTAGGAAATAGCAATGTCTTCTGTAGACAATTGGCCTTACTCCACAGTAAAGGCACTGGAGTATGTTAAGGTTCTTAGGTATAGTGAGCCCTCCTTTTTAGTCCTTTCCCATTTGGGGCTCAATGTATGTAGGTTTTCAGCACAGCAGGATCCGGAGTTCGTTTGTTCTCTTCTCTCCCTCCCTCTCTCTCTCTCTCTCTCTCTCTCTCTCTCTCTCTCTCTCTCTATATATATATATATATATATATATATATATATATATATATATATATGTATTTTTTTTTGGTCCCCCTTTACTATCTTCTACAAAAGGAGTCTGCTATTGATTGCAGCTGCCTGAGCTGCCTGAGTTGATATCCAAGCAACACTAACCCAGATAGAGATTACCATTACATCAGTCGTCAGGCGAGGGAGCCTGGCAGCATGCCAGCCTGTAAAAAACGGACGTGTTTGCGTCACTGTTCCCTTGGTAATGCTTCTTGGAGCCTTGTCAGCTGTCCCCTGAGGTTGTTTCCTTAATATGTCAACAGACGTTCCTGAATCTTTAATGCTGAATAGCTCTTTTCCTTTTCCAAAAGCACTTAGGTGACCAAGCAGCTGGTGCATCCTGTTGCTATGATCTTTTAAAATGTATTTCTTTCATGAAATACGTGTTTGTTCAATTCAAAACATTCGAGGGGATTCAAGAAGGTTTAGATTTCTGCTTCTCCGTGTGAGAGGACCTATTTTTAAAGAAACAGGGCAGCCAGCTTAGGGCTGAGGGCTGCCTCTCTGCTTTTATCTTCCTTAGGAAAAGCCCTCATTCCCTCACCAGCTTACACAAACCCTCCAATTATCCTGTTACAGTGTGACATTTCATAGAACAAAATGGCTAGTTGAAAGACCCGGCTGGAATGTGCCCCCATTTATGATTTGCTCTCTGACCTTGCTCTAAGAAAGTCGGCGAGACAGAAGAACGTGTGGGCAGTGACCTTGAGCGTCCCCGGCTCGCTGAGAGCCATTGTCAACCATGGCCCACATGAAATCTATTTCCTCATTTTCCCCACCTCTTTATTTGCTGACCTGGTAACTTGATCTCCACTTTCATCTTCGACTATTTTACATTGAAAAGTACCATATCCAAGTGGGTGAAAGGAGCCCCAAGCTAATGTCCCTTCCTTCTTCTGTCCACAAGTAAACTCCGCTCACTAAAGTCCGCTTATTTGCCTCTGTGCAATAACCCTCAATTGCTGTGCAGTTGCTATAGCAGTTAATCATAGCTGATAGTTAGAGCAGCTTAAATTTGAAGAGAAGTCATTTGGTATTTTGGGGGGTTGGGTTCGGGGGTGTTATTAAATTCACTTAATTATGAGTGACCATGATGGAGTAACTAGGAAAAAAAGCCACTTTCCCCCGTGCGAGCACCAGACGACATTGTCAGAGGGGCGCCTTTAACCACCAGCTGCTGGGGAGTCGCAGGTCCTGTCCTATGGAACTGAGCTAAGAGCCCTGGGAGTTCTGTGGCCATGGACTCTGCCTGCAGGCTGGGGCTCCTGGGAGTGCCGCCTCCTCATTCTGCCAGCTGACATACGGATCCTGTTTCTGTTCTGCAATCCTGTGCGCTCAGTGCTGGGCCTCCTGGGCTCAAGAAGGTCCCACTGGTTCACCAGAGGAGGATGGAAATGGAGCTGCCCAGAAGGGGAGAGATGGAAAATCACTGGATTTTGGAATTCTAAGGAAGTTTTAGAGACTTAGTGAAACCCGAGCCCCGCATTCATTTTAAGAGTGAGAACTCCAAAGTCCAGATATGTGAAATGACTTTGCTGGTGTGGCCAAGTTGGTGTCAGACCTGGGACGAGAGCCCGTGTCTCAGCACTGGCCTCTGTCCTTCTCAGTACAGCAGCCTGCTCCCGTCCAGGGGCAGCGCCGGGCTGGGAAGGCCGTGGACCTCTTCGTCCCTATCCAGTGGAGTACGAGCGGCTCAAGGACCCTCAAGGCCATGTGCAGCATGGAAGTGAGCAGGAACAATAGGGCTCAGCTCCAGGGGGTATCACCTGGACACCTCTCTATTTCTCCTGCTTCGCTGGGTGCCCATAGGAGAGCTTTTCTGACTGCACTTCACTTAAACCGGCCTGAAGCACACTGCCCCCAGACTGCACTCATCCCCTGGGAGGACTGGATAGGCAGCAAGAAGCTGCCCAACAGTTGTTATGGGGCTAGAGGCAGAGAACCTGGTTGGCGTTGGGACAGCATGTGAACTAGACTGTGCCTCCCTTTCCCTGGGGAGCCAAGTGGGGAAAGTAACATAGACACATGTAAGAACATGTGGAAAGGGGCCTCTTAACCCTCACATAGGGCTTGCATATCCAGAATAAGTTTTCCTCGTCCTTCACTTCTTCCCTTTCCCCCAAATCCCTGCATCTCCCGGGGGCTGGGATGGTGTGTGGCTGGCTGAGCTCGGTGACTGTGATTCACAGCGAGGACTTTGGGGTCCAACCTCCTGAGTTTCAATCCAGGCTCTGCCACTTGATATGTACGTAGTCTTGGGCAAGATTTTATCCTCTCTAAGCCTCAGTGTGCTCATCTGGAAAATGGAGATAATATGATTTAGTTTAAGGAATAGATAACTAAGAATTAAATAACATAAAGCTTGTAGTGTGCTTAACAAAGTGCCTGGCACAAAATCGATCAGGGCACCTCAGTCACTGTTGTTATTATCACTTACAGAATTTCCAGAGAGAATTCTCAAGGCAATTGATAAACATACATCCTTTCAGTTACCAGGTGGGACTGCATCAGCAATCAATGTATCCGCTTGGTGACCAGGAAGGGCAGCTGCAGAGAAGGAGACAACCTGATGGAACAGCACAAGCCACCTCAACCTTGACAGAGTTGCACATTAACATGATTCCCATAGAAAGAGTCAGAGCCAGCTGGTCCTATCTGGGGAGCCCAAACTGTGCCTTTAACGGCTGACAGCCCTAGCTGTGGGCAACTGACTCTACCATGCAGTCTAATCATTGGACATGACTGCGGGGACAAGAGATAAAAGAAGCACAAAAGTCAGAACGGTTAGCACATTCCCGGCACTTTGTAGTTAGGGAGGGTGTTCCTGACCTCTGCAGAAGAGAATGTAGTGTTTTATACTATCACCTTTTTATATCAATAGATGAAAAACCAAATTCTTCGGCTACAGGACTTGTCCCAGGAGAGTGAATAACTGTTGAGAATTAGGTCTCTCCTTCCTCAAAATATTCCTCCCTCACCATCACACACAGACACTCACATGTGTGCGCACATGGACACACACACGTGCATGCACACACACATGCACACACATGCACATGCATGGACACGGGGTGAGTGACATTGGGCACGATGCATGCCAGGGAGACTTGGGTTTTGCACTGACTAGTGCCAGGTCTGTGCTCTGCTTGCTCTAGTTCCCCGGCGAGGTGACTGTAGAGGCGGAGGTCTGGGCTCACTGCGCTGAGGATCAGATAAACCGACCTAGTAACCAGAGTTCCATTTCCCCCCCGAGGGACTAGGGCTGAGTGACTAGGCACAGGAAAAACTGGAATGTCCCCTTTTTGCTTCCCAGTGTCTCTTTTACATCATGACAACTGAGAGCAGGCTGATTTGGGAAGCTATCGTTCTCTCTCAAGCTTTGGAATGAGTCATCTGGCAAATGGCTTCATGGGGAAGTCACAAAAGTTTCATGTCACCTATGGAAACGCTAGTCTTTAGAAAACATGTTGGGGTTTCTTTTTTTATTTTGTTGTGTTTTGCGGCCTCCTCAGTTCCGCAGTGGGAGTGATACAGGGGATCACACGCCACACACGTACACAGATGTATCCATACACACAGACGCATCCGTACGCACAGACGTATACGGTCAGCTCAGCCTGGAGGGCCCTGGGGTTTCCTCTTTCTGTTGGCTACCCCAGCTTCTCCCCCAACAGCTGCAGCTTTGCCTCTGGTGCCTGTATCACACTAAGGCAGATTTGGCCAGATGAGCTGCGATCTGTGCAAGGCTCTGACAGGTGCCCCTGCATTTCCCATGGTGCCAAAGAAGGACCTTACCTGGCAACACTCGGGATAGGTTCTGAGGGGGCATTTTCTTGCTTTGTGTTTTCTACAGATGTTAAGGGTTTCATTTACTCCTTTGGAGATAAAAGTCATTACAATAAAACCGTAAACCTTTTCATGACTTTGATATCTATGGTCTTTTCATGGTGGGTTCATTGAAAAGATTTTCCTGGAAAGTAGCTCACAATTTTTTAATAACAAATGTGTATCCCAGTGGCTACCACACATATGACTTTAGTCTCTTGCAAAATTTTTTGTGAACACCTTCTATGGTCCAGGCACTGTTTAGGGAACAACACAGACACACTGCTTGTCTTTGGGAAGCTTATATTCCAGTAATGACTGAAAAACTTCATGGATATGTCATAAACCAAAAACTAGAATTAAGGTCAATACATGAAGCTGCACTTGAACTGGATGGACTATCTTTGTTCATATACTTTAAAATATTTTAAATAGTGCTATCAAGTCACTTATTGGAGATCTGAATTTGAGGGTTGAGTCTGTATTTCTCTTCAGAAAACCCGAGCTCTCCTCCTGTCTTCACTGGTTTGCTATATACAGATGTTCTCTGGGCAGCATGCTGATGGAGGCTGTGTCACAGGAAATCTAGGACTCTGTGAATTCTCCGATGGTGATTATGGGTGTTTGACTATAGGACTGGAAGGGTACCACTCAAACTATGAAAAAAATGGGTTTTGCTGAAGGTTTATCTTGAAAAAGGACTGATAAGTAAATATAATTTAAGTGGTTCATTTTTCTTTTTCTTTTTTTTTAAAGATTTTTTTATTGGGGAATTGGGGGAAGGGGAACAGACAAGTTGCTGTCCTTTTGTTCTCCAGTCTAGTTGTGGAGGACGTTGCCTCACTGGCCCAAGTTGGCACCATCATTGCACTCTTCCTGGGTGAGGCAGATCAGTTGCCGGCTTCTGGACGGCCGCTCACTGTGTCTGCTGGCCGCTCACGCTGGCTGCTGGCTACACACGGTAGCCCATGGCAACCCACTGCAGTAGGGTTGCAGCCTATGCTGCCGGAGACTCACGGCAGCCCAGCTCCAGGTTGAGCTGTTGTTCAGCATCTTAGCTGTAGAGGGCAGTGTCACTGGCCCTCATATGTGGGATCCGAACCAGGGCCCTCTGGCGTCCCAAGCCAGCTCTTAATCAACGCACTACTAGGCCGGCCCTTTTTTTTTTCTTCTTCTTCTTTTTTTTAAGCATTTTTCTTTAGAGATATAGCAAACAACTATTTAAATGAACTGCTTATTTTTTTGGTAAAAGCTGATTCTAATTGGCAGCTTGCTCATTCATTCATTTGTTGAATGCTGTGGTGGGCCAGGCACCATGCTCTGTGATAGAAACACAAAGTTTAATACCACATAGACCCTGCCCTTAAGGAGCTCATAATCTTGTAAGAAAAGCAGATGTAGAGACAGTCAAGTATCTGCGTCAGGTGCTATACTTGAGGTGGGGGTGACGGGCTCCACCTGGCATGGACAAAGAGGTGGGGAAGATTTTAAAGAGAGGACATTTGAACTGTGTCTTCAATGTGATCTTAAAAATACCAAGTATCTCATAACAGCCACTGCCTTGTCTCCATCCATTTTTAACATTTGTCTATGGAGGGTATAAGGAATTTGGCCACATTACCCAGCCACCAGAAAACAGCTACACCCACCTTTTCATGGAGTAAGCTGCTTAATATTTTATTCTGTGCAATCAGAGATTAAATTCCAAATTCACTGGCACTGAAGATGAAACCGCTAATTACATACAGTAATTGCATTTAAAATCCACATCTTTGAATGACTGATGAAATCTTCTATTTTAAATGTTCCTGAAACTCAGTTTGCCCAGTGCCCAACTGTGGTTAAGGGGCAGTGTAATTTTAGTTTTATAATGTGGGCACAGCTCTACATTCTTTCACCCATGCCCTTTCCTTGGATTCAGTCTGTGCATTAAAAAAATATTTTTGTCATAAAGGAAGAAGTAAAATTGTCTCTGTTTGCACATGACATGCTATAGAAAACCCTAAAGACTCCACCAAAAAGCTGTTAGAACTAGTAAAAAAATCCAGGAAAGTTGCAGAATACAAAATCAATACACAAAAATCAGTTGTATTCCTATACACAAACAATGAACTGTCAGAAAGAGAAATTAAGAAAACAATGCCATTTACAATAAGCATCAAAAAGAGGACAATACTTAGAAATAATTCTAACCATAAAGGTGAAAGATCTGTACACTGAAAACTATAAGACCTTGATGAAAGAAATTAAAGACACAAATAATTAGAAAGATATTCCATGCCCATAAATTGGAAGAACTAATACTGTTAAAATGTCCATACTACCCAATCTACAGATTCAGTGCAATCCCTATCAAAATTCCAATGGCATTTTTCACAGAAATAGAATCAACAAACCTAAAATTTGAATGGAAACACAAAAGACCCAAATAACCAAAGCAATCATGAGAAACAAGAACAAAGGATGGCATCATGCTTCCTAGTTTCAAACTATATTACAAAGCTATAGTAATCAAAAGAGTATGGTATTGGCGTAAAAACAGACACCTAGATCAATGGAACAGAATATATAGTCCAGAAATAAGCCCATCCATATGTGGTCAATTAATTATCAACAAAGGAGTCAAGAAGAGAGATCCAAGATGGTGGAGTAGACAAACACTGTGCCTCTGTCCTTCTGGGAACACATTAAAATTACAATTAAATTATAGAAAAATAAACCTGGAGAACAATCTAAAGTCTAGCCTACAGACTATAGAAGTCCTATAACTAAAAATATAAAAAAGGAGCCCTGTCCAAACTGTTAGGAGGGGCAGTGACACAAAGGGGGCCCCAGACCTCCACAGGGATGTCTCTGGTTGAGAATCAGGAGGGATATCTTGGCCATGAAGGCTCTCCCTGGAGGAGGGAAGGGCCCCAGTCTCCACACCAGGTTCCCCAGCCCAGAGTACTGGTGCCAGGAAGAGGAGCCCCCACAACATCTAGCTGTGAAAAACAGTGGGGATCCCTACCATTTAGGTGGGACAAAAGGCTGTGGGAAACCCAGATGTCCTTTTAAATGGCCTGTGCACAGACTCACTCACTCGCAGGCACTCACCTTGGGCTCCAGCAGAGGGATGGTGACTCGGGGGCCTCGGAGAAATGCGGGGGGCAGACTGAGGTATGTGACTTCAGGAGGACTGGAGGACAGTTGGCATTTTCCCAGTGAGGGTTCCTTCCACCGTGCTGTCAGCAGACAGGTGCCATCTTTCGTACATTGAGCCCGCCCCCACAGACCAAATAGGAATCTGATTGGCCTGGTGAGCCTTGCTGCTCTGCCCTGCTGACTCATTCGGACCCCATTCCACCAAACTTGCACACTGCTGGAGGCACTTTCTCCATAGGAAGTCAGCCCCTCCCACAATGCACTCTTTCTTGGAAAACTATCAGAGTCCACGGGCCTCAGGTGGGCAGTTGACTGGCCTTGGTGTGCTCTGAGACTTTTGCTGAGTCACTCCAGGCTCAGCACTGGCACCAAACCAGAGTCTACATTAACCTGCTGATCACAATTCTTCCCAGTCTAGGGACTCCCTGAGACCCTGACTCACCCAACTCACATACCACACAAGGCTTTATCAGTGGCTGAACATTAAGGGATCCAGCAGGTGGCAGCAGTCCTCTGGGTGTCCCGGCTTTTTGTGGAGTTACCCCTGGGCTGGCAATGGTTGCAGCTGTCCTTGGCTCACAGCGTGGCCTCTCCCACAAGCCTCTAGGTTTAGCATAGGCAGTGAACAACTGTGGATCACTTTGTAGCTCCTACAAGGTAGCCCCTGGCCAGTCACAGGCAGTGGCTAACCTGGGCCTGCACCGGAGCCCCTCTCAACAGGCCCTAGAACCAACATATTGGAGGTTGGCTTCAGACTACAGCAGAGCACCACCCAATTAGCCCCACAGTGGCACACCCAAAGGGCAGCCTCAACAGGCACCAGAGCCTGCTGGGGCAAATATCACCCAGTGAGGTAAGCCACCTGCACAGCAGCCTGTGAGCTATAGATGTGGCCAAACCCCACAGCCTGAGGGTCAATCCCAACCACTGATGTACCAATAGCAATCAAGGCTCAAGTATAACAGGAGGGCACATACAACCCACACAAAGGGCATTTCTGAAGCACCCAGCTCAGGTGACCAGAGAGACTCTGCCACTGGGCCCCACATGACACCTACTACATAAGGCCACCTGGCCAAGGCTCAGAGACATAGCAGATCTACTTAATACATAGAAACTAACACAGAGAAGCATCCAACATGAGGAAACAAGGAGCTGCATCCCAAATGAAAGAACAGGGAAAAATCCACAAAAAGAACTAAACGAAGTAGAGGCAAACACCCTACCAGATACAGAGTTCAAAACAATGGTTAAAAGGATGCTCAAAGAACTTAGTGAGAACTTCAACAAAGAGACTGCAAGCATAAAAAAAGACATAGAAACCATAAGCAGGTGGTACATGTATACAATGGACTATTGCTCGGCCATGGAAGGGAACGGATTCTCGCCGTCTGTGGTGGCATGGATGGACCCGAGGAATATATGATGGGTACTATGCAGCACAATGTATAATGTTGGGAAAGCTGGACAGCTACATGCAAAAGAATGAAACTGGTTCCTTACTCATACCATACACAAAAATCAACTCAAAATGAATTAAAGACCTAAACATAAGACCTGAAACTGCAGAAAAAAAACATAGGGGGAAATCTCCTTGACATTGGTCTTGGCAATGATTTTTCAGCTTTGATATGAGAAGCAAAGGCAACAAAAGCAAAAATAATAAGTGGGTCTACATGAAACTAAAAAGCTGCTGCACAGCAAACGATACCATCAACAAAATGAAAAGGCACCTGGGAGTATTTGCTCAAGCCACTGAGATTTTCCTTCCTGGCAATTGTTGTCAGTTTAGCTCAAAGAAACTCATTAATTTTTTTTAATGAAAAGGCACCTACGAAGTGGGAGAAAATATTTGTAAACAGCATATCTGATAAGGGGTTACTATCCAAAATATATAAGGAACACATACAACTCAATAGCATAAAACGAAATAACCCAATGCAAAAAATAGACAAAGGGCCCGGATAGATTCCAGAGAAGATATACAAATGGCCCACAGGTAAATGAAAAGGTGCTCAACATCACTAATTATCAGGGAAATGCAAATCAAAACCACAGTGAGATATCACTTCACACCTGTTAAAATGTCTGTTATCAAAAAGACAACAGATATCAAATGCTGGCAAGGATGTGGAGAAAAGGGAACCCTTGCGCACTGTTGGTGGGAATGTAAATTGGTGCAGCTATTATGGAAAACAGTATGGAGTTTTATAAAAGAATTAAAAATAGAACTACCTTATGACCTAGTAATTCCACTCCTGGGTATTTATCCAAAGAAATCCAAAACACTAATTCAAAAATATATATGCACCCCTATATTTACTACAGCACTATTCACAATAGCCAAGATATGGAAACAACCGAAATGCCCATCAACAGACTACTGGATAAAGAAATTGTGGTATGGGCTGGCCAGGTGGCTCAGTTGGTAAGAGCACCATCTCTGAGCAACAATGTTGCCAGTTCAATTCCTTCATGGGCCAGTGAGCTGTGCCCGAGCTGAGCTGCCGTTGAGCTGCCAACGGGCGCCAGATGGCTCAGCTGGTGAGAGCAAGCGCTCTTAACAACAAGGTTGCTGGTTCGACTCCTGCAACCTTGCAATAGGATGGTGGGCTGCGCCCCCGCACAACTAGATTGAAAGCGGCGACTGGACTTGGAGCTGAGCTTGCGCCCTCCACAACTAAGATTGAAGGACAACAACTTGACTTGGAGCTGATGGGTCTTGGAAAAAACACAATGTTCCTCTTCCTCAATTCCCCAACACTGTTTGTTCCCTTCCCCAATTCCCCAATAAAATCTTTAAAAAAGAAAAAGAAATAAATTGTGGTGTATTTATACAATGGAATATTACTCGGCCATAAAAAAAGAAAGAAATTTTACCATTTGCAACAACATGAATGGACCTAGGGGATATTATACTAAGTGAAATAAGTCAGACTGAGAAAGAGAAATACCATATGATCTGACTTATATGTGATCTCACTTATATGTGGTATCTAAAAAACAAAATAAATGAGCAAACAAATCAGAAATAGACTCATAGATACAGAGTCTGATGCAACAAACTGATGGTTGCTAGATGGGAGGGAGGTTGGGGAATGGGGGAGAAGGTAAAAGGATTAGGAAGTACTAATAGGTAGTCACAAAATATTTAGTCACAGGGATGTGAAATACAGTATGGGGAATATAGTCAATAATGTTGTAAAGATTATTTAAGGTGTCAGATGGGTACTGGACTTATTGAGGGGATCACTTCATAGATTATACAAATGCCTAACCACTGTGCTGTACACCTGAAACTAATATAAAATAATGTTGATTGTCAACTATAATTAAATAGATATACTAGGGTTGCCAAAAAAATGTATACACATTTTAAGAGATGTTAACACTTTGATCAATGTTGCTCAAGCAGCAGTTTGCCGTAATCAGAAGTGTCTGGATGCTGATGGTAACCACTTTAAGCACCTCTTGTAATTGCAGAAGTCAAACGTGACTTTTATCATCTTCTGTTATTGGTATATATTAAGTATTACAATTTTAGTACAGTTTTTCTTTCTTAAAATGTGTATACATTTTTTTGGCACCTTCTGTATATATAGTCACGGAATGTAAAGTACAGCATAGGGAATATAGTCGATGGTATTGCAATAGCTATGTATGGTGTCAGAGGGGTAGTAGACTTGGGGGGTTATCACTTTGTGAGGAATGTAATTGTCTAATCATTATGTTGTTTTGTACACATGAAACTGATAACAATAATAAAAGAAAATGTGAGCTATATTTACCTATATAATGGAATATTATTCAGCCTTAATAAAGAAAAAAACCCTGCCATTTGCAATAACACGGATGGCCCTGGAGGGCGTTATGCTAAGTGAAACAAGCCAGACAGAGACAAACACCGAATGGGATCACTTATATGTGGAATATGAAAAGAGAATTCAGACTCATAGAAGCAGAGAGTAGAATGGTGCGTGCCAGGGTTGGGAATGGAGGGACTGGGAAGAGGTTGGTAAAAGGGTATGAACTTTCAGCTGTAAAATGAATAAGGTCTGAGGATCTAATGTATAGCATGGTGACTATCGTTGATAACACTGTATGACAATTAAAAGTTGCTAAGGGAGTAGGATTTAAGTGTTCTCACCAATACATACATACATACATGCATACATACATACACACAGAAGGTGATGGGTGTGTTCATTAACTCAACTGTGGGAATCCTTTTACAATGTATATGCATATCAAGTTATCACATCATACACTTTAAATATATTGCAAATTTATTTGTCAGTTATACCTCAATAAAGCTGAAAACAACTTTTGTTTCCTTTTATCTCTGCCTCACAGTTGTTGATCTCATTAAAGTCAATTAGAAAAAGAGATATGTATATGTGGGTATATGTACATGTATCTTTAAGGGAAGAAAGTTAGTGAGGCTGAGAAGGAGAAAAAAAAACACTGAAGTATTAGAAATAGTAAGATAACCTATATCTATAGTTAAGATAACATACATAATCAGCATAAATTATAGTAAGATGACATGAATTGATAATAATTGTGTCATGGTATAATAACATGACCGCAAGTTTTTGTTTATTTTTTAAAGTTTCCTGTGTATTTGAAGGTTTATAATTTAAACATCTATAATTTAGAGCATTTAAAATACGTAAGTAAAACTGCAGTGTTCTTACTCATAATTTTAGTGAGCAGTTGTTAACATGTATTCAGTCATTATTAGAATTTATTCCTAGAATGCATTATTATAAACATCTGGGGAAGGGGAGCTACACAGGCCTTACCAGGTGCCTGTCCTTGAACCCTGACTTCTGTTGGGGAACACAACTCAGGACGCCTGTGTGCGGTTTAGTTTTCTTCCAGCTTCATTGCTGGTGGAGGTTTCTGGCACTGTTTCAGTTGGATGGAAAACGAAGGAAGTTATTTCAGATGAATCATTTCACTGTGTGTTGCTCTATAGAATCGCTTCTCCTGGATAATGAATGGAAGATTGACAGGAAGACTGTCCCCGGGATAATTAGCAGGCAGTTTCAGAACTGGAACTTTTCTTTTTCTCATTGTTCAGTCAAACTGAGTACGTACCTAGTTTTTGCCAGTTGAGGATGTGGGGCCGAGATGAGGCAGCCTTGGAGCCACCAAGGAGCGGATCCTAGTGAGGACACAGCGCGGCTTTCCTCAGCAGCGCGTCCTTGTCTGCAGGGACCCTGGGAAGAGCCCCTGGCCCACTCTTCCGGCTGCCTCTCCAGACCTCCGTTCTGCACGCTGGTTTTGGCAGTTTGTAGCTCTGACTCGCATCTTTATAATGAGATGAAGTTTCCAGTTTTTAGGCAAGTAAGTCAGGCAGGGCAAATTCAAGGGGCACAACATTTTTGTTTTTATTTTTACGTAAGATGGTGCAAGTGTTTTCAGGGACTATGCCAGGAATCCTGAGTCCTGTTTGGTCAAAAAGCACATAGAGGTCACACTGCATGCATCTCATTGTCTCGAATCCTGCAAACCAATGTAGAGACAATAAGCTCATTTGCTTTTTGGGTCAAAAGGCTGACCTGACTGTTGCCCGTCTTTTTCCTTACTGTGGTTTTCATATTTTTGCTTTTAATCCTTTTTGCAATTATACTTCCATATCTGTTTTATTTCAGCAAAATGTGTTCTGGTGCAACTGTCGTGCTGCTATCCACTGCAACTTTGTTAATAATCTTGATAATGTTATTAATATTAAAAATATAACTCCAGCACTAACTAGGTATATGAGCTCCTACAAGTTCTTTAAAATACTTTGAACTTCAGTTTCCCCAACTTTAAAAGAAGGGAATTGGACTAGAATGCTTCAAGGTCTAACACTCTGTGGTTCTGAAGCATGCATGGGTGGCTTGGAGAACAACAGTTCAGTTTGCTTGTGAGTTAACTGAGGGCTATCCCTCTGGGGACTCTGTCTCTTCCCTTCCCTGTCCTCTCTCCATCTCTCCTCCACTCGCCCTAGGAGAACTGCTCAGCGTTTCAGGGGTTTGTTGCTCCAACTCACTAGCTCAGACCCACAGGCCACGTGGAGTCCAGCCCACCTCCTGGTGAGGAGCTCTGGGCTACCACTGGGCCCGCCAAAGCTCCACCCTGATCTCTCCTCCTTTCTGCCCCCTCCCCCCACCAGGGAGCCTTGTCCCATCAGGGAGCCTTGTTCCAGCGGGACAGTTCTCCTCCTTCCAAGATGGGAGCCAACTCAGTGGTCTTCACAGTGCCATCTAGGAATCCCTGAGCGCAGATGTCTGTCAATACATTTTAGGCCAGAAGCACAAAATTTCTTTGAAAATATATGTTTGATCTATTAGTCCATGAAAAATTTGCATTCCACTTCACAATGAATCAATTTGTTTTATTATAAGAATACTCTTTTCAATAACCTAGGAAAACTAACCTGCAAATGGGAAAATGTTTGAGAAATGTGGAAAGTGCACTGACGCGTCCGTACAGTAGAAACAACTGCGTGCATTTCCTGAGGCCCATGACCCTCCCACCTTTCTCGTATACGTGCCTTTTGCATGCACTTAGCGACATACGTGTGTTTTAGTGAATTATTCCCCTGGAAATAACTTTTTGTCTTATCCACCCATGTGGTAGCGAGGGGAACACCCTGGGAAATGCTTTGGAGTTTCTCATTTTCTCCGAAGGTGTGCCAGCTGAGAGACGTCCCCAGTCTTGCAGATACTCTGTCTTCCCTAGGTGACTCGGACCCACCCCTGCTTGGGACAGGTGGCTTCTCCTAACCTGGGACAATGGAGTATCCTGTTCATCCTCTCCCTGTGCTCACTAACTTTTTCAGTGTTGTTGGGCCAATTGCTATTTTGGTAGTCTGTTATATAACTGTAGCTTACTGTTTCACAATTGACATGGCTGATTTCCTGTACGTACGATTGTTCTATCAGATCTCTGACAGGATTTTGTTTACTTTTGCTTCTGGGAAGTAGGGGGAGCAGCCACCCTCCAGCCAGGCCTCTCCATGGGCTGGGGTCCTGGGAGGTGCTACTGTCATGGTCACATTCTGAGGGGCCAAAATATACCTCCAGGGCAGGACTATCTCAGATGGAACCCAGAGTGCTTCAGCCCAACCCCATCTCCCCTTAGCTGCCCATTTACAACAGGGTGCTAATAAGGGCCCTACCTGATAAGTGGGGGGCCATGGGATTGATTTTCTCTGTCCAGACACAGTGCTAAGTGTTATTATAGTAGTAGGAAGATAGTCTCCATTAGCATTTTTAAGTCCTGGGGACTCTTGAAAATCAGAAGCTCACGAAAGTGCTGACCATTGCTGCTCCAGAACTGGGAAACTCGCACAGCCACCAAGCTGCCAGCACTTAACTCATCACCCTGCAGAATCACTGAGACGACAGCAATCTGAAAGGGGGCTGGGCATCTGGAAGGAGTGGTAATTAAAAAAATTCTTTTCTATGGGGCCAGCCAAGTGGCACAGTTGGTTAAGAGCTTGCTCAAGAGTGTGAGCTCTGAGCAACAGGGTCTCCGGTTCGATTCCCACATTGTCTAGTGAGCTGCGCCCAAGCTGAGCTGCCACTGAGCTGCCAATAGGTGGCAGGATGGCTCAGCTGGTGAGAGCACATGCTCCTAACAATAAGGTTGCCTGTTTGAGATGGTGGTCTATACCCG
>NW_017731517.1:1213987-1239991 GCF_001890085.2 Hipposideros armiger | reverse complement strand
AAAAAACGAACAAAAAAATTCTTTTCTATGTGTTCATTTAATCAACAACTATGAACCTAGTGTCAGGATTTGCTTCAGGAGGTTAAGGTTCCCACAGCCTCAGGGAAGAGGGAACAGTTCTGAGGGTGGGGAGCCGACAGGAAGCAGCAGGCTCCTGGAGCAGGCCACACAGTGCTGGGGGTACCTGCAGCCCTAGCACACAGCCTGCATCCTGTAGACCCACAAAATGTTTGTGGAATGAATGAATAAGTGACTAAAAAGGAACAGGAGTCAGAAAGTCCAATAGGGGTGGGATAAATCCAGACAAGTCAGAGGGAGCCAAGCCCAGGAGAAATCGCTGTGTGACAGAGTGTGTGCCCAAAGGGATGGCACAACGGTGGCAGAGTCCCAGGTACAGACCCAGGTTGTCCACGAGAATGCAGGGACACAAAAGGGCAGGAAGAACAGAAGTGGGGTCCGAATCTGGGAAGCCAGCGGGCCCTAGCAGCCCCCCTAAGGGACAGTACTGTGTCCTCTGGGTACCGGCCAAGGGAACTTGCATCTCACCCTGTCAGTCCTCATCCAGCCATGCCCTGCCGCCCAGTCTGCTCTCTCCAGGCAAGCACTTCCCGGTTTCCCCAGCAGCAGAGTTTCTGACCCATTCTTCCATATCCATCCTGGCTGTAAATTTTAGAAGTAAGTTCTCATGTAATCCTCAGAGCAATAATGTGGTGGTTGGCATTGTGAGAAACGCGGGCTCTGAGAAGTTAAATAGCTTCCCAAAGCTGGTAACCGTGAGAGCTAGGAGTTGGAACCACGTATGTCTGACTGCAAGCCTGGATTTTGCCTCCTTTGCCAAAGCATTTCATAGACTCTCAGAACCTCCAAGTTGGGAGGGACCAGAGAGGTCATTTAGATGAAAACTTTAAACAATACAGGAATTCATTTTCTAGCATTTTCCATAAGTTGAGAGCCCAAATCAGTTGCTTATGCTCTTGCATAGAGAAATAGGAAAGAAAGAGGAAGGAAGGGAGGAAAGAAGAAAGAAATGAAAGAAGAGAGAGAAAAGGAGGGAGGAAACAAAAGTCCAGCTTCAGGGAACATATTTAGAATGTCATTGACAGAATAATCTAGACAAATGCTATTTTAATTTCAGCGTACCTGAACATCTTGGGGTTTTATGTTTCGTGCTGCTCTTATGTCCAGTCACATCTGGCGAGGGGCCCCACTGTCCTCTCCAGGTTGAGGTCTCTGGGGGCCCCCCACCTGCTCTCCTCTGTCCTGGCCTGGCCCCTGAGACATGCTCTTTTCTTGCCAGGCAAGACTTTGTCTCCTCTTGATAAAGGTTCTAATTGGCTGCCCTTGTCGTGAAACTCCTCGGTCACATGCCCCAGTTTGACCCAACGTCAGGTGGCCCAGGGGATACCCATCTGGCCTGCCCAGCTTCCTGCGTAAGACTAAACCAGGGAGAGGGTAGGAAAGAGGCTCAGACACCCCACCGGCGGAGGTGAGGGGTGTAGCTTTCCCGTCCCAGTACCCAGCAGACAGGAACGCCTATGGCCTGCAGAAGTAACTGTTTAATTCATGAGGTATTTGGGGGAGAGAGAGCGCTCAGACCTGGGAGTTGCAATCTGTGTGAGTCTGCTGGTTTGCAGATCTCAGGGTTCTTGCCCTGTTCACTATGAACCTCTCTGGGGCTCCAGGTGGGCAGGGCAGGGGGCTGGCCTGCAGCAGCACCCTCTCCTTCCAAACAGCTGACAGGCTGTGTGACAGGGCTAGAGTTGCTGCCAGCATCTCCTAATGCCTAGAAACGTGCTAAACAGCACGGGGAGCCTGAGAGCCCAGCAAGGCAGCCACTTGTCCTCGGGTCGCTTAGAATGCAGGCCAGGGACCAATGAGAAGGCACCTCCTGCATTAACCCATAACCACACGACAGCTGAATTCAGTTGTGGTTGGTACATCAGTGTGTTAACATTTCCAGACATGTGATTAAACATGTATTCCTTTAGATGGTTTTCTTTTCATATTTTGAGGACAATAAAGTACCCTGTTGAGTAAATGAGCACACTTGGAACCCCTTACTTTGCCACTCACCCCTCTGAGGCACTTGTCCCAGTGTTCCCCTCTCCGCACCCCGCCCCTCCGGAATGGACAGGGCATCCGCGTGTCCATCTGAGCACGAGTCCTGGATCCCCATGGCCTCTCTCCCATGACCTCAGGCGTAGGTTTGCTTCACTCCCGGACACAACCCGCTCCCCTTCTCTTTCCACTTCCCTCCACTGGCCACGGCATCCAAACAGGCCTCTCTGAACTCCTGGTGGTGCCTCCTGTTTGGCCTTTTCTTTCCTTTTCAGATGAGGATGAGAGGAGCGCCTGATATGGGCCACCTAGGTAATTTTGTGCCTCACTGAGTCCCTGCACTAGAGGTTTGTTTGTAGATGACGGCAGAGACACCAGTCCTGAAGATAGGAAGGGAAAAGTCGGCACATCCCCTCTCCCGCTGAGTCAAGGCAAACCACCGCTCAGAACCAGCCCCAGTAGTTCCTGCCTCTTAGACACACACCATTAAGCCCTCGCTTATAGAACCAAAGAATTGAAAGAGTGCTTTAAAGCCTTGAGAAGGGACAACCGTGAAACAAAAGCTGAGCTTTAAGTGCTTCCCATAAGCAAGCTGCACCTTGAGCGTTCAAAATATTGAATTCTTGCATAAGGTGTGCAAGACCTACGTTCTTAGTCCTAGGACTGAATATTCATTCAGACTTCCTCCATTAAGGGAAAGGAGAAAAGAGAACCACTGCCCATTACCTTCTAAGAGATGCGCCTCATTGCAGTGCACATCTGCAGATAAGTGAGTCTCTCTCTCAATATAAAATGATCTATTTAGACAGGAGGCAGCTATTAATTAATCAAGGACCGACCATCCAGTTTGGACTTGACTGGGCTCTTGCTTTTCTCCTTATTCTTCTTTCCCAGCCTCGTGTATATTTGGCTACCATTGCCAGGCAGCAAGGGAAAAGAGTTATGACTTTTTTTTCTTTCCTTTTTTTTTTTAAACTAAGCCATCCTGCCACCTGTTGGCAGCACAGCGGCAGCTCACCTTGGGCCAGGAATCGAACTGGCGACCCGGTTGCTCAGAGCTCGCACTCATGAGCAAGCTCTTAGCCAACTGAGCCACTCGGCCAGCCCGACTTTCTTTTTTTTTTAATTGGGGAATTGGGGAGGGGAACAGTGTTGGGGAGTTGGGGATGGAGAACAGTGTGTTTTTCCAGGACCCATCAGCTCCAAGTCAAGTTGTTGTCTTTCAGTCTTAGTTGTGGAGGGTGCAAGCTCATCTCTAAACCCAGTTGCTGCTTTCAATCTAGTCGCGGGGGAGCGTAGTCCAACATCCCATGAGGGAGGTGAACCGGCAACCTTTCTGCTAAGATGCTAAGAGCACACACTCTCCCAGCTCAGCGGCAACTCAGCTCAGGCGCAGCTCACTGGCCCATTTGGGGATCGAACCAGTGACCCTGTTGCTCAGAGCTCACGCTCTTAACCAAGTGAGCCACTCAGCTGGCCCCCATGACTTTTCTACATAGTGGTTTGAACTTGAATTCTTGCAAGATCTTTGGATGGTCTTTGTACTTGGTTTCTTCATAATTCCCCTAGTTCCTTTAATTAAACTGGATCATTTCAAGCTGGTTGTATAGAGGATCTTAATGATTTAAAAAATGAAACAAAAGGGCCAGCTGAGTGGCTCAGTTGGTTAAGAGCTTGCTGAAGAGCACGAGCTCTGAGCAACAGGTTCGCTGGTTCGAGTCCTACATGGGCCAGTGAGCTTCGCCCGAGCTGCGCCAGAGCTGAGCTGCCGCTGAGCTGCCAACAGGTGGCAGGATGGCTCAGCTGGTGAGAGCACATGCTCCTAATGACAAGATTGCCTGTTCGATGGTGGGCTATGCCCACCCACGCCTGGGACTGAATGCCACATCCTGAGCTGAGCTGCCGCCCAGATGACTCAGTGGATAGAGTGCGCGCACTTTTAACAACGAGGCTGCTGGTTTGACTCCTGCATGAAAAAATAAATAAAATAAAATAAAATGAAACAAAACATTCTCTACTTGGCCATGCCACTTGAAGAACACCTTGTCCTTTTTCTGAAACCCTGGGGCAGGAGTGGGGTAATCTAATATATGCTCTGTAGTCTTTGGGGATGCACACATGAGCTAGCCCAGTAGCCTGCCTTATAAGAGTGCTTTGAGGAGTTACCAGTTAGTGAATATAAAATACTACAGAAAACAAAATTGTTTCTGAAAATGTTAAACAATCAGACATTTCTCAAAAGGGCCTTAGTTCCTTTAGTGTTTCACAGGAATTCCAACTCAAGCGGCTTTACACAGCCATTATCACTTAATTACCAATATAAATCTCACCAGCAACTTCCATAACTTCATTTGCAAATGAATATGCACGCTTCCTAAATCATCCCTCCTTTTCTCTTGCCCCAAGTTATTCTGACTGGTGCTGAGAGGAGGCAGCCGCTGTGATTTGCACAGTGGAGTCCTGCTTTCTCAGTGTCATTCCAGGCCAGCATGCACCTGGAACACGGCAATTGTACCTGTTCCCGCTCAGACCCATAAATCCCTCCTGGCATCGGTGGGGGCAGACGCGGGGCAGAAACCTGGCTCCATCTGCCTGAAAGGTTCACAAACCACAGTGAACTTTTTAGTGATCTCAGGCCAAGTTTCCGGTATGTAATGAAAACTGAAACCTGGTTTTGGGTTTCCTCACCGAATTCACACAGAGCTAGTCATGACGAGACGTGTGAGGTGGCAAGGACAAGCAGTGCCGAGGCACAACTGAGACACACAGCACAGGGTTCTATTTCTAGCTCTACCACCAACTTGTGTGGCCTAAGGCCGGTCCCCTTCCCTCACCTCACGTAGTAAACTTTATCCAGTATTGAGCGAGAGCTTTTTGCCACAACTTAATCATTCTGGGACCTGCGGGAACCATGGGGGGTGGAGGTGAGATAGTAGCATTCCTTTGACTCTCTTTTAATTACAGAATATTACAGCCAGCCCACCCATACCAACATATATGTATGTATATGTATATATATATATATGTATATGTATATATATACATATATATGTTTAAATTTTCTTTAAAAATTGAATACATATATATTTGTTTAAATTTTCTTTAGAAATTGAATGTATATATATATTTGTGTGTGTGCATATATATATATATATATATTCAATTCTTAAAGAAAATTTAAACAAATTAATCTATTACATTTATTTTAGGCCCTCTGTCTGCATTCTGAAGGCTTGCTCTTATTCCTTTTTATTGGCTTTTGATTTCCAGCACATTTATGCTTGGTTGACTTTCAACTTCTGGAAAATGCTGGAAAAGGGGTTCCTGCATTGTCTAGAGAGTTCATCTAAATGACTTCCGAGAGCCCTCCCAACTTGGAGGTTCTGATTGTCTATGAACTGCTTTGGCGAAGGAGGCCAAAGCCAGGCTTTGAAATCAGGCATACCTGGTTCCAATTCCTAGCTCTCACAATTACTGGCTGTGTGGCTTTGGGCAAGCTATTTAGCCTCTCTGAGCCCAGGTTCCTCATTTGGAAACCTGGGCCAATGCCAATCACAAATTATTGCTGAGGGTTAAATGAGAAAGTACTTACAAAACATGGAACAGAGTACCTGGCATATTAATAGGCTGCAACGTAAATATTAGATTCTGCTTTTGTTTGCGCACACTAGTCTGTGATGGGCCAAAAGCGTAGGCCGTAATGTATTAAAATATTGCTTCTTCACTTCCAAGGTCCTACTTCAAAAAGAGAAACACAGAAGGAAATAAACAGTAACTCTCAGAGGCCTCTCTGAAAGCATCACCCATCCATTGAAATGTACTTTCCACTCAAAAATGAGGTTATTAATTATTTATTGCCACTGGAACTGAAAACAAGAACAAGGCTCACTGCTGACGACACAGCGCTTGACAAGAATAGTGTTCCAGTTGCTGGATTTCAGTCATTTCCTGGTAGTATCTATGTAACGCATCCCAAATCAGAACCTCGCAAACTTCAGAGGGAGTGACTGTCAGTGCTACTTAGTAAATGCCCTGGAATGACTGTTCGCTTTGCTCTCATTTCCACTCGGGGCATTGCATTTCTGGGGGATTATTTTACTGCATGGGTGGCCCGAATCCCTTGGCCTTCAGCCTTATGGCTCATTCCAGCGCTCTGGGCAAGCAATAACCACCCCAAATGCAAGTCTTTCTTTCATGCCCCAGTGGCGTGAGTAACACCATTAACTCTTGGGCTGAGGTTTGAGATTACGTAAAAAGGCTTACACCCACGGTGCTAGCAGAATAGCAGAGTAACACAGTGTTTGCAGTTTGTTTTCATGCCAGAAATGTGGTTGCCCTAATGAGCAATTCTTGAGAGATATTTTCCTAATGATTCTATTTCATCAGGATGGTGGGTTTCAAAATGGAAGCTAAGTGCTCCCCACCTCTAGCTGCAGTGAAAAAAAATGCGCAGGAAGAGACTGGCCTCCGAAACTTCAGCCCAGGGGAACTGCTGCTGACGTGTCCCCAGGAGGAACAGGACAGGAGAAGCGCAGCTGTGGAGTGTGATGTTTCACATGCTCCTCTATAGCCGAGCTTACGCAGGGCGCTCAGTTAAGTGGGGACGCAGGAACACAGGTTCCATGGGCCTGGGCCAGCGCTGAGACCAACCACAGGCCTGCGCGTGCACTGTGGATACCGCGCGCCATCTGGTGGCTTAGGGCTGACATTGCGCACACCATCCCGGCTTTTACCCCACTGACACACAATTTAATTCATAGAAAGAGGGCACTGTGGGCTCTCAAGTTCTGGTGGGAGGTGACCTTGGGGCCCCAAAGGAAGACACCGAGGACAAGGTGTTCTGAATTCCATTCCTTAGTCTACAATCATATACTCGAGGCTTCAGGTTCTTCTGGAAACAGGTAACGATCCTTTAGGACCAGCCTTGGTCTGACAGCACCCTGAGCCCTCAGCTCTGAGCCGCCTGGGCCCTCATGTAACCATCGCACAGGTCTGGGCACAGCAGTTTCCCTCCTGCCCCTGCCTGGAACACACTTACGTTCTCTTCTCCAGCCTTCTGAATCCTACACTTCGCAAGCCTCTGTCCAAAGACATCATTACCTTCTCAGAATAGCTGCCTCGGTTTTTGCTCATTCTAGTGTTTCCAAGCATGTTCCAAGAACACTGGTTTTATCACTCAGAACTGTATTGTTCCTTTTTTAAGGCATTCCAAGTTTGGGAAACCCTGGATACACCCAGTCAGAATAGATGCTACTATGGGACGTCTCAAGAGCTTGGACATCCTGAGATTGTAGTGGATTTTGAAGACAGAAACCTGGCTAGCTATAGTTTCTAAACTTGTTTGACATCGAAAATTTCCCCCCACCTCCACCTTCACGTGCTTCTGGAAGACACTGCATTTGACAAGACATCTGGGAGAGAAATTGGTTTATCTACTCACTTGTCTCATGATTAGATAGCCATCTTTTCAAAGTGAAGGACGTCTGTGTTAGCCTGTTTCTGCTGCTACAATGAAGCACCGCACATGGCGTGGCTTAAACAACAGAAATCAATTTTCTCACAGTGTCTCCTGAGGCCTCTCGTTCTGCCTTACAGATGGCTGTCTTCTCTCTGTGTTTTCACATGGTCTTCCATCTGTGCCCACATCTCCTCTTCTTATAAGGACACCGGTCACATTGGATTAGGGTCCACCTAATGACCTCATTTTATGCTGATTACCTCTTTAAAAGTGCTGTCTCCAAATACAGTCACATTCTGAGGTGCTAGGGGTTAAGACTTCAATATGTACATTTTGACAAGGACACAATTCCACTTGTAAAACATCTTATTTTTGTATCTGTGGGAGAAAATTTGTGCTGCAGTGGAAAATTGTGCATTCTGTGAAGGAGGGTCAGCAAACTACGGCCAGTGGGCCGGAAATGGCCTGCCACCTGTGTTTATAAATAAAGTTTTATTGGGACAAAGCTACACTCATTCCTTCCCACAGCATGACTACAGTTATTGTGATGTTCAACAGCAGAGTTGAGTAGTTGTAACAAATACCATATGGCTTGCAAAATCTAAAATATTTCCTATCTGACCTTTAAAGAATAAATTTGCCCAGCCCTGGTCAGGAGCACACCCCTCAGGGATATCTAATTCTGATTCTATAGGGGCTTTGCAACTTTCATTGTCTTTGAGGTATTGCACAACTCATTAAATTGTAGACAATAGATAACAATGCAAAATAATCCCTTCCTGGAGACTCAACTCGAAGGAGCCAGGTTTGCCTCCGTTTGCTCATTCCTTTCGACAATCCTCATCTACAAACGTGTCTGTACTTTGGATTCCATTTCGAACTGGTCCTGACATCTTACAATTCCCTCATGAACCATGAGTTAAATAAAATCTTTCACACATGTTTATTTTATAACTGGATAAGAGTCATAATTTTACCTTTTATGAATTTTGGGGGTGTGATCACAGCATTAGGATTACAAAGGGCAATGTTTTTGTTCTTAGAAGATCCATACTGAAGCATTTAGGGTGGAGTGTCATGACACCTACAATTCACTTTCAAATGGTTCAGCACACATATATAGGTAGGGGAAGAGAATAAGAAAGGGAAACCATAAATGGTAAAATATTAGCAACCAGTGAATATAAGCAAAATCTACATGATGTCCTTGAATTGTGTGCCACTCATTCAACTTTTTTGTAGGTTTGACAATTTTCAGACTAAAACATTGGAGGGGTAAGTTTATGCCATATGCCCAGCTAATCATGTGTCTTATTTCTCTGATGTCCTTCCAGCACTTCAGACAGCAGCCAGTTACAGAAATTTGTTAGCCATCTGACTCTTTGCCGTGGGTACCACAAATAAGAATATATAAATGAAACATTGATGTTTCTGTTGTCACATGACTCGAATTCTTTTAGAGTTCTTAATGGTACCATCTGAACAAGATGTTAAGGTAGAATTTTCTTTTAAACTAGGTTTCTCATATTCCCAAAGAAGGCTTTAAAAGAAATAAACCTTTTAAGGTGAATCGAGAATCTGAGGATCACTCAGAGCATGCTCATGTTTAAGTTTAGGGCACTCCTTTTGGGGGAAGGCATTGAGATTTGGGTCTCTCAATTACTGTATAATTATTGGACGCCCCCCCCCCCACTTCCCACAGCTTGATAGATAGCATGGTCATAATATAGTTAGGGACTCTACTAATCACAGTTTGGTTGCTGCGTCAGTTATTGGAACTGTCATATCTGGCGCTTTTTGCATTTTTAGAGGTACAAATGGCAAGGTAACAATAAAGGAAGAAAGTAAGCTAAATTCTCAAACACTGTGTCATCCAGCGTGAAGGTTTGGGATTGAAATTTTCTGCCTGAGGGAAGCAGAAAAAATGAGTTTTTACAGAATGCTGCAGCTTCTAAATCTAAAAGACACACCAAAAATAGCTAAAGGGACTGAGCTGCCCAGAGGCTGCTTGCAGGGCCAGGGGGGGAGACCCTGCTCCAAGAAGCTGCCCTTCAAAGCTGCTGCTCAACAGCCTGGTGAGCTGGCATGCGCTGTCTTGGGCTGCCTTTCATCTGGTCACAAAGAAACAGGGGCTGGGGTGGACCAAGACGCCCCTTAATTGAAGGCAGTTCTCCAGGAGAGAATTTCCTCCTATGACAGAGGCTGGTGATTCTGAAGGGAGAGGGACAATGTGGGCTCAGGGACCAGACCATCCCGCGATCAGCCGAGAGCGAACAGGCTTAGACCATGACTAACATGAACTCAACAAAAACGCCTTTCTCTCCATCGGCACAGATTTCACACTCTTTAGGACCCTGTCTTTGTTCCTACCTGGGCTATTGCCATGGCCTTCCGTCTGGGCCCTCTGCCTCCAGTTTGGCCCACTCCAATGTGTCCTACTTGTAGACTCCAAAATCATTTTTCTGTAGCCCAATTCAGTTCCAGTTGTACTATTTCTCATTTAACTTGACCTTTAACAAATCGAACAACCAAATAACCAAGCAAGAAAAAAACCTCCTGCCATGGCTCTCCACCAAGAGCTGCAGAGGCCGGAGGCATTCTGTCCACATCGGGATGGCAGAGACAGGGTCATATTCATTTCTCTAAGCCCCCATAGTGTTTTGTATAGTGCAATTCCTGGAAAGGGGGTTCAAGAAATAGCCTTTGAGAGTATATACCCCCAAAAATTGAAAGCAGGGACTCAAAGAGATATGTGTACACCTGTATTCATAGCAGCAGTATGCACACTAGCCAAGGCGTGGAAGCAACCCAAGTGTCCATCGATGGATGGATGGATGGATGGATGGATGGATGGATGGATGGATGGATGGATGGATAAAGCAAAAAGAGTCCATCCATACAATAAAATATTATTCAGCCTTAAAAAGGAAGCAAATTCTGACCCAGGTTATCCCATGGATAGAACTTGAGGACACTGTGCTAAGTGAAATAAGCCAGTCGCAGAAGGACAGAGACTGTGTGATTCTACTTATACAAAGCACCTAGAGCCCTCGGATTCTCAGAGATGGAAAGAAACAACGCGGTTGCCAGGGGCCAGGAGGAGGGAAGCAGAGGGGGTTGTTTAATGAAGACAGAGTTTTGGTTTTGCAAGATGGAACCCAACAATGTGAATGTACTTAATGCCACTGAACTGTACACTTAAAAAATGGTTAGGATGGTAAATTTATGTTATGTGTATTTTACCACAATTAAAAAAAAAAGATATAGCCTTTGAATATTAACCGTTGACTTAAGGAGTTTGTGAAGAATTTCAGTTGCACCTTTGCTGTCCTGCTCTTTCAACACAGCAGTTACACTTTTAAAACACGCACATCGTATCAGTCAGCACCCCCTCATTCTTCCCCAGAAAACACCCCAAAGTGGCCTCCCACCTAGAACCAAGTTTGAGATTCTCAACAGAGCCTCTTGGACTACTGGCCTGCTTTAGCCTTCTGCTCTTCCAAGTTAGCCTTCGTCAGCCTTCGTCCTGTGCCCTCCAGTCTCAGGGTTTCCAGGTAGTGTCCCCTGGGGTGGGGTTGGGGGTGGGGTTGGTTAATTCTCCTCATTTTTTAGGTGATCATCTATCAGGAAAGCCAGTCCAGCCCCCCAGACCAGCGGGCTCCGATTGTAGGCTCTTGGCGTGCTCTCTGCTTCTCCTGCATAGTAGCTATCATAATAGTTATTAGTTATTCATAAAATTGTTTGGACTGAAACTCCATGAGGACAGGGACACTGAGCGCCCCCGACAGGGTGCCTGTCACACTGCAGGCACTCATGTATCTGCTGGATGAGCCAGCCTGATTTCATGTCCTTATGATCTGGATTCTTTCTGCCAGTCACATCTTCAAGGCTATGGCACGAGCTAAGGCCTCAGGGAAAAAAAAAAACATTGTGAGTGTGGCACCTGATATAAACACGGGCATCAATATTTACGGAGAACTCTGGTCAGGTGCTACACTCAAAGCCTTGCTCATTCACACGGACATTCATATTTTCCATAATACCAGCTCTAGATATAAAAAGAAATTGCCCGGATAGTGAATTTAATGCTAGTTTACCGATACTCAGATTTAAAAATTGAACACGAAAGGAGAACTGACTCTGGGTGGTGAGCACACAATGTGATATACAGATGATGTACTACAGAAATGCACACTTGAAACCTACCTAATTTTACTAACCATTGTCACCCCAATAAATTTAATTTTTAAAAAATGTGTGGAAAAAGAATTGAACACAAACAAGATTAAGGACTGTTTCTTCTGCCTCTTCTCCAGGCTACCCCAGCACTTTGCAGAAAGAATTGGCTGTCAGAGGGGTGGGAGGGGTAGTGATACATTTTGCAACAACTTATTGTTGTCGTTCTCCCACCGTTTCTTGGTCTTTCCTAACACTTTTGCTCACACCTCTCCTCTCTTCTTCCCCAACTCCATCTGCCCCCAAAATCTTCCTCTTGCATTAGGCCTCCTGAATGACAGAGAAAAATGCTGAGGTCTTCTAAATTAAATTACAGAAGCCAAAGTGAGAGAAAGAGACAGGAATCGTTAACCAGTTAGTTAATAGCTGTGGGCCAACTCACAAAAGACTCACATTCCAGAATGTTTGTAGGACCTTTGAACCAGCCTCCAGGTGTCTATTAGTGACTACCAGGCTCCACAGCACCCTGCATAGGCCTGAACCTGCAGGACTCTTGCCTGTAACCGATCAAAAGTAGTAAATATTTTTTTTTCTTACACACTTCCAACCAATCACAAAGCTGTTCCTGCTTGACTCCCCCCACCTCCCTTATCTGCAGCCGATGTAAATTCTTTCAAAACAACTTACATCTTTCTTCCCCAAACTCACTGTATAAAAGAGTCGCGTCAGCCCCAGGATGGTGGACATGCTGTCTTCTCCATCCAGCCCTGCTGGTGGTTTATTCTGCATGCCCCAGGACCTGGTCCTTTTCCTGGTTGGCATATGACTCAATAAACTCTCCCTTTCAGAAAAGCTTTCACCTGTGGAAGTTTCTGGCTTAACATGAAGTTAGAATGTTCCATTTATTTTGGTTCTCACCATCTGCTGCTAGATAAGGGCTAGAATGCTCTGTGTGGAGGGTGCCAGGGGTAGGTAGGGGTGGTCTTCAATTTTGAGGATGGAGAAGAGAGCAGAAAGGTGTCTTTTCCAAAGTCTGGTCTCTGGGTAGAGTTTTCTAAAAACAATTCTAAAAGATTAACGCCCTACTAACATATCTCCTTCCACCTGTGCCTTACATCACAAAGGCCTCTTTCTTTTATCTGGGTAGGTGCTGGCACAGGGACAGGGAGCTAAGCCTGCATGTCACACATAGCAGATGGATGCAGAATAAATTCATCTTGATTGATTGATTGAGAAAAGTTAAATCATACATATTTCCTACACACTCAGAAACACTGAAGTAATTATTAGCTGATGAGAGCAACGGTGAACTTAAAAAAAATAAAACTACCCCTCATTAGAAAGATACAAGATTACCAGCTTAAAAACGCAACAATCTTTAAAGTGAACTTCTTGAAATGTTCAGCAAATATGTCTATTCCCTTTTACTTTATTTAACATTGCCTTTAGTAGACAATGTTTTTAGAAGTACTTAAGAATGTGGGAACTCTTGTGTATTCGTCAGGGCTCTCTAGAGAAACAGAACCAATAGGATACATGCATATGTAGAGAGAAAGAGAGATTTATCACCGGAAATTGGCTCGAGCCATTATGGAGGCTGGCAAGCCCAAGTCTGCAGGGTGGACCAGCAGGCTGGTGACCCAGGAGAGTCGATGGTGCAGGTAAAGCCTGAAGTCTGTCTGCTGCAGTGTTTTCTCCTGCTTAGGGAGGCTGGGGTTTTTTTGCTTCTTTGTTTTATTCAGGCTGTCGACTGATTGGATGGGACCCACTCACATTATGGAGGGCAATCTGCTTTACTCAAAGTTCACTGATATATATAATATTAATCACAGCCAAAAACACCCTCCCAGCTGACACATAAAATTAACCATCATATCTTCTATGTACACATTTACAAAGAAAGACAGCCCAGTAGAGAACACATTTAAGTAAGAAAAAAGTGTCAATGCTACACTGTACAAGATTATAACCAAGCCTAAAAACCACCTCACAGAGGTGAGTGACACCCAGGGCACCTGCTTTGTGGGGGGTAAATCACTTCTCTACTAAATAAGCAGGAACCCCACCCCCCACCCCCCACCCCCATATCTCTGCAGGAAACCTTGAAAACTGTCTCAGTGGCACACCTTAGGAGCTTTGTCACAGCCCCAGCGAAGAATCAGCATATCTGTTAATGCCCTCAGCTCTGAGCCCAGGTATAAAAATGTGAATCCATATGCCACACCCTCCTAAAGACACTGGCTTCCCTCTCAGGGAGAGAAAGTTCCCAGTATTCCAGGAAAAGCTACTTGCATAGCTGCTATTATTGGTGAGAATTTGATAGGCCTGGCCCGTCCAAGTCTGGCTAAATGAAGCAAGCAGTTCAACCACTTATCAGTGGGCTATCAAATAAAGACATCCGGTAATGGATTTCACCTCCTTCCTTATTGCAAATGCAGCCATTAAAGGCCCCTTCAGCCCACTCCCACTGGCAGAACTCCCCAGGCTTCAACTTCTCCCTGCAGTGCCGTGCTGCCTGCTCTGGAATCACAATTCATCATTTAATGGGCATCCTTGTGTGGCTGAATATATTGCCATCTCCTCCTGAGTCAGGAGCAGCACAGTGATTCTGACAGCAACAGAAAACCTGAGGATTTTGATTTTGAAACAGGATTTTTTGACGTGTGTTTTTGTGTGTGTGCCGGGGTCGTGGTCTTGTGGAACCGAAGAATGGAGACACAGACCAGGGAGGTAAGGTTGTAGAAAGGGACAGTTTATTAGAAGAAAAAATATATTTTAAAGAAGCAGAAATGGGCTGAGCAGTAGAGAATGGCTCAAGGGCCATTATTAGAAGAGAAAACACATTCCAAAGAGTTTGGAGCTGGCCGAGCAAAAGGAGCTCAAAAGGCACTGATTGGTCAGGACTTGGAGTTTTTACCCCATTTTTCCCTAGAATGGGCTGTTCCTCTCTGGGCATGGGACCACTTGATTGACACCTATGATTGACAAGAAGCTATTACCTCATCTCTTTAGACTGTGCATGTTTCTTCCCAGAATTCAGTCTGTTATAATGATATTAATGAACTTCTGGGCATATATATGACATAATGATGGTATGATGCGGCCTAGGTGAAATGAAGGTCATTATGGCCTTTATTGTGCAGGTGCGGGTGACTGGTTTAATCCAGTCGGGTATTTTGTACCCATTTGTTTCCCCATAGGGGTAGATAATTACAATGAAAAGAGGAAGTTTTGGATGGAGAGGGGAGGTCTTTTGGGTGGTCACATTCTGTGGGACGTGCAGGAATGCAGAGATCCAATGCCTGCCTCTAACTGCCTGTCTTTGTTTTCCCCTTGAGAGACGGGATCCCCATAAAATCTTAATGGGAAGTTGAGGGACCGTGAGGTTTTTTCTTCTGTATCTGCTTCCTGCTGGGCAGGTGCATAGAGCTATCCCTGCCTTTTTGGGGGATTCATGGAACTCTCACCCTATCTGATCTCAGATGAGAGGAAGAGGTCTCGAGCTCCGCCTGGAAGACCCTGTCGGCTTCTTTGGTTGCGACTGGCCATCTTGCTGGGGTATCCTCTGTATCCCCAAGGTCCCTAAATGAGGAAACATAGATTTTAATTAATAAATTTCTTAAAGAGCAGAGCTTAAAGCTATTGATGTAGGGTGGCTATGGGTTTGGAAAGAGCATTAGCTTTTAATGTTTACAATAAACAAGCATACTCACCTGGGAAAATATTAAACCTATTTAGCCTCTGGAATGGGATTATCCAAGAGTTAGGTCTGGAAAGGCTTGGGGAATGTTGGGAAGTCACAGGCTTTTAAGTAGTTATCTAAAGCAGAGGTGGGAGAGAGATATTCTGTCTAGGGGCAATCTTTAGTCTAGGATTCAGAAACTAATTAGAAGAGCAATCAAAGCCAGGAGCTAAGGAACTAGGGAAGAGGAGACTTAAAACTTCTATAGGAAAACTTAAAAGTTGTCCAGTGGGGGGCTACTCGCTTGGCCCATATTGTTTTCGCCTCAGAAACGGACTGGAGGAGCAGGTTTACTCTTGCACTCTGCCTGCCAGACCAGGGGTCTTGACTTGAGACCAGAAAACCATGGATGGAAGCAGCTTCAGTGGGTCCTTGTACACCCACTGGACTGATAACACAAGTTTACACAGGGCCCCTTTTGTCTGCAGAAAAACAAAAACACATGGGAAAAGAGTGCGTGCTGGGAATAACAGTGCTTCCACCACCCCACCCCCTCCCAAAGCTCTTAGACTGTGTTTATAAGATAAACTGATGGAAAATTTGGTGGCTTCCATAGCAGTTTCACTGGGTCTTAGAGGAGATACACACACAGGGTGCACTGAGAAGAAGCATGTCCCTCCTGGGGACTGCCGGGAGCGTGTCACACCCCTCCCTGCCCCTAGGTAGGCCATTGAATCTTTCAGCTCCCCAGGCTTCTCTTGTACATTTTCACATGAGCTCAGCAGTCCCCAGTGGAGATGACACAGTATCTACCTATAACAGGAAGATTTGCTGAGTGTTCAAAGGATGGCTTGCCCCCCAATATTTAAGTTTTTTCTCCCTTTCTCCCCTAATTTACTGTAAACGTCTACCATGAGAGTAGAGAATACATGAGTGAGGCCAGTATTTCCCAAAAAGCTGTGGAGCTTTTGAAAAATCACAGATGCTGGTGCGTCGCACTCAGAGTTCTTGGTTTAGTCGGTCTGAAGCGAGGCCCAGGCCTTCTGTGTGAACCTGCTGCTCCCTGGCTTAAAGATCCCCTCTGTGATTCTGCTGGGTACCAAGTTCAGAGCCACTGGGTTAGGCCAACACCTTTCCTGGAATGAGCAGAGCTGAGATGTACATATTCATCAGATGCTAATGAAAGTCCCTAACCAAGTCACCTTGATGGGCCCCTTGTGTGTGAGCTGAGAGGGAGAGGAAAAATGGGTGCTGGTCCATTGTGTCACCTCCACCTTCTGTGTTGGGCTTGGCAACAGTGACTGTGGGTTTCAAGGTAGCAATGATGGTGATTGGTCAGGAAGAGGTTCCAAAGCCTGGAAAGACTGAGGTGCTCAAAACTTAGTGAGCCAGTAATGCTAAACTAACACATAACTAGGCAGCCATTCTGTGTTGGGCAGGACTCGGCTGCGAGTACAGGAAACTCACCAAGAGACGCCTAAGCAAATAGGGGCCAATTTTTCTCATGTAACAGGAAGTCCAGAAATAGACACTTGCTAGTGTAACCGAGTGAAATTCTCTTTCTTTCCCTCTGTCTGACTCTATCATAAATTCCAGCCTACATTTCTCCCATGGCCTTCAGGCTAATATAGCTCCTGCTGTAGACATGCTAACTGACCAGGAACTCTGCATGAGGCTTGAGTACGCTTCAAAAACAGCCTCTGGTCTGAAGGAGTCTCTGCTGAAGACGTGGGAAAATGTGTGCAAAACAATGACTGTTTATCACAGATTTACAGGAATCTCAGGACCCACTCAGACCAGCAGGGATCAACGGCCCAGCTGGAACAAAGACATTGGGAGAGTTCACCACTCTTCCTTGGGCCCTTGTTGGACCCTAGCTGTCTAGAGATCTCACCCACCTCTTGCTCCCCACTTCTTCTCTTCTGATAAAAGACACTTGCACTTGAAGTCCTTCTTAAGATGGATTTGAGAAAATGTGGAAAGCGTCCATCTTCTCAGGTCAGGGGCTGTCTCTGTAAATAAACCTTTCCTTATTCCAAACTCCGACCTATTGAATACTGGACATTTGGGGCACCAAGCCCCTGAGCCTTGTGGCTGCATCACCAGCACTGTCTGAGCAGCTCCAAGGAGCCCCACCTTCTTTCCGCATTTTCTTCCCTGCCACCTTTAACGTGGGAGTTTGCCATCTCCGGCTGCTCTCATTGGTTGGAGATGGCTGCTGAGGGCCCACAGAGCACACAGTCCAGGCATGGGAGGAGCGTGGGAGCATTGTGGCCTTGACGGGCGCTCTGCTTTCATTAGAAAGCAAAAGCTTGCCCAGCATATCCCTCGCAGACTTCTGCTTAGGTCTCTTGGTCCAGGACTGAGACACACAGCCAGCCCCCATTCCCGAATGTAAGGACGGTTGGAAAAGTAGAGCACAGGATTGTCCTGTCGGCTGCTGAGAGGAAGTCGAGTTTGTCAAACTATGTCTTGGGATATTGATTATTTTAAAGTGGCTATTTTCAAGAAACAAAAGACTCAGGAAGAACCTTTGACCCTCCCCCTTACAGATGGGGATTGGGGGAGATGGGGGAGGAGCCTGCAAAATCTGTTTGTTGGACTGCCCTTTGTGTTCCATTGTTTCTGGGGTCCCGGCAAAAATTTGTTTACCAAATATTTGCTTTTCCTTATCTACCTGTGAGTTGCCTAACTTCCTTTGAAGTCCCAGACCCCTGCCTCCGTCTCCTTGGTCTAGAATGGCACATAAGGTCCCGTATTCTTAGAGAACATCCATATGTACATGTGTAATAAATTTTGTTATTTTCTCCTGTTAATCTGTCTCATGTTAATTTGATTATTAGTCCAGCCAGAAGAATTTAGGTGAACTTAAAAATTAAAAAAATTATTTTTCCTCCCCCACGCTGTCTAAGCGTGAGCCGTTGGCTCCTGGGGTTAACATATTTGCAGCCTGAAACAAAAGCATCAAAAGCGAAGTTTTCTGAGCAAGGGAGAAGGGACGGTAGATATTGGGTTAATAGCTAATGGTGTCTGCCATAGATGCCCACAGGGAATTTGAGTTTTCTAGATGTCGCTCTTCACATAAACCTATTACTGATGCTGCTACAGCAATTTTCTCCATTGAGATTCTCTGAGGGCTTTCATGGGAGACATCACAGGCAAAAATCTCAGCTGGAGCCTACCGAGCAGTTCCCTCCCGTTCTTAGACCCCCAGAGGTAGATAGCAGAAGACTCCAGCTGAAATCTTGCTGTGTAATTGCTATTTTCTTTCCTTCTATGGCTGTCTTCCGCTTTGCAACTATGAACATTAAGTTGAAAGGACGGAAAAAGCACACGACATTGACAATAGCGCCATCTTCTGTCCAGAGAAATGGCAGCTTCTAAACAGATCCGAATTTTGGTTATGCAACTGCACATTCATTGCAGAGCATGAATACATGTATAAGATGCATGCATTTAAGAAGGACTTTTTCGGTGGGTTTTGAGACCTGGGCACCTATCTCAGGTCAACATGCCCATCATTCCTTATTCCCTGTGGGCATGTACTGGTCCTTTAGCACTCACAGTATGGTGGTGCTCTTGAGGAGGCTTTCCTGGCAGCATCACCCCAGGCTAAATGGAGCCCCTGAAGGGTGCCTCCAGAATAGCAAACTGTGACATCTTACAGCCTATACATCTTACTCCTCCTATAAGAAGGAGACACTTGAAAGANCTCAAAATACAAAAATAAATTATAATGGTTAGATCCAGGGTAAGAAATAGCCCATGAGAAAGATCTAATATTGTTTGAAAAACCAAAGGCCAGGTACCATCAGTATTTCTTACCCCATTTTTTTTTTTAACATCTCCAACCGAAGGATGGCTTCTAACAGTAAAAGATTTATCTTTTACTTGTTTAAAAATAATATATTATAGCTGCATGGTTATCAGAACCTATAAAACAATAGAATACATACTTATCTTACTAAATAGGAATGAAATTGAAATAACATTGATTTTTTTCAATAGCTTTATAGAGATATAATTCACATACCATAAAATTCACCCTTTTAAAATGTTCAATTCAGTGGTTTTTAGTATAGTCAAAAAGTTGTGCAACCAACACCACAAATTCCAGAATATTTTCATCATCCCCAAAAGAAATTCCATGCTCACATTAGCAATCATTTCTCATTCTCCCTTCCCCCAGCTCCTGTCAGACACTAATTTACTTTCTGTTTATAGATTTGCCTATTCTAAACATTTCATATAAATGGAATCATATAATATGTGGCCTTTTAGTCTATGCCTGGCTTTTTCCACTGAGCACAATATTTTTAAGATTTATCTATGTTGTAGCATGTATCAGTATTTCATTCCCTTTTGTGCAATATTCCACTGTATAGACATTGCACATTTTACTTATCCATCAGTTGGTAGACGTTTGGGTTGTTTCCACTTTTATCGCTGCTGAATAATGCTGCTGTGAATATTCACATACACATTTTTGTATGAATATAAGCTTTCGATTCCCTTGTTGGGTCACATGGTAATTCAATGTTTAGCTGGTAGAGGAGGCACCAGGCTGATGTGCACACTGGCTGTACCGTACGTACTACATTCCCACCAGCAGGGTGTGAGGGTTCCAGTTTCTCATATCCTCGCCAACACTTGTTACTGTCTGCCCTTTTGATGATAGCCATCCTAGTGTGTGTGAAGTTCACCTCATTATGGTTTGTGATTTGCATTTCCTACCGAATGTCTGATGATGTTGAGCGTCTTTTCATGCACTTTTGGCAACAATGATGTTTTAAAACTTTTTCTTTCAGGTAGTTTCCTGTTACAGTTTATTCAGAAGATGACAAGTAGACATTGGTGTGCTGTTCCCATTTTGTTTCTATCTAAGGCTTTGGCCAATGTCCCAAGATGTAAAGCCCTGGGTCTAGAAGGGCTTCTTGCCCTCAGGTAATTTACTGTGTGTGTTCACATATGGTTGTNTCTTAGACCCCCAGAGGTAGATAGCAGAAGACTCCAGCTGAAATCTTGCTGTGTAATTGCTATTTTCTTTCCTTCTATGGCTGTCTTCCGCTTTGCAACTATGAACATTAAGTTGAAAGGACGGAAAAAGCACAGGACATTGACAATAGCGCCATCTTCTGTCCAGAGAAATGGCAGCTTCTAAACAGATCCGAATTTTGGTTATGCAACTGCACATTCATTGCAGAGCATGAATACATGTATAAGATGCATGCATTTAAGAAGGACTTTTTCGGTGGGTTTTGAGACCTGGGCACCTATCTCAGGTCAACATGCCCATCATTCCTTATTCCCTGTGGGCATGTACTGGTCCTTTAGCACTCACAGTATGGTGGTGCTCTTGAGGAGGCTTTCCTGGCAGCATCACCCCAGGCTAAATGGAGCCCCTGAAGGGTGCCTCCAGAATAGCAAACTGTGACATCTTACAGCCTATACATCTTACTCCTCCTATAAGAAGGAGACACTTGAAAGAACTTTACCCGGGTCACTTTCCCTAACTCACAATTCCGCTTTCCTGGTCCTCTCCTCTCTCCATCACCCTAAGAAGGAAGCCATATCTATTTTAAGTGGGGAAAGTGAGAATAGTCAGGATTAAAACTCAGAGGTGCTGCCGTATGATCAGATTTATAGGTGCACTGTTTCAGATCAGAAGGGGACCCATGATAGCCACCTATAAAGACCTCATGGAATGATTTAAAATAGATGGCGCAGACAACTAACACCATAGACCTGAATTATTTGTATGTTGGAACCAGTGTCATGAGAGCCCGAACACGAAGTTATTCAGCAGTGAGAGGCAGAGGTGGAGGGGGGAGCACCACCCCGGGAATGGGTCCTTAGAGGCCACCGCTGGACACTGACGGCCACGAGACAAAGCACAGGCTGAACTTCTTCCTCAGAACTGGACATATTTGTTGCCTGAAGAAACAGGACGAGGCAGGCTTCGAGTGTCAGTGATGCAAGAGAGACTGCAGAAAACATGAATACATGAGCTAAAGGGAGGAGGCTGAACAGAAGGTAGGGAAGACTCTAACACTTGTCCAGACCGGCACCTGCTTTGGATGTTAAAATGGCAGCTAGTCAGAAACCCTGATTCACTTACGGATGAAGAAGGAAAATTGCCCTGTTCACATGTCACTTCCGAAGCAACTGTTCATCTTCATGAGGATGAGGAGGGATAGCTGGTGGTTCTCACACTGGGTCTCCTCTGTCTGTCAAAGCAGCATTTTGTCACGTGTTGAACCAGGTGACAAGGACTTCCACTTTCAAATGCTCATGCATCAAGAATCAATATGTCACTGGAAATTTCCTAGCTGACCAAGTTATAACACTATCACTATGAAATACTAAGTTCTTCTTTATCCAGTTTCAAATCCTATTATGTAGCTACCATGTTTCTGGTACCATGTTTGGTGTGTAGGATACAAAATGAATGAAAGCACAATCCTAATTTTTAAGGAGCTCGAAAGCTTGGCAGAAACGTATGTAGTCATTCATTCATACAATGGTAACTGACTGAGTGCCTGCTACGCGCTAGACACTGGGAGCGCAGAGATTACGTCAGCAGTAACTGCACACAGGAGCTGTGTACTTTTCTTTCTTGATGCTTTGGAGCTAATACAGCAGAGTACACAGCTGCTAGTCAGAAAGCTCTGCTGCTTTTCTGTGTGTGACATTGGAGCAGGTTATTTAAGCTCTCCTATGCTGTTTCCTTGCCTGTAAAATGAGAAAAAATAATACCACTTCATTTATGAGTTGTTTTGAGGATTAAATGAGATAATATATAAAGATGTTATCATGTCTCATTTATAATAAGTAACTGCTAGCCATTATTACTACAGTTGGAAGTTATGGGAATACAGAAGTATAATTAGGGGCATTGGGAACAGCCTCTTAGAGATGCCAGGTAACCTGGGTTTTTGTTGAGGAGTAGGAGATGGGTACTCAATAAGCATTTCTTGAGTGTGATATAGCTAGAGGTGCAGATTATGGGACTAGTGTGACAAAAGACATAATTTCATAAGCCCTTGTCCAGTCCTCAAATTGCCCATGAGGGGTGGAGGAGGGAACAGAGAAGTCAACCTGTGATTACAATAATACCGTGTGACAAGTGCTGTGTTAGTGATATGCTCGGATGTTTGGGGAATTCGGAAGAGGGTCACCTAACTTAGGTGCAATGGGTGTGACTGAGCTATTCAGAATTGACTTTCTGGAGAGATGACATTTGAACTGTATCTTGAAAGGAAAAGAACAAGTCAGGTGCAATAGAGGTAAGGGCTTTCCACAAGACGAAAGGACTTTTGGAAAGAGAAAGTGCAAGCACATGGCATGTTTTAGGGACTTCAAAATCCAGGTGTATTTGGGGCATGAGGAGGATGGGGCTGGAGACGTCGGCAGGGGCCACCTCATGAGGCATCTTGGATATCATGCTAAGAAACTGAAACATTGTCTGAGGGGTATGGGTAGCGAATGGCTTAATTTTAGGAAGGTGACCCTGGTCGCAATATGAAGTGCGTATTGGAGTAGAGAGTGCATCAGGCAGGAGGTTATCACTGTTATCTTAGTAAGAAATGAGGAGAGTCTAAAACTAAAGTATTAGTGGGGGACAGAATGGACGGGACACTGATTTAAGGAGAAACTGCATATGAGACTCAAGGAAGAGAGTGGGGCGTCCATTGACTCCCAAATGCTTTGCCTTGGGCAGTGAAGTGAATGATGGCCATTCCCCTAAATATGAAATAGCTGGGAAGGAGTCCACGGGTTGGGAGTAATGGTGATGGGGGAATGCGGGTCACGGGGTGCAATTGATGAGTGGCGCCTGAGAATGATGCCCTGAGTGACGTGCAAGCAGAGACATCTGGCAGTTGGATAGGTAGGTTTGGCGCTCAGGAGAGAGATCTGGGCTGGGGATACAGATTTGGTTTTTTTTTCATCATTAGCCTGTAAATGGTAGTTGAATCTATAATTTAAACGAAGTCACTTAGGGAAAGTGACTTACAGAGAAGCAGAGAGACCTGAAGATATAATTCTGGAAACATCAGTATGAACAGGTGAGGAAGAGGAAGAGATGAGAAGAAACAGCTGGGGAAGTAGGGAAAAGAAAAAACAGGAAGAAGCTATTTGATAAAAAATGAGAGGAAGACAGTGTTTCAAGAAGAAATCCTCAACAGGGTCAAGTAAGGCGAGGATGAAAAATTTGCAATTAGGATACCACTGCCCACTTTGGTGGGTGAGGAAAGTGGTGGTTGTGGGAAATATTCAGGCAGAGAAAATAACTAGTACAAACATGTTGTGGGAAAAGAGAAGCATTCTATGGGGCTGGAACACAGGGTGGAGGGGGTGGGGAGAGCTAGGTTATGAGGCTGGCTGGCTTTCCCCAGATCCCAGAAGCCTTCAGTGCCTGCTCTACAGTTTGGCTTTATTCTGTAGGTTATGGGCAACCACTACATAAGACACTATTATTTTCTTCTTAATAAGTTTTCTTTAAAATGGAGGTAAAGCTTACACACAGTGAAATGCAGAGATCTTAATGGGTTCAATTCCAAGAGTCTTGACAAATGTGAAACCGGCGTAACCAACACCCTAATTAAGATAAAATATTTCCATTACCTTAAAAAGTTCCCCTGTGTCCTGTTTTAGTGAATCTCCACTCCCTATAGGCCACTGCTGCTCTCATTTCTATACAACAGATGACTTTTGTTTGTTTAGAATTTCATATAAATGGACTCATGCAGTATGTAAGCAAGCTTGGTGTCTCTGGCTTGTTCAACACAATGTTTTTCAGATTTATTCATGTTGTTGCATGGATTAATAAATCATTCTCTTTTATTGCTGAATAGCATTATTACATGAATAGATTGCAATTTGTTTATCCATTCTTCTATTGATGGACATTTAGGTTATTACAAGCTCTTGGTTATAATTAATGTTGCCCCAAAACATTCTTGTACAATTGTTTTTGATGGCATATGTTTTCATTTATTTTAGGCAAATGCCTAGGGGTCGAAAAGCCAAATCATAGAGTAGGTATTATATATTTCAACTTTATTAGAAACAGCTTTCCAAAGTGATTGGACCATTTACAGGCCCACCAGTAATGTATGGGAGTTCCAATCGCACTTCCTCCTTTGTTCTTGACATTTGGTGTTTTTGATCTTTTCAATTTTAGCAGTTCTAATAGGTGTGAAGTGACATGCTACTGAGGATTTAATTTTCATTTCTCTAATGGTTGATGATCTTGAACACCTTTTCAGATGCTACCTTTGCATATCGTCATTTGTTAAGTGTCTGCTCATGACTGTTGCCAATTTCTGTTGATAGGTATATGAAGAACATATGTTGAAGGCAATTGATATTTACTGGCACATTCTAAATGGGCTTACCATAGTACCATTTATGCATTCTGTCAATGGAAAAATGAATGACTGAAATATGGGGAAAAAATACCTTGCATATATGTTGAATAACTTTAAAATTAAATAACTTCAAATTATATAAAAATAACTTTAAATAGCTTTAAATTATGCCTTATTGTGTCGATGACACAGCAACCTCTTTGAAGGTGGGAGTGTGTCTTCTCCTTGGACTAAGGGGAGAACTTTATGGTTAGAGAGCAAAGAAAACCTATATCACAGATTCAGTTTGCCTGGGATTGAGTCAGGAACCAAACCAGTACTGTCCAAGCTAACGTGAGGTTTTCTGTTTCTGTATTTAGCAGTAGATACTGTCAGAAATACAGAAAATACTGACACATGGACAATTTTTGAGATAGCAGTGGGAGCATAAGCATTGTATGGGACCGTCTGCATGCTAGAGTTGGCTTGGGCGTTTGACTGCATGTGCTGGCGTGGGCATGGTTTCCAGCCGTGCCCCTGCACATAGCTTTAGTGTTTTTCAGGACCTCTAAATCATTCTTGTGTTTTCGTTATTTTGATACTGAGGTCCAAAACCCATTTCAGACCTCGTCGTGTCAGTCTCTTTGTGGGTGGCACCAGACTGCATCTTTTCGAAAATCAGCTTCCAGGTGACTGTGATCGACACCTTTTGTGTACCTGTGGCTCACAGGCACACCTAGTTGATTTAGGGCCCTCGGGCAGGTCAACCTCCAATTAGGAATCGATGGGCCTGGTTTAGATACACTGACGTTACTAAAAAATAGTAAGGGACGGCTTGAGAGGGATCAAATTGCAGGCAGCGCTAGTGCAACATGTCTACAGTGCACAGAGCAGGAACTGGCCCTGGCGGCAGCCGCTTCACTCCGGGCGCTAGACCGGGGCAGCCACGTACGAGCACGCACTAGCTCGGGGCGCACGCGCACGCTGGAGCCTTCTTTGGGCGCCGGGTGTCGGCGACGCGCGCAACAAATGGAGTGGGTGCTTGCGGAAGCGCTGCTCGCGCAGAGCCGGGACCCCCGGGTCCTGCTCGGGACTCTGTGCCGTGGGGAGGCGTCCGCAGAGCGCGTGGAAACGCTGCGCTTTCTTCTGCAGCGGCTCGAGGACGAGGGGGCGCGGGGCGGCGGGGACGCGCTCTCGGAGGCGGCGCGCGAGGTCGCCGCCGGGTACCTGGTGCCGCTGCTGCGTGGCCTACGCGTGCGCCCAGCAGGAGCCCCGGACAC
>NW_017731517.1:1203096-1204552 GCF_001890085.2 Hipposideros armiger | reverse complement strand
TTTTCTGAAGCAATTAGACAGCTGGAGAGCAGTAAAACCAACTTGGTGCTTTCTAAAAGTTGACATTTGTTACAAAATACCTTCAATTTTCTAGCACTCTGATGTGTTCAATTGACAAATAATATGTTTCTAGAAGAAGCATATAGCAAAAAAAAGGGACTTTAGTAGATGTTAACAGTTAAATGCTCTTGCAAAAGTAACTTTTACTAATGTCTTTGTATGAATGTTATTTTATACCTAAAGTTTAAAATAATCATTGGAAATAATAAAATATAATTAAAAATAATTTTAGACTTTAAAAATAATGATACTATTTAACAACATTCATATATTGTGTCAGGGAAAGTGTCATAGAAAGGAAATCCATGCCCACTTAGTACAGCACATTATTAACTCATGTCCATTTTCCTAGAAGATGTTTTTGTAATCAGAAGGATCCTCAAAATTTTACTGAAAAATAAATAGCAGGTTCAGAAAAAGAAAGTGGTCTTGTTGCATTGTTAAAGTACTTTTGGGCCATTGGCCATTTAGTTTCAGTATACTTTTGTGTAAGTAGACTTTAAATATTGTTTTTTTCCTCTTTGCCTATAGGTCCCCAGGCCAGCTGATAGGAAGTGGTTCTCCACTGGGATCAAAATTACAGAAGTTTTTAGTTACTTATATTTCTCTTCTTCCAGAAGAAATAAAAGGTACGTGCAGTAAAGAGTTTTTTTTAAAAATGTATTAGCTTTAAAAACTTATTTTTAATATATTGGTTATGAGCCCCATCCTATGACTATTATACTCAATATGATCCAAAGAGTTTGCTTTTCCCAGGATATGCAGATTGTCAGAATTATACAGGTGTCCACTGTAACTGAGTACACACTTTTGCTTTTGTGTGTAACTTACTACCAGCATTGATGTGAGTAGATGGAAGTAATTTTAGAATGTATGCTGCAGTTGCCTTCTTTTCTAATTGTTTCTGTTCAGTTTCAAAAATCGGTAAAGTAGATTAAAAAAAGAAAGAACTGGGTTTAGGAAAAGTTGTAAGGAGAATACCCATTATGACAAAGTTGTCCCTTTATAGATATTGACTTAGGAAGACAAGGAAGAAAAATATACTTGCTTTTTGTAAGAGCCTGTGTCCTAGAAATATCCCACTTTTTCATATTGGGCATCTATTTTTCCTTCCGATGAGGTATTTTGGTAAGCAGAGCAGAAAATGAGTGTTATTCTGTGTACCGGGCAGCAGAAGGACTTACTCTTTATTTTTCAGTCCTTTTTCACTCCTGGCTTTGTGACTTAGTGACCTTAGGTATGAAATACTGTGGTCCCCCCTTATCCATGGTTTTGCTTTCTGTGGTTTCAGTTACCTGCAGTCAACTGTGGTTGGAACATATTAAGTGGAAAATTCCAGAAATGAACAATTCAAAAATATTTTGAGAGTATGAGACCACACTCACATCTTTCATTA
>NW_017731517.1:1191495-1200387 GCF_001890085.2 Hipposideros armiger | reverse complement strand
TCAGCAGCCCATGTGGGGATCGAACCATCAACCTTGTGCTCTAACCAACTGAGCTAACTGTCCACCCCAGTCTCATTATTTTTAAAAGGGATTTGTTTCATATTAAAATTGAGCTTTATTAGAGGCCTTAGTGGAAAAAAATAGCTTTGAAATTCTACTGGCAGTGACTTTCTGCATTAGAAAGTGTATATTATAAATCAACTTGTCAGTAATTACAAACGGTCATAATTGTTTTGGGGAACGTGGAAATGCATTTTGTCTTCTGCTGACAGGGACGTTCTTCAGTGTACTATGATCACCCATCAGATTCTGCTGAGAGGGGCTGCTCAGTGCTATCTTCTTCAAACAGCTATGAACTTGGTAGATGTGGTATGTTTATCTTCTTTATTTGTGATACTTCAGTTTACACACTTTCTTAGTGAGTGCATGTGCAAACAAGAGTTAATGTAGCAGGCCTGTGAGGCAGTCATTAGAAAGCTCTGTTAGAGGGCTGGTCCTTGGCTGGCATCCTGGAACTTCGATTTTGGGAGGGTTCCCAGTGTCTGACTGATGGGAATCGCTTGCTGTGCCTGCATTGTTTATACAAACAATGTCGCTTATCCTGAACACCTCCTTTTCTTCTGGGAGTCTGGAATTTTGGTAGTTGCTATGCAGAGGTGTCTATGTGATCAGCTCCCTGTGACAATCCTGGGCACTGAGTCTCTAACGAGCTTTCCTGGGGGACGATTTACAGGTTGCTGGGGAATTGAGCATCCCTTGGCGACTCCACTGGGAGAGGAGCTTGAAGCTTTCTCCCGATTTCCTCTATACTTTTCCACACATCTTCCAGTAATTTGACATTCAAGGGGTATCTACTATCTTATTCTGTGTTTTTTATAGAGCCCCAATCATACCGTAGGTGTGAAGGGCCAGACTAACGTATATTTTAGGCTTTGGGAGTCAGATGAGCTTTATCCCAACCACTCAAAAGCAGCCATCAGCAGTTGGTAAATAAATGAGCATGGCTGTGCTCCAATAAAACTTTATTTACAAAACAGGCTGTGAGTGGTTTTGCTGACCCCTGGCCGAGAGTAAGATATCTTAATTCAAGACTTACAACTTTAAGGGAATGAAAGACCTGTGTGGTTTTCTTAAGGCAGGGCGTCATTTTTGTGACTTTGAAAAGTAAGAAGCACTTTTGATTTAAGTAATAAGTAATTTCTTATAGACTTTTTGTTTTTGCTTTTAGACTGTGACCATCTTGTCTCTAAGACAGTAGCCTAATTTTAAAGAAAACAGATTTATACAATAATCTTTCATTTAATATATTGGGTTGTTGGAAAAGTCATGACGCATTTTTTTCTATTTTTTGTTGCAAAAATGCATCATGACTTTTCCGACAACCCAATATTACGTTGGTTGTAATCAATACTTCATTTTAAAAGTTGAATAATATTTTCTTTTTCAAAAATAGCTTTCTTTTGATTTAAATAATAATATCCTATTTAAATAGTATATTGGATTACTTTTACAGTGATTTTATTAAATTAAAATTTTTTAAATGAGTACATTTTAAAAACTGCTCTCCCCTCCACCCCCTCCAGGAGAAAGTGTCACTTTCCGACATATCAGTTTTTCTTATGTCTCTGAGACAAGAGGAGTCCTTAGGACGAGGAACCTCATTGTGGACAGAGGTGAGACTGAAAATCATTTAATGATAAGGTCTTTGAAAACTGTATAAAACTTGTTTCCTAATTGAAGTCATTACTGTTCATTTATGTAAAATGTAATGATTGCTTTGTTATCTATCAACAGAAATTTAAAAAAAAAGTATATTTGCTTTGAGCGGACCTAATAGTGCTGCTAAAGTCCTCATGGAGGGGTGGAGGCAAGAAAGTGTTGGGAAGAGAGACAGACCTGTTTAGAAAAGGAGGTGGTAGGGCCGGCCGAGTGGCTCAGTTGGTTNTAAATGTTTTTTTGTTTGTTTTTTTGTTTTTAGCTGAGCCGTCCTGCCACCTGTTGGCAGCTCAGCGGCAGCTCAGCTCGGGCTGGACTCGAACCGCTGTTGCTCAGAGCTCAAACCTTTGAGCGAGCTCTTAACCAACTGAGTCACTCGGCCAGCCCTAATTTCCATTAAATGTGAGGTCAGCATTTACAAAATTGTGATTATGAAAATACTGTTCACAGGTGATCTATGTAGTAAACTGATTGTTTTTCCTACCTGCAAATTTTTCCTAGAATTATGTCATTTTAAAATTTGATTCTCTCCTTATCCCTTTCCACTGATTCAGCCCCAAATTCTTTGCAAATCTGTCTGTGTCTCCATCTTGCCTGTACAAAGTCAGATCATCAGGTATATTTTAAAATTTCTTGAAAACTCTCCTAGAGTCCTCTTGTGTGCTCAGCCTTGTGCATAGCTGACATTTTTAGGTCTGTCTTCACCATCATCCTGGGGATGATTCCTTTCACCTGAGTCCTGTGTTGGAGCTCCGATTTCCTGAGTTCATAGCTGCTTCTTTGGTTTATTCACTTGTTTCGGTGTAGTGCATTTTCCCTACATGTCTGCACCTTGTGCCCTGCCCACAGTCTTTCCTAAGTGCCTGGAGAAGCCTGAGGAGAAGAGCTGGTGAGGGGTGTGGACGGCCTTGGGGGCTCCCTGGGTTTCTAAGCTGTCAAACTAGCCCACACCTGGCCTTTCAAAACTTGCGAAAATTTCATTTTTGAATTGCTGTTTTAGTGGCTGCCGCCTCTTGTGCTCTGCCAGAGGTGGGACAGTTTGTGTGTCCTGCCTGTTCTTGAGGCTTTCTACCCTTTGCAATTCAGGTCACCTGTTTGCATTGTGACTTTAGCTCTTAACAGTTTAGGATTTTGTAGATTCTCTAGCTTTTTCTCTTTGTTAGTCTGGCAGTAATATTTTCTATGGCTTTCTGCATCCTATGTGGAAGCCGAGACCAGGCAAGTCTAGATGTCTTTATTTTGACATCACATTTGATCGAGGGTAGAAGTCTAGCTTGGAAAACATTTCCATCCAACATTTTAAAGGCATCGATCTTGTTTTAGAAGTTAGAGCTTCCATTGTTGCCGTCGAGAAATCTGAAAATATTCTGAACTGTGTTTATTTTTCTGAACTGTGTTTATTCACATGTGATCTGTTTCTTCATGGCAGTTTGGAGGTCTGTGTCCCCAACGTCCTGAAAGTTCATAGGTCTTTTTTCATCCCAGTGCCGGGCACTTGCTGGACCTACTCAGTTGGAAAATCATGTTCTTCAGTGCTGGGAACTTTTCTTGAATTCCCTTGATCCTTTTTCTTCTTCTTTCCATGCTCTGTTTGGATATTGAACCTCCTGGACTGGTCATCAGAACATCTTTTCTCTCCTCTGATATTTCTTTTTGTTCTACTTCCTGAGTAATTTCTGCAACTTTATTTCCGGTCCTTTCTTTGAATTTCTTGTTTTTGCTATCAAAGTTTTATTCTCCTGAGATCTTTTTTGTTCTTGGAATGTCCCTTTTTATGTCCCTTTCTTATATCGTAACTGCACTGTACCTTCTCTTATCTCCCTTTAAGCTGTTAGTGAAATTTTTTTTCTTTCTTTTTCAGGTTTTCTTTTTCCTGCATAATTTTGTTTTATCCAAATTTCTTTTGTTTGTTTGCATTGGCCCTGATCTTTAATGTAGAGGTTTCCCCAGAGGTCTGGTGGTCCTTGGATGCCTGTGTATGTTTAAGAATAAGGAACCAAAAATCAGGTTTAAAGCTCTAGGCACAGGAGAGGTGCTTGTTGACTGTTAACTTCACTGTAAGGTGATCTGGCCAAGCCATTTCACTGGTAATCTCTGATATATTTTCAGGTATTTCCTCTTGGGCTGGCCAGAGTCCATGGAGATCTGGACAGTCAAGGCCTGGTCAGCATTCTGGGACCTGAGGGGCCACAGTGGTGGTGGGACAGGTAGAAGGGGGTCTCAGCACCCAGGGTGCACACAAGTTCACCTGATGCTCATTTTGATATGGCACTCACTCCTGATGTCAGCTGGTCCAGTGTATCTCAATCCAGAGCTCGACTATTTTACCTGCTCCAGAGGATAGATGCCAGTCTTTTTACCTGTTCAGGAGAAAGAACGCAGGAAAGAGGTCTGGGACCTGACTGTGTCTTAAGCACACTGAGCAGATTCTCTTCAGGTTAGCCTCACTGTCACCTCCACTTACAGAAGTAACTTTTGCTGTCAATTCCTTAGGTTTGTAATTCGGGTGATTTTGTAAATCAGTTTTTTTCTTGGCTTTCCCTGTGCTACCTTAACACTCACTTCTCTTGAGTCTGCTTGGTTTTCACCTGTTTTTCAGATTCTAAATTTCATTGCTGTTGTCTGTTCCCCTGTTTTCTCCATTCTTCTGGGTTTTTGCCTTTGAAAAATCCTTTACTGATACAGTGAGGTACTTAAGGCAAGTAGAGTTTATGTGTTCAAATCTGTTATTCTTACTCAGAACTCCAAAACAGTAATCCTAATTAAAAAAAAACAAAACTTTTTTGAGATTCTTATTCTTCAGGCCTCCTGTCTGGGCTTTGATGCAGGGCACCCTCCTCATTTGAGAAGACAGCATTTGGTAATAATGGCATAACTTTAGGAAGTACTTTTATTAAGAAACGTATGAAATTTGCAAAAGGAGGAACTAATTTTCTTTTTAAAATCATAACAGGCCCAAGTCTGTTTTGGTGGTCTGAGAAGAAAAAAGATGAGCTTCTAAAATTTTGGGAAAACTATATTTTAATTATGGAAACTTTAGAAGGAAATCAGGTAAGTGTTGTCATGTTTTAACAAAGCCCATGTAGATCGAGTTTTAATTTTTTCAAACCTGTTAAAGCAATGCAAAAGAACCACTTTGATATAGCATGAAAGCACACAGATTATACTTTGTTTTATGGCATTAATGCAATTTAAAATTGATTGTAAACTCAGGAAATGAAAGAATACTTTCAATTGACTTACATTATCATTCAGAGAATTTAGTTTTATTTGATCTTCTCTTGACATTTACTTCTAAAGTTTTAGTTGTCTGACATTATGAATAATCTCCAAGAAATAACTTTCTTAGGAAAACTTCACTTAAACATTTCTGAGGTAAATTGTTATTAAGTAAATAATTGCCCTATAATTTTGTAGGTTTTCTTTTTTTTAAGTTCTTACATCTGTGCAAACCTGGTCCTGAAAATGGAAACTTGAAAAATCATTTTCAGTTGAGTTTGAATCAGTTTTTGTAGAACTGTGGAATTTTTAAGTTGAGCGGAATCTCTTAAAATTAGTGGTTCTCAAACTTGAATGCTCATTCGAATCCCCCAGATGGCTTGTTAAAGTATAAATTGCTGGTTCTGGTCCCCAGAGTTTCTGATTCAGTAGGTTGGGGATAGTGCCTGAGAATTCGAATATTTACAAGTTCCCAGGAGATGCCTTTGCAGCTGTTCTGGGGACTCAACTCGAGAGCCTTGGTCTAGGGGTTCCCAGTCTGCAAGCTGTGGACCACTAGGGGGCCAGCAAGCTGTGGAGTCATTGTGAGGTATCAGTCCAAATGTGCAGCAAGCATTGTTTGTAGACTGAAATAATTACTCATGTGCTAAATATACACTGGCAGTGCCAAAAAATGTATACAAGTGGACACTTTGGTCAACATTGTGCAAGCAGTAGTTTGCCATAATCAGAAGTGTCTTGACGCTGACGGTAACAACTTTGAGCACCTCTTTTAATTGCAGAAGTCACATGTGACTTGTATTCATCTTTTGTTATCAGTATATATTGAGTATTACAATTTTAATACAGTTTTCCTTTCTTAAAATGTATATACATTTTTTGGCATCCTCGGTGAGGATGTGGAATAAAAAGCTTTTCTAAATTCAAATGAACTTTTATGGTTTTCCTTCATCAGTAGATCCATAAGACCCCCACTAATTATTTAGAAACTCTGATTTATCTGTATTTTGAAGGACATATAGATTAGACTCTATATCTGCAGCATACTCTGAGTACGAAGAACTTTGAACTCTGAATTGACTCTACTTTTAAATGTGTGGCTTTGAACAACTTGAATGACTAGAGAACATATTTCAGTATTGTTCCTCTTTGTAATATATTGGTATTACCGGCTCTATTTCCCAGGACGGTTGAGGATTACATGACATACTTTATGATAGTCACTGTATAAATGTAACATTACTATATGTTACTATACGAACATAATATACTAGATTATATTCATTAGCTTTGTCACACTCACTCTTACATACCTGAATTCATATGAGTTAAAAACTGGAAGGATCAGACACATTTTGCATAGTTTTTACATGGGGGTGGGGAGCGGAAGGGCTACTGTTATCTAAATAGATGAAAACTCCCTTAACGTTTTTAAAGGTGAATGTTAATTTCATAGATCTTTTTGCTTTTATTTTCAGATACATGTTATAAAGCCAGTTTTACCAAAGCTGAACAATCTGTTTGAATATGCAGTGTCAGAGGAAAATGGTAATGGCTACTTTGATTTTTGTAGTATTATAGCTTTTGCCCCTTGATTTTATAACAAAACTCTTGTTCATTGTAGAGAATTTGGAAAAACTGTAAAAGGGTAAAGGAGAAAATAAGAATATGTGTTTATATTCTAGATACAAAACTTCTGCATTGATTGTTCATAATGTTTTTTCTCACTTAGTATAGCCAAATGCATTTACCTATATCCGTAAATTGTCTTGAGAGATGTACTATTTTTTGCTTGATTTTTGTCTGTTTTCCATGAAAAAAATCCATGAAAAAATAATTGTGATTTTAAGCTCTATGCAGGCAACACATGAGCTGAAATGAGTAGACAGTGAGTGGGGTGGTGCATTGGCGAGGCAGGCAGGGAAGGCCTGCCTTAGGAATGACATCGAAGGTCAGGGTTGATAGGACCGCACCATGTGCAAAAGCCCTGAGGTGGGGACAGCTCATTGGGTGGGTGGAAGGACCAGGAGGACAGTGCTGCCCAGTGTGGTGGGTGTGGGACGGTGGGTGAGGTTGGTGCAGGTGTCAAGGTCAGTTCACCCTTGTTCAGGTTTTATTCTAAGAGCGATGAGAAGCCCTTCAAGGGTTTTAAGCAGAGGTGTGATAGTGTTAGATTTCTGTATGAAAGTGGATGAGAGAAGAATTGGTTGGAATCACCCCAAATCTAAAGTTCAGCCTGCATATAGGGGTAATATTTAATTTTTGTACTCTGTAGCAGCTATAACATTTACATACAGTCTCTCTAAATGAAACTTATCTGAATATGGAATACCGAACACCTATGTTATTTGGTTTTTCAGTAATTAAACACCCGTGGATGTGATTAAACACAATCTCCCTTTGTAGTGTTATAAGGAAGTGAATGTGTTTGTGTGTATATGTGTTTATTTATGAATACAGTCTACGTGGAGCCACCTCACATGAGGATCAAACGTCAGCCCTTGATGTTTTCTCCACAGAGTGTTGGCTCTTTCACCCATCCTGGCATATATGTATTTATAAACGAATGTTTGAAAGTGAAAATAAAATCCTGACCAAAGAAGGTGTTATCCATTTTTTGGAGCTGTATGAAACAAAGCTTCTTCCGTTTTCACCAGAATTTTCTGAGGTAAGGACAACCTTTATTTTCCTTGCTCCCTTTGTCCAAAGATGAGAGGTAAGGGCATTCATTGCATCATGTGTGATCTTCAGAAAAAATACTAGGCTTTCTGTAATACAGAAAAAATACTAGGCAAGTAACGCTGTATAGATGTGCATACAACAAATCCTAGTTCTCTAAGCTTAGCTGTCACGTTTGGACACTTTAATGTGGTTTGTCCACAAACTGCCCATGGTGGAAAGTGGTTCTTTGGCGTCAGTTTTCTAAACAACCTAAGTCAGGGTATGAAAACTGGTGTAGTAGCTCGTTAGCCATCTTTTCCACAGCCCTGGTCAATGAATTAACATTGCTGTATGAAGTGGAGATTGCTATTTGAGCTGTAGTATTATTACATATAGAAAAAATATTTTTTATTAGCATCTACACTTCCATTTGTCAGAAATCACACAAAGCAGAGACTCAGAATTATGGGTGTGGTTTTAAGTTTTATATTACAGTGCCATAGGAGTCACATGATCGCTTTGGTATAATTACTAATTTACCTCTTGTTTAGTAAACTTTCCCAATTGTCTATGTACTATAGTGTTTTGATATGCATCATTTTTTTTTTACATTCTCTTAGCCTTCCTGCACTTCCTGTAAGCTTGCTTTCTTTGGCCAATGTCTAGTAATATTTTTGAAGATATAATTTTCCCCTCTTTACCTTGCAGACATAGGGGCTTAAATTTTCTCTTGAGTATCTTTGTTTTCCCTTTATTTCCACCAGGTGTTCCTTCCTTGGGTTCCTTTCTTCCTTTTTGACCCAACATGAACCCTATTGTATGTTTTTATCAGGTGGGGAAATTCTGTACTTTGTCATTTTGTCGTTCTGGTGGAATTAGGGTGCCCTCTAAGACTCTCATAAATTACCCTGCAGCATAAGAGGTCGGCAGTGCCTATAACAGCTCTCCTGCAGCCTGTGTAGGATGTGCAATTAAGGGCAAAGCTGACTTTTCAAAGTTACAGTTGCAACTTAACAGCAAATACTTTTTTTTTTTCCAGTTTATTATTGGACCATTAATGGATGCACTTTCAGAGAGCTCTCTATATAGCAGGTAAACAAACATGATGTTAGTTAGCAGCAATGCAGTAATATGTATTTGATACATAAATCTAACGTGCTTATAAAAAAATGAAAATAAACAAAAAAGACTTAATGCATTTGGTACCTAATATATATTGCCTAATAAACATTCAGCTCATTCTTATGTCCAGTCCCTTCTGTGTTTGTTGCTTGTCTTTCTTCTGTTAGTTGTATC
>NW_017731517.1:1150661-1184200 GCF_001890085.2 Hipposideros armiger | reverse complement strand
AGTAACACAAACCTCCCTTTTCTCTCTTTTCTGTCAGTTAATGGCACTTTCATCTACCCTGTTGCCCAAGCCTGCCATTTTGGTAATTTGTAATTCTTCCTGACTTTATGCATTGCACTCATCATGAAATCCTAAGTGTCTTTCCTTTTTTCCAGCCCTTGCTCTAGTGGACATCCTCCACCAGTGCTGTCCCCACTGTGGTGACTCCTTTCTTGTTGACCACGGTCTCTGACCTGCTGCTTCTGCCCCCTCCTCCCCAGTCTCCCATGTGTCAAGGCCTTACAATCGATTATGGTCTGATGGTGCCTCTTTTTTGTTTTGTTTTAAACTTGTGATTCAGTTCATACTACTGATTTTAGCTCTTATCCATTATATTCTTGGTTATAGTCTAATATGTGTCCTCTATAGGTTATATGTCTGTTGAGGACAGGAACCATTTAAAAAAATTTTTTGTATTTCTCCAGTGCCTAAGAGATCACTGAAGCTAGGGATGTGATTATTTCTTTTAGAAGCCAATTCTGGCTCTGTGTGCATACAAAGAAATGAGAAATCCTCTTGGACTGTGTGAAAATAATTCAGGTTTAAAATAATAGGGCGTAGAGTAGGGTAATGGCAGAGGGAACGAAGAAGGGACAAATTGGGGCCTTTAAAAATTAGAATTTTATCATATATTCTTGATCATAATGCATCTAATTATGTAGAATCTGAAAAATACAGAACCATACAAAGAAAATAAAAATCACCTGTAGTGTCCGCCACCAAACTAAATCCATATTTTTTGGTTTAATTCTTAAGTTTTTGAATATATATATTCTCACTCTTGCTTTCTTAATATATATGTATATTTAAAATATGCTTAAATGGTGTTTCTAAACAAAATAAAAATTATGTTTTGAATGTTATTTTTCATCTTCACATATATTTGAGCATTTTAACATGTTGCTAAATTATTCTCCAATATGTGATATTTAAAAATTGATTAAATGTTTTAGAATTCATTTAATCAGTTCCTTTTGTTGGACTTTTATTTCAAAACTTATCATTTCATATATAATTATTTCAGTATGTACTGCTAATAGATAAGAACTTTAAAAGGACCCACAATAGGCCCTTTCACCTAAAAATGTTAGCAGTAATTTTCTGATTTTAAATACCCAATGTTTACATTTCTCCAGATGTCCAGTAAATGTGTTTTCCTGATTTTCTTGCACTTTTTTGGTTCAAATATACAGCTTTGTTCAAGTATCCAAATAAGGTCTATTCATTGTGTTGCTATATGTAGTTTGTAAATTGCGGTTAATCCTTCTGGAATTCTTTTGATATATGGTATGAGCTGTCAGGTTTAAATGAGAAAATGCATGTAAAAATGTTTCAGACGGTGCTTAGCTCATATTAATTATAAATACGCCTACTGTTGTCTGTTCCCCTGGGTTTGATGAGCCAGACGTTTGCTTTATTGTTTATTTGTTTTTAAGGAGCCAGCCCTTAGATTTCTTTATTTGTTCTACTTAATTCAGTTCATTAGTACCTATCTTCATTTTTTTATTCTTTTACTTTCTTATAGTATGTTTTGCTTATCTCTCAACCAATGTCTTGAATTCATTTACTGAAAACTGTTTATTGCACACTTTCCTCATGCCAGGCACTGTGCTAAATGTTGGGAATACAGTAGTTAGCAAATGTCTCCACTTGCGCAGGAAGCTTGTAGTCTGTGGTTTATCCTTGAACCCAAATTTAAATTCTTTTTGTTTGTTTAATAATAAAAGCACATATATATATATAGTAGTGTAGTTTTGGCTGTATTCTATAACTTGCTATATCGTATAAATCTGTTGTATTATGTTGACTCATAAAATTGTTGACAGTCATTTTTAACTTATAGAAATTGCAATTTCATATAGCTCAACCTAAATGTTTTTAAAAATATTACTATACTTTTTTTTGGTCTAAATGTTCTTGTTTGAAACAAGTAGTTGCACCAATATACTTTGTTTTTAGAGCAGTTTTAGGTTTACAGAAAACGTGACCAAAGTACAGAGAATTTCCCTTACTCCCCATAGCTCCGCTGTTACTAACATACTGCATTAGCGCAGTACAGTTACAACTGAAACATTGCTAACTAATGTCCACAGATACATTAGGGCTCACTCTTTGTGTTGTGCATTTTGTGGGCTTGACAAACACAACGACATGTATCAACCTTTACAGTATTATACAGAGTAGCTTCACTGCCCTAAACCCCCTGCTCCACCTTCATCCCTCTCTTTTCTCACTCCCCAAGCCCCTAACAACCACTGATATTTTCACTGCCTCTGCCTTTTTCAGAATGTCATATAGCTGGAATCATACATTATGAAGCCTTTTCAGATTAACTTCTTTCTGTAAGTAATTTACATTTAAGGTTCCTCCATGTCTTTTCATGGCTGGATAGCTCATTTCTTTTTATCACTGAATACTGACTGTTTCATTGTCTGGATGGACCACAGTTTGTTTATCCATCACCTATTGAAGGACATCTTGCTTGCTCCTTAGTTCTGGCAATTATGAATAAAGCTGCCATAAACATTCATGTGAAGGTTTTTGGGTGGACGTAACTTTTCCACTCATTCGAGTAACTATCAAGGAACACAGTTGCTGGATCGTATGGTAAGAGTAGGTTTAGTTTTTGAAGAAACTGCCAAACTGTCCTCCAAAGTGGCTGCTTCATTTTGCATTCCCACCAGCAGTGAGTGTGAGTTCCCGTTGCTCCACATCCTCGCCAGCGTTTCGTGTGGTCATTGTTTTGGATTTCAGCCATTCCATTAGGCGTGTAGTAGTGTCTCGTTGTTGTTATAATTAGCAGTTATCTGATGTCATGTGATGTTAAGCATCTTTTCATGTGCTGCTTGTTATCTGTATACTGTATCTTCTTTGGTGAAGTGTTTGTTCAGATCTTTTGCCCATTTTCTAATTGAGTTGTTTGTTTTCTTATTAAGTTTTAAGAGTCTATTTTGGATACCAGTCCTTTATCAGATGTGTCTTTTGTGAATATTTTCTCTCAGTCTTTGGCTTGTCTTCTCATTCTCTTGACAGTGTCCAAATAGACTTTTGAGACTTGTCTTTTAATGGGAAATCAAGGGAACCTGTGTACCACAAACTGCTGGTGAGATGCCATTTAAACCAAAAGTCAGACATGAAGACCCTTTGAAGGAAAATATTCCCAATTTTGTGACAGATTTAACAGAGGGAAAGAATCAAATATGAATTTGAGCTTACTTAGTAATTTTGTTATAATAGGATTATGTTTGTGGAAATACAAGATTTGGAAAACCTCACATATTTTATCACAATATTTAAGAAACATAGTCTGGCCAGTTTGAGAGGCATATAAAGAAAAAGTATATACTGTGGAAAGATGAATACTAGCTGATGCCACTGTTAGACGGATTGTATTTTAATTATCGACTTGAAAAAAAGATTGTCTTGATAAAGACCTACACAGAACAACTTCCTGCAGTGCTGTTGAACAGTGCATTAATTGGTTCCTATGGGATGTCAGTTCTAGTCTTGACTCATTCATTCATTCGTTCATCAATTTGTCTTAGGTCATGTGATACATTATTTTTTGTTCATTAATTTTATTATTTTGTCTCTGTAATTTTGGATAACCTTAATGGATGCAAAAAATACTTTAAAACAAGTTCTTACCTTTTAGAGAGACATAATTATTTACTTCATATTTAAATTCACATATTGAATTTGCACATTAAGATATACATTATAAAAAGAAAATTGAGAACATAATTAGATTTCAAGACAAAATTCTCAATTACATGTGATCAAAGATTAATTCTGTGAAGTCCTGTGACTTTTAGTTTTGCAAATCTTCTAAAAGATGTAATGGAGAAGGACTAGGACAGAATTTCTCTTACATTAATATATTTTAAAATGCACATATGATTGAAAATAAATTTGTGAGGAGGGTAGGAACTTTAATTATACAGTATATTTCAAATTCTACATTCTCTCAAATATAACCATATCCTTGTTTTAGTATATGAAGCTGGCATGAATTTTAATTTAAGGTTTTGATTTCTTTTGCATAATGTGTTATTTTTCACAGAGATGTTCTTTAGAATACCTTATCAAAATGTGCATTTTATATTAGTGCTTTAAAAATTCTTGCCTGTTAATGAAGTTTATAAAATCTTGGATAGAGATTAGAAAACACACGCATGCACACTTTTTTCTGTCTGCACTATCTGTGGAATACAGTCATGACAATAAATGTTTTCTTGGTTATGTTCAATAATTTAAATTCAGTTTATTGTGCAAGACAGAAAATTGGCTTCAGGAAATTAAAAAGCCTTTCTTCAGTTAGATTTTTAAATAAAATAATAACTTTTCTTTTCTAGCTCTGTGATTGGTTACGTCTTAATGAAAGTTGTTTTGGGCGGTCCTCAACCTGTAGCGCCTTTGGACTTCACGAGACATGCTCTTTAAATGCTTATGTAAAGAACCTAGTTCAAGAGTATATTAAGACACCTGCTTGGGAAAGTAAGTGTGAAATTATTTTTCTGGATTGATATAACCAAAATGTTTTCAAAGAATTCCTCCTAGTTTTCAGGTCAAGATATGGGCTTAACTAAATGTTGTGCCAGTTTACGGATGTCACACTTGTATTTTGGCCAAAGTCTGTGACCAACAGGATGTAAAAGTACTTGCTCTTTAACTTGTGTCTTAATGTTCTAGGACTTGAGATTTAAACTGTTTTATATGCTTTAAGAAACTAACAAGTGACTGAGTAGGAATTGAACACCAATAAATCAATTTATTCTACAATTACCAAATCTTTTTGGGCTGGAGATTGAAGATGTGTTTGGAGCCTCTAAAATGGAAATATTTGTAAATAAATCCGTTCTTCTGTTTTCAAAGTGTTACATTTAACGTGAACTGATTATGAAAAGTAATTTTAGAGAAAACTATTTGAAAGGATGGTTTGTTTTTTTTTGCCACATACTTAGCAAAGATCAATCTTACAATTTCTTTGGGAGAATGTGTAATACTGCGTGAAGGGAGAAGTAGTAGCAGATTCATTAATTAAGATGCTTTTTACATTTCTAATGCTTCTTCTTCATTGAAGTCATTAGTGATCATTTGAGTAAATTGCATCCTTGAATTTAACGTGTCTTAAATTTCCTAGCTTTGTCTCAGACCGAGTCATATTCATTTACTGATTTCTCTAATCTGACCATGGAATAGGTCTTAAATGATCAGATAATTATCCTTTCAAAATACATGAATATACATGTTCTTCTGTCTTAAAACATTTCTCTTTTTGTGTTTTATTCTATTATATAGTAAATTTTATGTGCTTTTAGTTGGAAGATTCTTTTGTTAGGCATATAAAAAGAAATAAATTTTAGTCCCTACTAGAGTAAACATAGATTAAATCCTAAAATAGAGCTTGTCTTATAATTCAGAATATAACAATATCAGATCTGGTTAAGTATTCAAAATTAGATGAAACAAGATTTTTAGTGTTTCTTCCTTAACATTTCTAGGACTTAAAATATACTTTTTAATATAATATGCTATGTTAAATTAAAAAAAAAACTGATTTTAAATGGAAAGGAGGCATTTGTGTGTGTGTATGTGTGTTTAATATTTTGTTTGCCTTTTAAGATCCTTGGCTAAGTGCCTTTATAAAATTTTAGTTTAGCTATCAATTACTGGGCTTTTGTTCAGAATAAGTTAATAAATTCCAAAATAAGCACTGTTTAGCTTGAGTTTTTAAGCATAAAATACATACAATATTCAAATTTTTTTTATAGAAAGATTTGTCAGCCAAAACTATACTTTCAATAGCCTTTTCTTTGGATTTTGACATAAGCAGAATAAGTAGATTTTATACTATCTATATATCATGTGTTTTCTGAGTGTCAGGCATGGGAGTTACAGAGATAAAAGATGCATCCCTATCCTCAGAGCATAATCTAGCAAGGGAGATGAGGAGTAAGCAGATGATCTTGGCACAACGCCTGAAGGACGTAAGCACTGGGATGGACACCTGTGTGAACAGTCCCTGTCCAGAACAGGGGAGGTCACCTGATGGGGTGACACCCGACGAGTGAATGGAAATTAATGTGAAAAGTGAGAAAGCATATCCCATAAGGCTTGGGTGTACTGAGGTAGATAGGCATCCCTCTGGCTATCTGTCTGTCTGTCTATGGCACAGACTGGGGTGGGAATGGTAAGAGATACGGGTGGATATGAGATAGGTGTATATCTATACATATCAGATCTATGTTACGTAAAACAAAGCAACAGCAATGAAAACCACACAAAACCAATATCAACACACAAAAATGGTGAGGAGCTTTCCGAGTAGGCTTTCTGAGTTACAGAAAGTGGAACATAGTTTGGAAACAGCAGGAAAGGCTTATGAGGGCTTGGAAGCCTAAGATCAGCCACAGTGAAATGTATTTCAAGAAATAAATTAGGCAGTCCATCAGAAAGAACATGTAGAAAGCAACCTACAACAAAGATCCCTGCCAGGGTGTGTCCTCCACGGGAGGGTCAGGCCTTGGATTATTACTGACTTGATGCTGTGGCACTCCTTAAAATCAGGTAATCGTTATTAAAAGTACACCAAGCTTGGGCCGGCTGAGTGGCACGTTGGTTAAGAGCTGGCTTGGGACGCCAGAGGGCCCCGGTTCGGATCCCACATATGAGGGCCAGTGACACTGCCCTCTACAGCTAAGANCTGGGTCAGGGCGGCGCGGTGGCGCTGCGGGCCGTGTGGGGCGGGCTGGTGGCGCCCCCGGGGCCGGATCGCGTGGGCCTGAGGCTGCAGGTGCTGAGCGCCTTGGCAGAGCGGCTGCTGCCGGAGACCTACGTGCACGACACGGGCCCGGACGCGCGCTGTTGCTCGCGGTTCTGGCGGACAGTGCAGGCGGGGCTGGCTCACGCCGAGGACGCGCTGACGCGCAAGCGCGCACGCTACCTGCTGCAGCGGGCGGTGGAGGTGTCGGCGGAGCGGGGTGCAGACTGCACCTGCAGCCTCCAGGAAGGAAACGGTACCTGCCTCTGTCCCCAGCCCAACCCAGCTTGGCTTTCTGGGAGGGAGGCTGCTCGAGACCACAAGCCAGCGCTCATGGTGGTCTCTATTCCGGCAAATTTTGGTTATTCCGGTGGTCCCCATAGAGCCCGAAAGCCTGGGACCCTCATCTCGAGGGTGTTCTCTGAAGTGACACAAATCACTGCAGCCGAGAACAGTGTGCCTATTTCCCAACCTTCCTGACCCAGAGCAGGGTGGAAAGCTGTAGCTGTGGAATAATTTAGGAACATGACGCCCCACGCAGGATTTCACAGACCAAATGTGCATTTTATCGTGGTAGGTTCATTCTGATAGAAGAGTTAGCTGCCATCACATGGAAAGGAAATTATTTACTTGTACTTGACTGTTAGAATTCTGTCATAGAAACCATCACTTAAAAAAATTTACTTTGGTAATTCTCTTAGCAGGATTTACTAAATATTTGTTAGACATGATCCTTAAATCAACCTTTTGAGATTATTTTTGCCATTGGTTTAATAGAATGAGTCAGATTATTACTATTATTATTATTTTTTTACATTTTGAGCTGTGCTTCCTACTACTTTATTACAGAATAAGAGTAGATGAAATAGCAAGGCGTCCCTTCAATTTGGTATGTTATTCTTGATTGGTCTGTCCACTGAAATCAGTGAGAAAATATACTTCAGTCATCATAAATCCATTTTTGAGCTATCCAAGTCCAAAATAGATTCATTCAAAATTGTGTCAATAGAAAATTTCTACTTTTTCAACTGTAACTGCCTATTCATTTATTACTGGTAAAGAATTTTTGNCAACGTCCTCCACAACTAGACTGAAGAACAAAAGGATAGCAACTTGTCTGTTCCCCTTCCCCCAATTCCCCAATAAAAATCTTAAAAAAAAAAAGTACACCAAGCTTCTGTTATAGCCTTCCCTTTCAAGTAGCCAAGGTGAAGAATTACTTAGGATTTCAAAAAGCATCTGTGCTTCTATAACTTTGCAATTGGTGCTTTTCTGGAGGCAAGTGGCAATGACCTGGTTAGCCACTTTGAAGACCCTAATGTGTGTGCTATCCAAACCAGAGTGTGTAGGATTTACACCCAAAGGCCTCTGGCTCCCGCGGTCTGTAAGTGGAGAAGATGCTGAAGTTGCACTGTGATTACAAACATTTCATTCTCAAACAGCATGCCCCCCACCCCCACGCCTGACCGCCATGAGGTCAAAAGGTGTCTTGATTATATGATTGCTAGAAAATACAGGGAACTGAATAGTGTAATGGCATTTCATTGCATTTTAGTCTTCATTTATGAATGAATTTTTAATGTAAATGTGGAATATAAATTTAATATAAAGAGTAAAAATGTTTCAGAGAACTTTTAATAATTCACCTTTATAGCACATAAATTTAACCTACTAAATTTCTTTTTTTTTTTTTTAAAGATTTTATTCGGGAATTGGGGGAGGGGAAGGGGAGCATGAAAAAAGTGTAGACATGTAGCTGAGAGGCAGTCAGGGAAGGCAAGCTTTATGGAGGTAATGACGTCTGTGCTGAGTGTTCAAGAGTAGCTTGTACCTCGGTAGACAGAAGTGTAGGGAAAGGATGGCCAAGTACATGAAAGGGCCTGAGCAAAGGCTCTAGGTAAACACACGATGGTGGTAAAGAGAATAGTGAGTGTTCTGGCATGGGTGTAGCAAAGGGTTAAGAATGGGGGAGGGGAACAGTGTTGGGGAATTGAAGAAGGGCAACAGCCAAGTTGTTGTCCTTCAATCTTAGTGGAGGGCGCAGCTAGCTCAGCTCCAAGTCCAGTCGTGCCGCTCAGCTCAAGGTGCTGTGTACAGTTAGTTGCTGGTGGGTGTAGCCACCATCCCATGTGGGAGTCGCCCTGGCAACCTTGTTGTTAGAAGCACGTGCTCTCACCAGCTGAGCCATCCTGCCATCTGTTGGCAGTTCAGACTCAGCTCAGGCACAGATCACTGGCCCATGTGGGAATCAAACCAGCGACCCCGTTGCTCAGAGCTCGCGCTCCTAACCAACTCAACCCACCCCTGGCTGTTTTACTTTTGCAGCTTCATCTTTGAAAGGTTTTGTTAATGCTTTGCAAACCAAAACTGTTGTTATTTCAGCAGGAGAAAAGTGCAGTATGCCTGATTGGTTTGAAGCCAAGCTTGTTGCTCTGATGGTCTTGCTGGCTGTAGACGTGGAAGGAATGAAGGGTCAGTACAGGTGAGCGTTTCCAAACTTGAAACCAACCCTTTTAAAAACAGCTGCTCAGATTTATGGTACATATTCCGACTTTCCCGTGATTGGCATGGAGTTGACCACAAAAGGAGAGAATGGGAACATTGACAGTATATTAAAGAAATGTTTAAATAAATGTTAACAATAAGTTAATAGTAATAAGGGCTTATTATTCCTTTTAGGTGGTAAGTTAAACTGTTAGAGAAGTTCTAAAAAACTATATACAATAATCACTGGTTTTACATAAGAATATTAGAAGAATGGGTTGTAAGATCCTAGCATAAGATTAGGTAAAGAAATTTACTGGATTTGACTCTTTTGTAAAGTATAATGAAAAGAAAGATAAACGATAAAACAATCTTATTTATATTTTGAGACTGTGAGCAGATCAGTTCTCTCAGATTATAATTGTTGCCAAAAGTAGATTCAGTAGGTAGTGCATTTGCATGAGCTGCGGTTAATTTGATTAACATCAAATCTCTTTTCTAGACAAACTTTTAGTACTAACATTGGTTATACCAGTTTTTCAGAAATCCTTAATTCTTTGAGTGTTTTTTTTGTTGACATGTCTCATCTCCTTGACTAGCGTTTGTTTGTTTTATTTTGAATCACGGAAGCAGAGTCTCAGCATTTTAATTTGCAGATGACTAGGACACAGGGTTTCCTTCACAGTGGTGCCTGGAGCTGACCACGGTATGTTCTTCCCTGTGCTCTCACTCAAGTGAGTTGCTACCCTCGCCGAGAAGGTGCAGCCTGAACGGTCAGCGAGAAGGTCGGAGGGAGAGCTCAGTCATGTAGGTGCTAGGTTTGGGTCTCCCGTGACAGTGGTTCTGTCAAATTGACTCCATTAGTTAACCAATTCCACAAATTATAGATGGAAAATAATTTCTTTATGCTTCTGAAGTGCTTGATTTGAGCATGTCTTTTGATATCTAGTGAAAAGCGGAGGACACAGAATGTATTGAGGATATTCTTAGACCCCCTTCTGGATGCCCTCATGAAGTTGGGTACAAATGCCTACATGCCCTTGCTGAAAACTGACAGATGCCTCCAGTTGCTGTTGAAGTTATTGCACACTTGCTTGTTGAAAGGTTCCAGTCCCCAAGATGGTGAGGATAAATGGTTTCTATGAGTGTCTTGCTTGGTATATGCTGGTATTTAGAATCAAAGGAAATTCCGTGCATTCAGCCAGCATTGACTGAGTATCCCTTGGTGGTGCTGGGGACACAGCAGGGCAAGAGCATGCCCTCGGCCCTCACGGAGTTGACATGCTAGGGTTTACATCTGTTGGTTCCTATTGAGTTTAGAATATGATTTCATTTGCTTTTATTGTTTTAATTTATGCTTCTCTAGACCATTGATTTCTAGACCATTGAAAATGATTGCTATTTCATATGTTTAAGCAAGATCCATTTCTTAATTGCCACTAGGCTAGATGTTGCAGAAAGTACGGCACAGCGTGAGAATGGCAGCAATTTTATACTTATTTTTAAATATGTTAAACTCTGAGCACCTTTTAAGTAGAAACTACTTCAGACAGAAAGTATCGCGGTAGTAGACAGAAGCATCAAGCTTTCTTCCCTTCTTAAACTGAGATGTCTGTGAAACAGATGAAAACCCAGTGGACGTGAGAGATGAGAATGTTGGTGGGTAAACCTTCATTCCCAATCCTTTCTGAACAGTTCCATTTGGAATTGTAGAAATTAAAGTTAAAAAATATTGGTATTTAGTTAAACCTGAGGATAGTATTGATAAGGTAGGATTTTAATATATGCTTGTGGAATAGTAAAGCTAGTTTCCAGCTTCTGATATTTTTGATAATAGTAGTTGAACCAAATACTGTGCACGTAACAGTGACTTTTTGTAAGATTTTTAACTCCTTAAGGGCATCAATTTGGATCTATTCAATGTCTTGACTTCTTTACTAGGCTCAGCCCTTTCAAGTACAGGGCTGGGTCATAGATGCCTTTTGGAAAATTGTTGTGATATTTGTTACATGGGAGGTTATATATGTCGTGGTGCAAAACCAACACCTGTGAACTCACCACCCAACCCAAGAAGGAAGTTACCTGAAATCCTCCCTCACCCCCTTTTGCCTCCTTATTTTGACTTTTATCTTTATCACTTCAGTGCACTTAAAAAATGGTTTTACCGCATATATAGATAAACCTCAAAAATATGCTGTCTCATTTTCTTGCTTGTGAACTTTATAGAAATGTTACTTTACGGTAGGACGTCTTCTGTCACTTTTTCCCACTTAACACGCTTCTGAGATCACCATGTCCTGTCTTAGACCATCATTTCCCCTGTTGTAATGTTCCGTTGTGTGATGACAGCACAGTGCTGCGTTCTCCTGTTGCGGGACATTGGCTTGTGTTTAGCGGTTACTGTTCTGTGCAGTCCTGCGTGGTCACCTGCCTGTATGTCCCCTGGGCCCGTATGTGAGTCCCCAGGGCCTGTTCCCCTTCTTAGGGGTTGTGCATGTAGAGCTCAGGAGATAATGACAATGCGTTTTCCAAGGAGTTGTATACACATTTGGTGTTCTCACCTGAAGAATGTATGAGTTCCCTTATTACGTAGTATGAGCCAAAGAAATACCTGTTTATTTGATAGCAGTTGACTTCTATATAACTGCTAAACCATATCAAGTTTAATCAATGTCAAATAGGTCATAGAAATGCTGAAAGGATTTCTTTGATGACAGAAGAGGACAACAGTTACTTCCATTTTATAAATGAGCAGGTAGTCTAGGAATTAATTACCTGTGCAAGGGTTAATGAACAAGTAACCCTTTGGTTGAGGTCTAGTAACACTGCTGTTTGGAGCAATCTGACTTTATTGTTTTAAAATTTTTTAATTTAATTTTCAATGTTTTATTATGGAAATCTTTAAATATACAAAACATAGAGATGCCATAATAAACCCCTATGCACCCATCACCCAGCTTCTTATGTTTTTTTGAGAGAGTTCAGACTGCAGTGGCTTTCCTCTTGGTCCTCTGTTTTTCCATGTCTTTTGTTTTATTTTCTTTTCCTTTTTAAAAAGCCCACTAAAGCTGGAATGACACATGGGAGAAAGAAGTGAGATGTAGGAAAGCGGTATGACTAGGTGTGTTTTCCCCTCCTCCTCCATTTAATCGATGGCAGTTTCTGTGCTGATACCCCTTTGGAAGATGTTTACCTCTTAATGGAGGGAAACTCTGAAAAACCTTGCATCTAGTGTTGGGGAATTCACTCACTCAGTGTCTGTGGGCAAGTGCTGTTTCGAGCATGAGGATACAGCCATGAAAGAGAAGATGAAAACCCCTGCCCTGTGGGGTTTTTGTACTCTACTATGGGGACTGGACTGGGTGGAAAGAGAGATGACAATAATGATATAAAATATATGGCAGTTTGATAGGTGTGATGGGAAAAACAAGACAGGGAAAGTGGGACAGGGCATGCTGGGGGGTAGAGGTTGAGGGTTACCGATTTAGTTAGGTTGGTGGGGAAGGCTCACCGGGGAGGAGACATTAAGCAAAGGCTTGAAGAGCTGAAGGAGGGAGGCCTTCCCGGCAGAGGGAGTGGCATGTGGAGAGACCCTAGTGTGAATGCTGGCTGTCTGAGGAGGCAGCGAGGCGAGGAGTACTTGGAGATGAATTTCGTGAGGTAAAGAGGGAGGGTGACTGTTGTGTAGGACTTTGTAGGCGATTTTAAGGAGATGGCTTTTATTAGAAGGTTTTGGGCTGAGGAGTTGTAAGAGCTAGCTTAATTTTTAAAAGCTTACTCAGGCTGTACTGTTGAGAATAAGCCACACGGGCAAGAACCAAGGCCAGGAGACAGCTCCTGGGCTTATACCAGGCACTGGCCACGGATACCGGAGATGTGTTATGATTTGAGATATATTTTTATGGTTCTGCCAATAGGATTTGCTGATGGTTTGGGTGTGGGCTGTGAGAAACAGAGAGCACTCAGAGGTTACTCGATTTTTGGAGAAGTTGGACAGATTCGAGTTGCCTTTAACTGATCTTAGAAAGACAGGAGTTGGAGAAGGTTTTAGATGAGAAGTCCGATCTTCCATAGTTTAAGTGAGAGACATCTTTTAGATGTCCTGGTTGAGTTGCTGAGTTGGCATTTGTTGTCTTTCTTTTACTGTTTTTTTAAAAAAATTCTTTTTATTGTTCTGATTGGGTGTTTTCTGCTACCTTGTCTTCTAAATCGCTGATTCGATTCTCTGCTTCATCTAATCTATTGATTCCTTCTAGTGTATTCTTCATTTCAGTTATTGTATTCTATATTTCTGACTAGTCTTTTTGTAGGGTTCTATGTCCTTCTTTATGCTTGCAATATCTTTGTTGAAGTTCTTACTAAATTCTTTAAGCGTTCCTATAATCAGTGTTTTAAACTCTGTTTCTGGTAGGTTGTTTTCCTCCATTTCATTTATTTCTATTTCTGGAGGTTTCTCCTGTTCTTTTATAATATTTGGGACACATTTCTTTGTTCCTCATTCTGGCTGCCACTCTGTGTTAGCTACTATGTGTCTCTCAGTCTTTGTCTTTTAGATGTCTGTTAGGTGTCTCTCAGTCTTTGCTGGGTGGCCTTAGGCAGTAAGTGTCCTGTGTGGTCCAGCGGTGCAGTCTCCCTGATCTCCTGTGCATGTGTTCCTGGAGTGTCCCATGTGTGTTGTGTGCGTTCTCTTGTTGTATTTGAGCCTTAATTGTTTTTGGCATGTCAGTGGGTAGGACTCACTCCCAGGCTGACTGACTGAGGATTGGCTATGCCCATAGTGTATGAGCTGCTGTGTGGGGGCTGACCCCTCAGAGGAAGATTTGCCGCCATGGGCTCTTGTGCCTGCTGAGACCCCCCTGCCACCCCGCCTTTGGGTGTGCCACTTGTGGGGCTAACCAGATAATGGTGTGATCTGAAGTCGGCCTCTGGGTGTGTTGTTTCTTATGCCTCTTGGGAGGGGTTCCCATGCAGGCCTATTTCAGCCTAGCCTGTGACTGGCCCGGGGCTACCTGGTAGGGGCTACAAAGCTATATGCAATTGGTTACATCTTATGTGGGACCTGGAGGTGAGTGGAGGTGGCCTTACAATGAACCAAGGCTGGCTGCCACCAGTATTGGGCCTGGGGCAGCTTAGCAAAAGGCCCCGGGTCCCTCTATGCCTGTTGTCACCTACTGTCTTCCCATAAGGCTCAGCCATTGAAGAGCCTCCTTAGGTGCATGGACTGGGCTGGTTGACCTGGTATTGACAGTGCCCCCAGCTGTGATGCTTGAGTTGGGTGGAGTGGGGTCCCAGGGAGTCATGGGGTGTGGCCAGTGGTTTTCACACAGTTAATGCAGTTTCAGTTCTTGTGCCAGTGTTGAGCCTGTGGCCACTCTGTAAAATGCCAGCCACACTCACCTTGGGCCCACCACCACTCACCTTGGGCCCACAGATCTCTGAGAACCGCCCAAGAGAGGCTGCAGCGTGAGCTGGGGCTGACTGCCCACCACTGAAAGTTTCGCAGGCTGCTGTGGGCTGTCCCCTGATGTACGAGCCTCTCACAGCTTTCAGGGTGGGGCTGGCTGCCCAGGAGCTGAGACTTCCCAGGGCGATGCCACACTAGCTGGGTGGGGTGGGGTCCAAGGTGGTGCATGCTGATTTTGCCAGACCAGCGTGGTCTCAGATTTGTCCCTGTGGGGGTTGGTTCGACACGGGAAAGATGGTGCCCTCCTGTAGCCTACATATGAGGCAGGCTCCATAGACTGATATTGGTGGCTGTCCCTCTAGCTGTCTCCCTGGAGCCACACAACGCAGTCTTTGCTCATATGTCTCTGGTACCTCTTGAGTTACCACCCCTCCACCTGAGCCCAGACAGTTTATATGTTTTGCTTTGAACCATCAAACAAAAAGAACTCAAAAGCCTATGACATTTACCTAGATTGACATTGACAGTTCCTTTTGCTCTTCTTTCACGCTTTGTTCCCATTTTTCCCTACGTGATCATATCTGTTCTGTTTGAAAAACATCTTTTAGCATTTTTTTTGAACAGTTTTGTTGGCAGTGAAGTCTCTGTTTTTCTTCACCTGAGAATGTCTTTTAGTTCACCTTCTGAAGAATATTTTTTGCTGGATATAAAATTCTGGTTTGATAGATCTTTTCCTTCAGCAACTTAAAAATGTTCTGTTTGCTTCTGGCCCCTATGATTTCTCATTAGAACTGGAGTAATTCTGACTCTTGTTCTTTGGGGTGATGTGTTGTTTTCTCTTTTTTTTTGAGAGTGTTTCTTTGTCTTTTGTTTTCAGCAGTTTGGTTATACTATGTTTGGGCCTGACCTTCTTTGGGCTTACTCATTTTTAGGTTCCCTGAACTTCTTGAATCGGTAGGTTTATACCTTTTACCAAATTTTGAAAGTTTCCAGCCATTTTTTTATTCAAATATTTTTTCAGCATGAGTTTTTTCTTCTTCTGGGACTCTCATGACATGGATGTTAGATATTTATTTATTATTCTACAGGTCTCTGAGGCTCTGTTTATTTTTTTAATCTCTCTTTTTACTCTGTTGTTCAGATTGCATATTTTACTGATCAGTTTTCAAGTTCACTGAACCTTCTCTAGCATCTCCTTTCTGTGATTGAGCCCATCCAGTGAATTATTTTTATTTCAGTTATACTCTGCAGTTATCAACTTTCTATTTGATTTTTGTGCATATCTTCTATTTCTTTGCTGAGACTTTCTATTCCATTTGTTTCAAGAGTTGAAGCATTTTTATAATAGCTGTTTTAAAGTATTTGTTGGATTATTCTAATATCAGTGTCATCTCAGTGTTGTTTTCTAGATTGCCTTTTCCTAGGAATTTCCTCATGTTTCACATGTTTGGTGGTTTTGGGTTATATGCTAGATATCTTGAATATTATGTTATGAGACTCTAGATCTTGTTTAAGTCTTGTGGAGAAGGTTGGTATTTTTGTTCAGCACACAGTCAGCCTGGTGAGGGTTAAGCCTCAATTCCAGCCCAGCTTCTGTGGGTGCTGGTTCCACTGTCAGTTGTGTTTTCAGCTTTTTTGCAGTGCTGCCTTGACCTGTGCCACATGTGTTCCATCTAGGGGCCAGTCTGGGACCTGGGCATTTGTCTCTGTTAGTTCAGTCCTTTGGTTTGCTGGTTAGTATGCAGAGCAGCTTGGGGTGGGTACAGGTGTCACAAACCACTTTCTGGGGCCACTTTCCTGGGTGCCTCCCCCTGTGGACTCTTAAGGGCTCACTGTCTGCTTCCCTGGGGTTCTCCTTTTCATTCTCAGACCAGAAAGTTGGGGTGCATTCTGCTGCCCACCTTCTTAACTGCTCCTGCATCTGGTTCACTGCTGTCCAGTGTTCTTTCTGAATCCGTCTGCTACTTTTTACCTCTCAGACTCTCCAAATAGCTGCTGCAAATATTCTGTCTGGGTTTGGGACCTGCGTTCACTGAGAGAGGGTGGTGTGTCCCTGCTCCAGCTCATCCAGAACTAGAACACCTAAATGATTTTTGAGATTAATTACAGATTTCTCCATGGTATTAATGTTGCTATATTATTGGAATCCTTTTTTGGTGAATCACCCATGTGCTTATCATGATTGTACTATTACTAGACTATCTAGTGTGTTTTGTATCAAATCACTTATTTCTATCATTTTAGTTGTACTTTTTTCCCCTGTACAGATGAGGTATTTACTCTGCTTCAGAACTTTGTCATGTCTACTACAGAGAGCATCTCTGAATTTATCCTCAGAAGACTTACTATGAATGAACTAAGTAGTGTAAGTATTCATCGGAGTAACTTTTCATTCTTTTCATCAATATCAGAGTGATTACTGACTGGCAGGCATTGTGTTAAATTGAAAAGAAAATTACTTTCTCAAGAAGCAGCCTTAGGAAGCAGAAACGATATAAGCTTTGGAGTCACCTAGTTCCAATTCCACCTGTGTAATAACTAGCTTTTCTGAGCCTTAGTTTCCTCATCTGCAAAATGGAGATCATACATCTTCTTAGGGTTTAGAGAGTTTCAGATGGTATAACATATTTGATGTACTTAGCATATAAATGTGTGTTTGGTTCCAGCATCCAGAGACTCTGGTTTGGCAGGTTTGAGATGGGACCAGGTATCACTACATACATATTTTTCAAGCTCCAGAAGTGATTCTGAAATGCAGCTAGGGTTGGGAACAAGAGGTCTGAGATAAGAGGATGCTCTGTGCATGTACTTCTTTGTCTCTACTCTCCACACAATCTGTTCTAGGTTTCTAGAAAAGAAATTAATAAGTTTTCCCCCTTTCTTCAAGAATATTTTGAAAATACCAATTCTTATAGAAATGGCTATTCTCATTTTTAATTTTTTTGGTTGAAATCCCTAGGGACACATGTTGAAGCAAATAGAATCATTAGATTGTCAATAAAATAAGGATATATAATTATTTTAACAACTTTTATTAGACTACCCAATTAAGTACATTTGTTCGATAGCTGGTAAGCAGATGTAAAAGTATAAAAAGACAAGTTTTGTACTGAGACACTTGAGATGGGAATACTTATGATGGGAAGGCAAGGAAATAGAAAGTATAACTCCTCTGGAGTGGGGAGTATTTATCTTTAGTCTTCTTCTTGTTAAACAATTGTTAACATTAGTTTTCCTACACCTACATTTCCAAGAAGGCATTTAATAAAGAAGTAACTTTTTTTGTTTGTTTTGTTCCAATATCACTTTATTATCATCAGTATTATTTTACCTTTGATTATGGAAATTTTCAGATGTACACAAAGGGAATTTAATGAACCTCCATGTATCCATTATGTAACAAAAGTGTTTTTGTTTGGAATTTGAAGCTAAAAATAGCTTTGAAAAGGGAAAGATTAATGTGATTTTATCATTTAGATACAAAGATTGTTAAAAGTACACTGAGTATATGGTAGTTTGAAATGATTTTGAAAAATTCACTCTTTAATAAGTTAGGTATTAGAGTTCCCGATTAAATACATTTGTGGGTAGCTTTAGGGTTTAATAAGAATCTCTTCTCCCACTCCCCCTCCCCTGAACGGTGTGACGGTCAGTGTTTACCAGCCAGCCCTTGGGGAAGAAAGCCCCGCCCCCGGTGCGCCTCAGCCTCCATGGCTGGTTTCATGCCGCCATCATGAGGTCACTGAGTCGGGGGGAGGTGATCCACCATCCTTGCAGTGCTGGTGGCTCCAGGGCACCGTGGCCTCAGTTTCCCTCACAGGAAATAGTGGCCATCAGACTGGAATCGCCCCAGTTTCAAACTGTCAATGTCAGTACATGTGCCCGCTCCTGAGTCACCCTCCCGGTCTTCCATTATAGGACAGTCAGGGGTCTGGGGTTGATCCCCCTCCGTTTTCTCAGGAACTTCACACCATTGATTATTCTCTCTCTGTCTTGTATTGTCAACCTCTCCTTTTCTCCTGAATTCTTTTCATGAGCTTTGAAACAACTTTCAGAGTCCCTCACTTTAAAAGAACCCTGAATTCCATGTTCCCTCAGTCTCCCCGCTCCTCCGTGAGCTGATCTGTGAGGACTCCTCCGCCCCATTCTTGCCTGGTTTCCACCTGTCAGGACACAGATGGCTCGCTCTCAAGCTGTCAGTGACTCCTTTGTCATAACCTAACGGATACTTTTCAGACCCCGGTGTTCTGGACTCCTTGGCCCCGCTGGACACTGCTCACCACCCGCCTTGAAACACTGCCCTCTGTAGCTGCTGTGACATTGTCCTCTCCTGGAGCCACCTGGCTTGCCATTACTCCTGCTTTTCCTCTGAATGTCTGTCCTCTACTCTGTAGCCTTGAAAGGAAGAGCTAAAAGCTTGTCCTGGCCCATTTCTCATTCTCTCCTCTGTCTTGGTGAGCTCATCTGCGTCCCCAGATTCAGTTATGCAAGGGCCCCCCCACCCCCCATCTCTGTCTCCACCCTGGACGCTCCTGAGCGTCACGCCCTTTCAGCCAGCTGCTCTGGACCACTTGAAGTTGAATTTCTCATGTCAGGTACTCACTCAAAACTGCCCCGTATCATTCCTATAGGAGCTTCTCAGGTTCCCCTTCCAGCCCATTTCTCAAGCCCAAACTTTAGGACCCCCCTCTGGCACCGTATCCCTCACTCTCAGCCCATGTTCAACCCTTCACCAGGTCCTGCAGTTGTCACCTTCTATCTGCGCTGTCCTGGTACTTGGCAAAGTGTCTGGCATGTAGCGGTTACTCAGTAAAAACGGATTAAATTAATGCAGTGTGTGCTGCCTGTGTGGCATAGAAGGCCCGAGGGTACAGTAATCGGTACAGTAATAATACTGAGGCCTGATAATAACCACTCGGTGCCAGTCCATTCAGCGTACTTCGTCTCACTTAATTCTTTCTAAACCCTGTGGTGGATAGATATTACCCTCCCTACTGTATGGATAAGGAGTCTCAGGCCTACAGAGCTTAGGGCATGTGTTGTAGGTCACAGCGGGTGAGTGGTAGCTTGGGGCGCATGCCGTAGGTCACAGCAGGTGAGTGGTAGCTTGGGGCGCGTGCCGTAGGTCACAGCGGGTGAGTGGTAGCTTGGGGCGCGTGCCATAGGTCACAGAGGGTAAGTGGTAGTTTGGGGCATGTGCCGTAGGTCACAGCGGGTGAATGGTAGAACCCGACTGAACCCAGCTGTGCCAGGGTCTGTGAGTCCAACAGACCCGTGTTTCATTCTCCCTCCTCCTCACGGGCTCTTAGATACTGGGTGAGTTGTTTAACCTCTCTGAAGCTTAGTTGACTCGTCATCTTAGGAAAGTGGGATAGTCACCTTCCTTAAGAGAACAGAGTATTATAACCTGCCTGAAACAGAGGAAGTGGTAATTGCTTTAAATGCTATTATTTGCAATGTGTTAGTCCTGGTGCAAGAATTGGGAGAACATAGTTTCTGCCCTCTGGGGTCTCCTAATCCAGGTGGGAGCAGAGTCATGTGGTCCGAACTGTACCTGCCGACGCAGTCACAGTGGACACACAGAGGTCCTTGCTCTGAACAGGGAGAGCGTGGACGACTTCTGGGAAATGACTTTTCCTCTCATCAATGTCTTGTTTCAGTACATTAAAAAAACCGAATTTATTTCCTGCCTGAACTCCTGTAGTTCTGTGAAAATCACAGACCCTGCTTCTTGAGTGTCTTGTTATCTGTCTTTAGGTTGCAGACCTGGATCGTTGCCATTTATACCTGAGCGTCTTAGCTGAGCTTACTCGTCTCCACCTGAAAGTGGGGTGGAAGAGTGGTAACCCCATCTGGAGAGTTCTTTCTCCTTTGAAAAACACGTCCATTCAGCATCTTCAAGACGCGGATGATGGACAGGTAACCCTCTGTGCTTCGGGGCTTGTAGTTATGTTGACTAAGGCACATGGGGGACACTTTTGATGATTACATGGTATTTGATATCACACGCATCTGCTGAAATCTAACGTTTAAAATAGTGTCCTTTGTTCATGTATTTGATGACGGTTGAGACTCCTGTTGTTAGGTGTCTAACATAGTGTGGCAACTTTAGCCTTAAAGGCACTTAGCACACACAGTGGACTTGCCCTAGGCCTCTTGCTCATGCCAGGAAGTGGTGCGTCTGAATTCATCAGCCTGGCATCCAGAGCCCTCCAGGCCTGGCTTGCGTCCCCGTTTTCTAACTTAGTCATCCACTGCCTTTCCTGTGTGCTGCTGTCAGTCTCGGCCAGCACGTCGAGTTTCACCGGTCCCACGCACATGTCATAGCCATCCCCATCTTGGCTTTCATCATGCCTGGTCTTCCACGGAGAATGCCCTCCCTCCAATATACACTTGTCAATATCCGGTCTGTCCTCTACGGCCCAACTCAAGCCACATTTTCTTGGAGGCCTTCTTGGATCAGTGTCTCATTCTTTCCTTCATTTCCCTACTGCTCTTTATGCCTCCATTATAGTGTTTATTTCCATCTACATGTTTTTGGAGTGATTTATGTATATGTCTTCTCCACTAGATTTCAGTACCTAGAGGCATTTCTTACATGACATAATAAGGCATTGTGGTTATGAGCACAGGCTTTGGAGTTTGGACTTCCTGGGTGTGAATCAGGGCTTTCTCCTTGCTAGCTGTGTGACCTTGGGGAAATTATTTAACCTCTCTGTGCCTCATATACTGCACCTGCAAAATGAAAGTTATAGGGCTGATGTGAGACTTAAAGGAAGCTCATGTTAGAATAGTGCCTGGTATAAGAAAGTCCTCCATAAATGTTAGCTGTTTTCATTTACCACATGGTAAGTGTCTCAAAGTTGAGATGAATCATAGTTTATTTTAGTCTGGGCTGCTAATTAAAACAGTGAAGTTACTTGATTGTTTTAATAACCTAATTTTTAATGTAGTTTTCAATAACTGTCCTAAAAAGTGACAAAGAGGACTGATTAATAATTCAGCGTCCTGCCTAGTACAAATTAGTCTATTAGTGATATGAAAGGACATTGTGCGTTTTGAATGTAGGCCAAAATCATGAACTACACCACAGTAATTCTTAGACTAGCTTGCTTTCTTTACTCGTTCGCTGAGTTACATGAAGGTTAACAGGGAGCATACTGGCTCAAAAGTAACACTCAGTTTTATTTTGTATGTCAGCAGTGTTGCTATGTCAAATTTACTTGTAGAGAAACTTATTTTTGGTGTGAGGGAAGGTATGGCATCAGAAGTAGAAGGCACCTTTCTGGTGGAAATGTCACTGGCTGGCAGGAACTGGGAGACCAGAGTCTGTTTGGTGCAGCTGTTCTGTGTGTCTGAGTTCCTGCCTGTACCCCCGGCTTCTGGGTCGGAGATGGTGACTTTCTAAGTACGAAGCCAGGCTGTCTTGGTTTCCTCCTTTGTGCTCCTACGAGTAGCGTTCCAAGTGTTTTCCATGAAATACCCCATTGTTGCATCTTCACAGTAACCCTGTGAGGTAGAGTCTGTGACTGCCCCATTTTACAGACGCCAACACTAAAGTGCAGTGTGTCCGCAGTCACACTGGTCCTGAGTGCAGAGCAGGATTCGGACCAAGGCCATGTAGTTCCTGAGTCCGGCTCTCGAGGGCAGTGCTGTGTCACCTTGAAAAGCAGCATATGGCTGATTGAAGGCGTTACTATTGTATGTACTGGGAGTTCTTTTAAAAAAACACACTTCAGCCAAACAGTTCAAGTAAGACTCACCCATAGGGATGTTGGATCCAAACATATATTTGATGAGGAAGAGGCTGAGAATTCACAGGCAGGTCTGGGTGTGTCTGTAGCTAGTCTGTTGTGTCCTACTCTCAGGAACCCACCTGCCAAATGAAGACATCAAATTGTCGTCTTGGTCTGCACCGCCAGATTTTTATTTTAAATTTGTTGGCCGCTGGTCTGTGGAGCAGTGTAAAACCTAGTGGCGTGCTCCGGGTTTCCTTTTGTGTCCTCTGAGTTCAGGAGCAGGAAGAGAGAGGAGGGCACGAGATTTCCATAGCCGGGCAGCTCGGGTCCTGCCTGGCTGGGACTGGCTCAGGGTAAAGGAAAGATTTCCGTGTTTCCTCCTCAGGAGCCCACACTCGAGAAGCAGATTCAGAGAGTGGTCAGTATGGCTGCCTTGGCCACGGTGTGTGAGGCAACTGACCAGAAGCCAGAACTCCAGCTGGACTCTCTGGATGCTGGTCCCATGGAAAGGTTCCTCGCGTCCCTTCAGCTCAATCAGACGCTGCTGAAGCCCCACCCAGAGGAGCAGAGGTGTGTTCGCCCCTGGAGTGCAGTGTGGCCATGAAAGGCGCCTTGACTGCTGCTGATGAAAAATCTATTTGTTTCAGTCACTGAGGTTGTGACTGTGCAACACTGCAGACAGGGCTTTGGAAATTTGGAGATGAGGCCCCGTTCAGGATGATCATGTGTGATCGCATTCACCTTTCTTACTGGAAACCCATGAACTTCCCTGCAGTTAGCTTTCAGTGAATCATTTAAAGTGAGTGAAAATGCCTACTCTTAGGTTACTTAGAAAATCAAAGCTCATGTGGTTTCCTTGTTTTTTGGTAGATTAATAACAGGATAATTAATAACAACTGTTCACTTTCTCCCCATGTAAGAATAGTTAGTGTACTGCATGCAAAGGAAATTGAGGGATGGGGCAGTGACTTCGTTTTTGTTTCAGTTTTTTAGAAGAATCATCATCTTCCCAAGGATGGGGGAAAATAGTGGCACAGTACATTCATGACCAGTGGGTTTGCCTCTCTTTCCTGCTGAAAAAGTATCATGCCCTTATCCCAGCCTCAGAGGGTGAGCTCTTGGAGCCCATTCTACCTGCTGTTCAAATGCCAGGAAGGACCTTGCAGTCTGCACTAGATGCCCTCACGATTCTTCCTTCCGATCAAGTTTCACCTGTGTTCTGCTGCATGAAAATTTTAGTTCCCAAGGTACGATAAGAATAACTGTATGAATGGAAATCAGTTTCTGAAATTAAGTGGTAATTATGCATTTCTTTCTCTTTTTTTATTTTTTATTCTACCAGCTTCTGGCCTCCTCTGAATCACTCTGCATAGAGGCTTTTGACATGGCTTGGAAAATTATATCTTCTTTGAGCAACACTCAGTTGATATTCTGGTCTAATTTAAAAGCTTTTGTTCAATTTGTTTTTGATACCAAAGTTCTCACCATTGCCGCAAAAATCAAAGGCCAAGCATATTTCAAAATAAAAGAGGTAACTTTTTTTTTAACTGGGGTAAAAAACACATAAGATAAAACTTATCATCTTAACTGTTCTTAAGTTTACACTTGAGTGGCATTAAATGCATTTGCGTTGTTGGGACTCATCTCCAGAGCTTTTCTATCTTGTGGAACTGAAAGACTACCTCGTTAACATCTCCCCTTTCTCCCTCCCCTAGCCCCTGGCCACCATTCTGCTTTCTGTTTCTATGAATTTGACTGTTTTAGATGAAAGAGGTCTTCTTTAATTTGTGTGATCTGTATGTAACACATGAGGAAGAAGAGAATTATGTTTGTAACTACATATTAGATTTGTTATTTATTCATTCAGTCAATAAATATTTTGAACCTTCTTCAACGTCATGAGTAAGAGCAAGAAAATCTTAGATGTTAAAGAGAAGATGTCAGCTGAAGCCGATGAGCCACATCTGCCTCACAAACATATTTTATTTGGTTCATATAATGTTTAAAATTCTGAATGAGTTGCCAGCTTTTAAGAATTGGGAAATTTGCATGAAAATCTTGGAAAGTTGGATGATCGGGCAACACTGGCCATTCCTCCATGACAGTAGTCATCTGGCCGTCTGGATGGGGTCTGCCTTTTCCTCCTCTCAGTCCACACCATTCCTGATGTCTTCTGGATGCGAAAGACAAATGTCAGGCGCCATCTGTCATTGCATTTGTGCCGTTGATTTTCTTGTATGAGAACTACTTCTCTGAACATAACCTAATCGCAAGGTCCTTCTGGTTTCTTGGAGGCGCTTGTGTTTATGAACACAGATGCATAGTAGGGAACACAACATGGTGGAATGACACTAAGCCTAGGAATTCATGCATACATTTATCTAAAGGGGAAAATGGAAGTACGACCCTTTATGACCCTGCTGTTCCCGCTGCCTCTCTGCGTCCTTTCCTGCCACCCAGTACACTCCACTTAGAGACCAGGGTCTGCTGCTTCAGGGAAAGGGAGGCCACTGGCAAAAACAAACAAACAAACAAACAAACAAAAAAAGCAAATAAAATGAAAGTGTAAAAGGTGAGGTATTTTTTTTATCCCTTTCATTCTATTTGGGTAGTTAGGTAGTGGTTTCTCTTGGAAAGTTCTGGGTGAATATCACCGTTAGTAAAATTTATTATTATTGAATAATGAAAAATTTGCATTCTGTGATTGTTGATTGTCTTGCAATATTCTAAGGACACAGCATTTTTAACTTTTTGGACTGTATTCATGGTTATGTTGAAAGTATCAATTGAAGCCATTCACAGAACAGTTTTTAGTAACACCAACTTTTTTTGTGTGTGGAAAAACTAAACTGGTTAAAGGTTACAATGACCATTGTATTTCATTCCAGATTATGTACAAGATGATTGAAATGTCTGCTATAAAAACTGGCGTCTTCAATATGCTGATTAGTTATTGCTGCCAATCTTGGATGGTTCCTGCTTCAAGTGTGTCCCAAGCCTCTTTATCAAGTGCTAACAATTATAGTGAACTTGTGCTTGAAGCTTGTACATTTGGAACTGTGTTTAGACGTGATCAAAGGTAAAGATGCTTTTATTCCAACCTGTCCTGACTTACATTAAGTACCTACGTGGGTAGAACTGTTTTTATTTTGAGGCTTTCAATTAGAAGAATTTAAAGCACTAGTTAACTTTAAATTTGGGGCTTCAATTTTTTTTCTGTCTAAAACCTGCTGTTCTTTGTCAAATGTTTTTTGTGGAAAGACTCATTCAGGACGTACAGACCTTCATAGAAAATCTAGGACACGATTGTGCGGCAAACGTTGTTATTGAAAAGTAAGTATGGGGATTTTTTATGTCTTGACATAAATAGAATATTCAAAATTTAACATATAAGAGACATTCTGTATTTGTTAAATTTAATAAATGTTTACTAGTGATATCTAAGATACTGAATGAACCTTCAAAAGTATGTTAGAAATTATATTCCCTTGCTAATATATTGTCTTCAGATCTGTCTTTACTAAAATTTGATAAACTTAAAAAATATATAGGCTGGAGTCCAACATAAATAAGGAAATGATTATGGGGAATGTAAAACCCCTACCTTTCTTCTTTTTGGGGTGGAGGGATGATCATCATGCACATTTTATTCTTTTTTTGGCTAAAAATTACCATTTAACAAGCCAGTGTGCTCACACAAAAATAAAATCACTCTTGGAATAGGCCCTAAAGTTTTGATTTCTAGGATAAGACTATTCTTATCTAATCTCTGAAGTAGTGTTTTTTGAAGCTTATCAAATAGCTTTTAAAAAGTTTTACTTTTTTTGACATTGTTTTCAAAAATCCGTGTGTATAGGTGTTTATAAAGAAGATGAATAGTGTTGTATTATTCATTTAGATTTTAGAGTTTAGGACAACAAATGAAACTTGTACAGTTATCGCATGGTGTTTACTATTCTAAGTGCCATAGGTATGCTTTATCTGCCACTCTTCATTAAATATATACATTTTTCATTGTTAATTGTATTAATTTTTTTATTCTCAACTGGTTCAGGGCAGCAACAAAAGTAAAATTTTTTAGTTTACGGTTTCAAAATAACTTTGATTTCTACTAGATAAATGTTTTAAATTAAAATGGATTTTATGTACATTATAACAGTTATAATGAAATTTGGAAATATTTATTAACAATTCTTTTACTTTAGCTTTCCACATTTGGGTACTGAGAATGCTGGACTGCTCAGAGCACATAGTGCTTCCTGAGTTTGTCCTTCACGGGGAGAACGTGCACGCTTAGAAAAAAACGTGCGCTCCTATTGGATGCGTAGCCTGGGCCTCAGAGGATGGAGCTGTCCATGGTTCTCTTTCAGGAATAGCTTCCTTCAGTGGCTGTGGTCTGTTTTGTCCACAGATAAGACACTGTTGACCCAGGATCAGCTGCGTGTGTGTAGTTTTTCCAGAAGTCTGGGTGAATTTGTGCTCATCCAGACTTCCTCTACCTGCTCTCCTGTTGACATATTCGTTATCTTCTATCCATCCTGAATTAAAAGGCATTGTCACTAACTATGTTGCTACTTCATTTGAGAAAACTTTGCAAGGTTTTGATATTTGTTATATTTTGAAACTAATATTTGAAGTATTTTTTGTTTTGAAAATGTATTAACATAGTCTATCATTTTATATTTTTTAGTACTAAAAGAGAGGACCACTATGTTAGAATTTGTGCTGTCAAATTCCTGTGTTTGTTAGATGGCTCAAATGTGTCTCATAAGTTGTTTATGGAAGATCTTGCAATCAAGCTATTAGATAAAGTAAATATGCTTTATTTTACTTCAAAGTATCTTCGTTTTTGTCATAAGTCAAAATCCAACGTTTGCTCTTTATGTTGACAGAATATGCATTTCTAAATATTTTTTATCAAGAAAAATCATGAGGTTTATGTTCTGTGTTTTTAGCTAAGTCTTGGTGAGTAATTGTCCAACTCAGGTTTGGTTTTAGAGAACAGCAGTGTTTTCCCTGTGCTAAACTTTACTCTGTATTTTCGAGTACCAGTCAAAACCAGTTATGTTTACAGTGATGTATCCACACATTGTTTTATGTTAGAATAAAAAGGTAAAAGTTTATGAAGTGGCATACTTGTAATGCGTAGGATTGATTTTTTGAGTCTGCAAAATCATTTATAAATGAACATCACACTGTCTGAACAATGGGTTTAATAAATCTGGGGAGAAGAGAGAAAGGGGTAAAATCAAATACAGTAAAACCTTGGATTGCGAGTAACTTGGTTTGCGAGTGTTCCATAAGATGAACAACCATTTCTAATACATTTTAATGTGGAAATGAGCGATGTCTTGTAGTACAAGTAGTTTGTTTCCAGAACGAATTATGCTCACAAACCAAGGTATTACTGTGTAATGCTCACTTCTGAATTGGAAGCCAAGACAGACATAGAGCTTGGTCTGTTTCCTAACCTCTGCTTTGGATGCTGAGATGTAACTGAGGACTGTAGAACCCACTTAAGTCACCTGTATTGAAATGCAGTGTTCATCATACATCTGTCAGCTTTATTCTATAAAGCCATTTTTTACGTAAAAATTACCTCCTTTGCACTGCTGGCGTCAGGGGAGTCTCAGAGGAAATAGTGTTTTACCGGCTTCCTGAAAGATGAGTAGAATTTAAAGTATCAGGATACTCCATCAGACAGAACACAAATACGTACTATAGTGTATACCGATCAATGACTGCTTATGAGGAAGGCTGAGTGCTGCCATTTTCTTGTCTGGCAATGGTATTGCACGGTCCATGTCCTGTGGCGCTCCTGTCTTAGTGGGGTTTATATCAAATTGCAGGTACCATTATTCCAAACTTACACAAAGCAACATAAAATGAGTTGGTGCCTTGAAATATATGTCAAATATCTCCATCTCTTCTCACCCCTATGACCCCATGTTTTCCTCTTAACTGACCAAAAAGAATGGAAGTATTTTTCAAAAGACTTTGTACTGAATACAGTTTTCTGGTTCCTTTTATAATTTTAAAAGCAGATAAATTGATAAACAAAAGCAATTAAACACATTGTTTTGAAAGGAAACTAAAAAAAAAAAGGTCTTTTAGAGGTGAAGAGACTCCTGTGTGCCCAGTCTTAAACTGTCTTAAGTTTGAAATTTTCAGTGATTTTGTTTCCATTAATCACAAATTTGGTACATAATTTAATACTGATCCTCCCTGCCCTACCCAGGATGAAGTGGTGTCCAAGTCTAGAACTCGATACTATGTGAATTCTCAGCAACACAGAGTGAAAAACCGCATATGGCAGATTCTGCTCGTACTTTTCCCCAGTTTTGATCAGGTAAAATATTATATAAGTACCTTTAAGTGTAATGTTTTCATGTGAATAAACTGTTTAGTGGAAACTGTCATGTGCTATTTTAAAATTGAGAAAGCAATCTGTTTAAAATTTATACTTAAAATTTTTAACAGAAAGAATACTAAGGCAATTAGGTATTAAAGAAAATCAATCAGAAACTGGTTTACATGGCCCCATTGAATATTTTTTCTTTCAGTATTTTAATGTAATATTTTAACTGTGTAAATCTCATTCTGTCCGATTAGAAAATGTAAAATGTTAATACCTAATTTTCCACAGCTAAGTTATTTTGGAGTGTACTGTTTGTCTGTGTACTCTAGAAACCCTGACTTGCATCATTGAGGATGGGATCATCACTTCCCTTGCTTGGCTTTCTTGCCCTTAATGTTATGCATAGTGTGACCATATAAACCAGCCAAGCAAAGGCCGAGATATCGCTCTTACAACAGCCTCTACACAGTTCCTTTTTTCTCCGATGAGGCGGACACTGGCGAGGGGACTCTGATTTCTCTAAGCATCTGTGCTTAATACTCCTATTAAGAACATAGATCATCATTATTATGAGAAAGTGATGGTATGTCTCACACAATTTTTAAAAGCATAGTTGAATGCAAAACAGTTTTCTCAAAGGTGAGTTTTCTACTGTCCTCCCCACCCTCCTTGAAATGTTTGAGAGAATTTTTAAAACATGAACTCTTTTTTAACTACAATTGTAAGAAGTCTTATATCTGTGAAAGATAAACATTTCAGTAACTGTAAGTGTACGACTATATTCAAATAAATTGTTTGAATGAATGTAAGAGGAAATAGCTAAAAGAGTTCCTTCTGGGAAGCAGTGATGGTGGGTATGTAGTGGGGGCTGCTGATTTTCATCATAAGCCTTTTAGTATTAGTTGATCTTTAAAATACTGTATATATTATACTTCATTAAACATAACAATGCATTTTAAAATAAACATTTTAGAAATATTTTACTGGGTTAGTGAGAGCATTTTTTTTTTCTTGGAATGGAAAGCCCCCCCCCCCCATAGACAGAGGGATAATATTGGAGTAGGGGGAGGGTGATCAGAGCAGGCGAGGCCTGTAAGGAAGAAGAAAACCATTGTATCTCTTGTAGAGATGTCACTGCTAAGAATTCTGAATTGTTATATCTTATGTTTTCATTTAATCTTCATAACAGTCTTTCATGGCATTTTACACGAGGCACTCCTGTGGTTCAGAGAAGCGGGTGACCTCTGTAGGTAACACAGCTAGTGAAGGGTGGAGGTGGAATTCAAAACCAAGTCTAACTTAAATTCATGCTCCTAAATTCTTGGGGGCTGCAAATGAGCTTTTCTGCTCCTCTTCTACCAAATAGAAATTATTCTTTTAGGATAAATTCTTCTTTAAAATAAATATACATAATAAATATTTTTTATGTGCTTATATAAGTAGACATTGTTTTTCAGCTGCTATTAGATATGTTCAGTTACCCAGATAGAAGTGTGGTTTTGAAGAGAAGGGTGGGGCGTGGGAGGAGGATTTTGGAGTTCACGGCCTTGGCCAAAGGACTGGGCGGCTGGATGGGCAGAAAGGCGAGGAGTCAGTCCGAGCAGAAGGCAGGAGGCCCCAGGCCCTGCTCCTGGGCTCTGTCTGCCTCTTGCTGACTTCGGCAGCCTTGTTCCAAGTTTTCAATCCAGGGTATCCTGGCACATCTTGATCTGAATCTGATTTCTTCCACTTCATAGATAAGTGACTTTGGGATAGTTATTTAACTTCTCTGAATCTTTTCCTTTCCCTGTAAAAATACAGACCATAATAACCTTCCTCACAGAATTGATGTCCAAATGAAATGTGAAGTAAAAATACCTCATCATTATATTTCAATCAACAGTTTTTAGGGTTGTTGCTCAGAGAGTTGTAGATTCAATAATTCCTTACAATCAAACTTTAAGTTGATTTTTTTAACAGTGATTAATTTTAAAAAAATTAAATCTAATAGCCATATTCAAAGTTGCAAAGAGACTTGATCTTAAATGTTTCCACCACAAAAAAGAAATGATAATTATGTGACGTGACAGTGGTGTTAGCTAATGCTACAGTGGTAATCGTACTGTGATATATAAATGCATCAACATGTTGTACCCCTTAAACTTACACAGTGTTGTATGTCAATTATATCTCAAAATAAATTTTAAAAATTAATAACCATAACAACAGTTTAATTTGTGAACTTTTTCTTTGCAGAATTTCTTGAATAGAATTATTGACAAGATTTTCCAGGCTGGTTTCATCAATAATCAAGCATCCATAAAATATTATATAGAATGGATTATTATATTGATTCTTCATAAATTCCCTCAATTTCTTCCGAAGTTCTGGGATTGTTTTTCTTATGTAAGTAAAAGAGATTTTTCATATTTTTTTAATTAAGAAAAGATTTGGGCTATGCTGGGAGATGTGTTTCACTTTAGTAGTTTTTTGATTATCAGTTACCCTGTCCCCAGTATATTGACAGCCAAAGTGGTTTTAGGAGACAGAAATCTCAGGGCTTCCCTTGACTATCATCGTTTTTATTTGAGAGCTCTTCTATTCCAAGAAATGAAAATAGAAAAGGCTTTTGTTATTAAGTAAGGGGGAATAAATGCCTTCTGCAGTCTTAATTACCAAGCAATGTCTTTCGTTTGATCTTAGAAATAAGAATGATGAAGATTTAAGTGCACTCCTTACATTTTAAAGAACTTTTTAGCAGAGAAATTTCAAACATAACCAAAGTAGAGATTAGAAGAACACCCCTATCACCCAGCTAAAAGCAAATGTTAGTTCATCCTCATTCTTATTTCATCTGTGCTCTTATCCACCCCCGCCTCCTCAACATTTTATGTATCTTGAAATCATTTTTAAGGAGTTGATATTAAGATTAGTGATATAGAGTTTAAAACTGCAGGCTTCCTGAAAAATAATGAATTGTTTCTAAACACCAGCTCTGTTGGTTCCCAAGCTTACCCTTCCGTTTCCTAATAAATGACTTGCCTTCTACTTTGTGTGGAAACGGAGACGCCTTCCTCCAAGTATCTCTTTTTCTGTTTCTTCCGTCCTATTTCAGTGGAAAAAATGGTGGTTCTCTTTTTCACGTTTCTCCTTGTGTTGTTGTTTGTGTTTCCTTTTGGGACTTTACTCTGACTTCTTCCCTTGTAATCTGTTGACTTTTCCTCCAATGGCCGCCGTACTAGTGTCTTGTCTTTGCTAAACTTCGAGAATGATTTATCTCCGTCTTCCTCTCTCGCTCTACTGACACCGCTGTGGTCCACGACATTTCCAGAAGTCACACACGGAGGATTTCAAACGCAGCTGCAGACAGCGTTCTTTGTCTCTATCGTCCTCCCCTACCCGGCATCCTTTCACCTTGGCAGTTGCTTTGTCCACACCGACTACACACTGCGCTGTACTCATTCGCTTTCTGTGATGCAGAGCACTTCTCTTTCATGTGTTTCCTTTCTCTCTCCCAACCCTTACACTTGGTTTATCTTCAGGTTCATTGTTTAGTCCCTTGTGCCTCTCTTTCTACACTTGCTGTGCTTTGTAGACCCCGACCCTGCTGGCTCACTGTTCTCCAGCCACCTTCTCACATTGTCACTGCAAACTTCATCCTGTGGGAAACTGAATTGATGACGACATCTTTCCCTAAAATTGGCTCCCTTCCTGTTGCCATTCATTGCCCCAGTCTCCTGGCTGGAACCGTGCTGTCACAATAGGCAGTGGCAAGGTCATCCTCAATCCCGGGATGCGCTTGCTTAAAACATCGTTCTCAGGATGAAGACCGAAAGCCTCCCGCGTGCCTGCAGTCTTCCGTGACCTTCCGTGTCCTCCCTCACCGGTGCCTTTGTCCACAGTTCCTACTTCCGCGCTTTCGTCATACTGACACACTCAGTTTTCTGTTGCTAGAACACTCTAAAACCCTGTGGTGTTAAACACTGTTTTTTATTTTTCACGATTCTGGGTTGACTTCCTGGCCCGGGCACTTCTGCTCTGTGTGGGTGTCTGCTGGGACTGGGACTTCCAGCTGGCTTCTTCACTCACATGTCTGCCACCCCAGCTGTAGTAATGGGAACGGCTGTGATGGCTCAGGGTCCAAAAATGAGCAACTGGGAGGACACGTCTTGAGGAGCATGTGCTTATCCAGCCTCTGGCTGCATCCTGCCTGCTAAATTTCGTTGACCAAAGCAGATGGCGTGACCACGCCTCCCACGTGGGAGGGGCCTGCGTTAGGGCGTGGTTCACTGCGGACCATCCCTGTGACTGGGACTGACTGGGACCACTCCGACCTTTTCTGATCTCTCACATGCATCACAGGTCCTTTTGCTCTCAGGCCACTAAACACACTGTGTTCCTTCTCTTTATCTACACAACTGCTTTTCTTCTTTCACCTCTCAGGTCATGTGTCATTTCTTAAAGGAAGTGACCTCCCGGAGTAGTATGGTTTTTGTAGCACACAAACTGCCCTAGTTCTAATTAGAATTTTAACTTATTGTCTGATGTGATTCTGGCTTTCCTCCCCACTAGATGCTAAGCTCCATGAGGGCAGGAACCGTACCTGCTTTTCTTTTCCCGTTTCTGGCACAGTGCCTGGCACACAAGAGACATTCAGTAACTGCTAGTTAAAGAAAGGAATTAATCGTCTGATTTGCCTTTGGAGCAGTGTCTGAACTGCAGTGTCTGTAGTCTCTCCCAGTCCGTCTGGCATCTGTCAGCCTCTTATCACAA
>NW_017731517.1:1116505-1148406 GCF_001890085.2 Hipposideros armiger | reverse complement strand
CCTGCCTGCTTGTCCAGTGTGTACGAACCTTGTCAGCACTTACAGAGGGAGCAGCGGAGCTTTGTTCAAACCTGTCAGCACTTACAGGGGGAACAGCAGAGCTTTGTTCAAGCCCTAGGAGGTGCTGTGTCCTGGTCGGGCTGGGCAGACGAGCACAGGCCGTATCAGAGATTTATGCGGGACTCACAGGAGCATGTCCCCTTTGAGAATTACAGTGGACTTTTTCCACTTACAAGTGATAAATCCCCAGTGCCCAGGTCTTCGTTTCTAAAACCTTTCTCTAATAAAGGAACCAGGGCTCCTTGGAGAAATGGTAGATTCTAGAACTGGGGCAGGAAACATACAGGATAAATCTGGAGGATCTTATAGTGTCAGAAATTCAGGAGATGCTTTACGCGTGCATGCACACACACGCGCGTGCACACACACAAATGGGATGGGTGTGCAGAGGCACATGGGCACCACCTGAAAGAGCTCCTGATGGCTAAAGCTGGAACAACTTGAGCAACAAAGTAAGTAAAGCAATATTGGATTACAACCCAAAGTATAAAGTAAATATCCAAGAGTCTAGACTGATAAAAACAAATGATTGAATAAATAAATGGGAGAGATGACAAATCTGTACAGAATTCCAGATAATTTATGTCGCTACTGCACCCTCACAGAGGGGAGCAAAGCCCCCACTCTTAAGTGAGGGCTACACCAGGGTCCTTCCAGAGAGTGGAGTGTGGAAGGGGGAGGGGTGACTTCATGGTGGGGAAACCTGCACGGCGGTGAGTCACACTGATGGGGTCACCTCTGGGGTCTCCCTCCCAAAACACTGTCGCCCCAGTCTAATCATGAGAAAAACATCACCCAAACCCAACCAAGGGACAGGCTATAAAACCCATGATCACTGCTCCTCAAAACAAGCTTCATCAAAACCAAGGAAAGCTTGAGAAACTGTCACAGCCAGGAGGAGGGGAAGGGGACATGGTGACTAAATGAAACATGTCCTGCATGGGATCCTGGGACAAGGAAAGGACATTTGTAAAACTAAGGGAACCCGAATAAAGCACTGACTGAGGATATGTAAAGACTGGTGAGAAATCTGAAGCGGGTGGGGGCAGGGCCCCACAACCCCTGTGTTTGGACTTTAATCCTTGTTTTCCTGTTACGTAAAGTGCACATAACACATACCTGCTTCATGGGATTTAAATAACATGAGAGTGCCATGTCCTCAGTGAATGTCAGTTTCTCTCCTCTGAGAACCATCTTTTTTGAAATTTAAGTATAGTTGGTAGACAGTATTAGCTTCAGGTACACAATATAGTGATTTGACATGTATATACCTTACAGTTACAGGGTGTCCCCGCACTAAGTCTAGTCTGTCACCATGTAGTTAGCACACTATTGTCAACTCTAATCCCCTTCACCTTTTTCACCCATCCTCCTAACTCCCTCTCTTCTGCAAGGATCAGTTTGATCTGTTTCTATGAGTCTGTTTCTGTTTTGTCTTTTTTCAGATTCCACATATGAGATCACACAGTATTTGTCTTTCTCAGTCTGACTTAGCATAATACCCTCTGGGTCCATCCATGTTGTCACAAATAGTAAGATTCCATCCTTTTTTATGGCTGAGTAATACTCCATTCTCTCTGCCTCCCTCTCTCTCTCTCTCTCTCTCCATATATATATATCTATATATATATCTATATCTATATATCATTTCTTTATCCATTTCTCTGTGGATGAACACTTAGGTTGTGTCCACATCTTGGCTATTATAAATAATGCTGCAATGAACACGGGAGTGCATATATCTTTTTAAATTAGTGTTTTGGATTTCTTCAGATAAATACCCAGAAGTGGGATTGCTGGGTCGTATGGTAGATCTATTTTTAGTGTTTTGAGGAATTTCTGTACTGTTTGTCTTCCATAGTGGCTGTACCATCTTTGGTCTTTCTTTCTTCCTGTTAGAGCTTGGGTTCAAGGCTTCCATTCCATTCATTCACTCAAAATATTTTTAGTGCTTACTGTCACTGAGCACGGTACTAGACCGTGGAGATGGGGTATGCAAGGCATAGACCTGTCTAGAGGGGCATGCAGACCTAAATGGGGTGTCCACCATGGAGGGAAAGCTCCCGGCAGAGACCCTGTGACTTGGATCCGCAGTGGGGACTTACAGTTTAGCACAAAGACCTACAGACGGTGAAGAGAGAAGGGCCAGGTGAAGGGCTGCTGGCACAGTCAAGGACATGGAAGACGGTTTGGTTGGAGGTGGAGAGGCCAGTGTGAGGCTGAAGAGGGGGCAGGGACAGCACGTGGAGGAAGTGACAGTGTCTGAGACAGCGAGCCGCAGAGCCAGACGACCCAGGTTCAGATCTTAGCCTCGCCTCCTACTTGGTGTGTAAACTTGGTCAAGTGCATTCATATTTCTAAAACTGCCCCCTCCCCCTTCATGGTCTGTGACACGTAGTAAGTACTCAGTATGTGAGGAATTGGGACTTCATCCAAACGGCATTGGGAGATGCTGCAGAATGTTACGCAGAAACCTGACATGACCAGATCTTTGTGTTGTGCACAGTGTGTAGAAGTGGCCCATTGTGAGCAAAACTGGGAACAGGCAGAACAGTCAGGAAGTTGTGTGATCTAAGTGACACCACGGTGACCTGCACCGCGTGGTGGCATGGACATGGCAAGTAGAGATGACAGGGACATGGCCGAGAGAAACAGCAGAGCTTGGAGGTGGATTAGCTGGGACAGATGAAAACTGGAAATGACTTGGGCTGCCAGGGTTGGGGGGAGTGACACCCTGTGTTGGTTGTGGGGAGAAATGTCTGGGACATGTCATGTTGGGGATACCTTTCCTCTTACTAACACCACTCAGGTTTCTTTCTGTCACATTCGTTATCTGATGTGTAATTTGGGTATGATAAAACCTACCCGGTTAAGGTGGGCACACTGAAAACAATGTACATAAAATGCCATGCACAGTGCCTGTGGTACAGTTAATGGTACAGGTCGTACAGAATATGTTTAGTATTATCACGTGTGCACTTCATAAAATTATCAGGACTAGAAAATGTTAGTAATTACTAGCGTTCCCTTTTCTGTTTTATTTTTTAAATGATCTCCTAATGATACTTTGGTTGTCTTGGTTAACCTGCCTGGTTTTCAGCTTCTAGACTAGAACTAAATCCTTGGCCGTGTATCACTCGGAAGTTGCCATTTTCCTGTGCTGCTCCTGACCTTTCTCTTTGACCTTCCTTCCAGCCAAGTAAATGGGTTTTCTCTTCCCTCCACTTCATTTACTGGCTTTCTCACATGCTCATCTAGTGTCACCCTCAGCCTTCTTGGTCCCTCTTCTCAAAAATTGTCCTTCTTCCTGTAGCTACTCCGCCTTACCCTGCTCAGTTACAGACGTTTGTTCAAGTTGTTCATCACGTCAGATGGTTGTGTGTATGTTGGAGGTGTGTGTGTTTGTGTATGTTTGTATACTTCCCAACAGGGTCCTCGTCCTGCTGGCACTACAGTGACCTTTGATAAATGTTGATGACATGTTAATAATGAAATAAAGGGAGTTATTTATACTGTATTTTGTCCTCAGTGAAACCTTGGGAAATTGAAGTGTGCTGTGAACCATGCTGATCATTTCTTTACTACCTTGTTCTTGGGTCGTACCATCAGGGGTAGATGGTCCACGTTTACATCGGAAGAATTCTTCTCCTTTTTTGCAGAAACTAACTCTGAAGCAAGCCTTTGCTGCTGTGCTGCAGTGGTGTTTCCATCCCAATTTCAGTGTTCGACTGTATGCGCTCGTAGCGCTCAAGAAAATCTGGAGCGTGTGTAAAACGGGGCATATTGAAGAATTTGGTGCTTTGACTTCTGTTGTTGAATCCAGTCTTAATCAAGTGGAAAACATGTATGTAATGGGGTAAGTAAACCTAGGACTGTCATTTTACTTCGTGTTTTACTTTTTTATTATTATCATTATCACTATCCAGGAATGCCAGGATTTTTATACATGTCAGAGACCCAGGCAGTATCGATGAACATAAAAGGCTTTCTTTAGAAGCTGAAAAGCACTTACTAATTTATAGAAATGGACAGAGGTTGGAAGCAGCATGTTAGGCATATGGAATAGTGTTTGGAAAATCAGTAACATATTGGGTCTTTGCCTTGACCACCAAGTTAGCACATGGTATAAATAACACGATTCATGAGTCATGACAGAGCTTCACGTGGTGACACAGCCAAGCTGCTTCCATGGTCACAAACTACTTTATAACCCACTACCTGCTTTACCTTTCGATAGGCATTAGGGTGATCTGTGAGTAAGGGAGGTTTCAGGAGAAAGATATTCAGTCCAGCAAATATAAAAACTAAGATAGAGTCCCATGAGATAGAATAGGGAAGAAAACAGGAGGGGTGAGCATTCGGTGGGGAGACAGGACAGGTTATAGACGAGGGACAAGGAGCCAGGAGGGGTGAGCCCCCCTGAACGGCGTGTGGCGTTCCGTGTGCTGGAAAACTGCCTCTAGCATGGTCCCTACAAGATCATTACAATTAGTAATTCTCCATAGTGTTGCCTAGAATTCCTAGCTTTCCAGGTATATTCTGGCAAGTAGATTCTTTATCTTTTTCAAATGATCTCAAATGTCTCCTTCCTTCTGGGGGTGTGGGTGTTTATACTCTTATCATTTCTTATATCTGGTGAACAGTTGTCTGAGTATTTACATGAGTAGATTTGGATATTAATATTTTTCATCATATTAGCATCTGTATTATTACATAGTAGGCCAAACTCAAACTGCAAAAAGTTGTCCCTAATCATACATTAATGTACAATTTAGTAAAATTATATGAATAATATTTTAATAGAACACACCCTGGGAACCCTGTGCTACCTGTGTTTGTCACTTAGAGATCAGTAACTGGGACACGTGTTACAGTTAATCCATGGACTCTCAGCCTTTCCTCAGTGTGAACTGACAGTTTTAACAATGCAGACAGGATTTGCGTGTCCGTTTTTAGTTTTCTCTAGGGTCAAATCATGACTTATTGTTTGGTGCAGAGGTGTTTCAGTTGGTTGATTCTGTTTAAAATTTTTGACAGCTGATTTCTAAAAACAATTGTCTCAGCTCATATATTTTTTTAAATTTTATTCAATTTATTGGGGTAACACTGGTTAATAAAATTATATAGGTTTCAGGTGTCCAGTTCTGTAACACAGTGTCTGTATATTGCATTGTGTGTTCACCACCCAAAGTCAGATCTCCTTTAGTCACCATATATTTGACATATTTTTTTGTTAATAAAACACCATTTTGAGCAATAACTTGTCCTTATTAAAATCCTGTATGAGGTAGGAGAGACAACCAATCAGAATAGGGAACCCTGGCAGTAAGCCATCTCCGCTCACTGAACACACACCTCGGCGTTGGCTTAGTGACAGACAGGCTGAGACGGGTCAGCGGCAGGCAGGCAGGTGATGCTTCTGTGTTCAAGGAGCTCACAGTCAGGTGGAGACAGACGTCAGATACATAAGCACACACATCAGAAAAAAAGGTTTAAATCATGGTAAGTCCTCTAATGGAAAAGTCAAGGTTGTGGTGAGAAAATACAGACTGTTTCGTCTGAGTGGTTCAGTTTAAGTTACAATCTACAGCATGAGTAGGAAGCAGGCAAATGCAGAATGGAAGAAAGGACTTCTGGATGGAAGACGGGAAGGCCTGGAGCTGGAATGTGCAGATGTGCTCCCAGCACTGGGGGCAGGCGGTGGGCTGAGTGGTGACCCAGCCATGAGCGAGCCGTGACTGAGCTGTGCCCGAGCGAGGAGCAGAGGGGAGACTGCGGAGGCCGGACCGGTGGGCTTCATGGATGATTGGGAAGCCAGTGAGGAGTTGAAATTCCAGAATGCCATCATCCTGTTTGCTTTTGTGCTTTTAAAAGTGTGAGGAGCAGATCAGAGACGGGCGAGAGCACAGCTGTGAGTTAGATTGGCATGAGGTTAGGCAAGTAAGAGCATGAAGACACCGCTGGACTTAGCAAGAGCAATTTCAGTGGTGAGGTTGGTGGGTGGAACCAAATTAGAATGGGTCAGAGTGGATGGGACAATAGACGGACATTTGTTAAATCTGGATAGGTTCGTAGGGGTCTGTTATTTTCTTTACTTGAATATTTGAAATACTTCATGTTTTTAATTTTTAAAAAATGGGTGATGAGGAAGGTAAAATATAGCCAAATCGTGCAGATAATTCTCCACAAACTTCTGGGTTTGTAGTGGAAAGAACAGTGGATGTGCTGTCAGAGGACTTCTGTTTTATTTTTGGTGACATTAGTTGTTTTTCAGTGGGTATCTGTGATTAGGAAATTGAACAGTGCAGGAAGTTATCATGCGAACAAGACAGCCTCCTGGCCCCACCCTTCCTCTCTTCCCCACCAAAGCTGCTCCTCCCCGAAATGGGGTTTTCTTTTAACAGCTGTTCCATGGTAGCTGTGCCTTAAGTTACTTCCTGAGTCCCCTTGAATGGACGTTTTAGTAAAGTTTTTGTGTTGCTTTTTAAGATTGGACATCAAGCCCTTTTGAGTGGGCTGGAGGAAAGGCTAGACTAGAGAAGACGGAGATTCAGGAGGAGGGCCACGGAGCAGAAGCCACGGGATGGGTGTAGAGCACACACTCCGGTGCTGTCCTTTGGAGAGGGGCTGCTGGAAGTGAAGGGGAGAGCGCAGGTGCGTGGGGAAGTGGCAGGGGAGGAGAGCTCTCATCGAGGCTGTCTGTGAGAAGACCTCTGTGAGACGCGAGGCATGGCCGTCACCGATGAGCAGTGAGGAGAAGGGCTGGGAACTTAGGGAGTGAAGACACACTGGCCACAGCACGTGACCTTGCCAGGGCAAAGTCTTGAAATTGCTTACTCAGCTTTTGGCTGCTTCTTGATCATGAATTTAAACTGAAACCTGCCAGGCATGTTGTAATTTTTATCCCTACCTCTTTTACCTTTTAAAACTTGACAGACGTGTTAAGAATTTAAAACCTACTCACATTACATTTGCTTGGTTTATCAAAGTTTACAACAGTTGGGCAGTGTTGTGAATCTTCAGAGTAGAAAACGTGACGTACGTAATGGCTTTCTCTCCAGAAAAACACAATGTGTTTACTGCCGGATACTTCGGGATTCCAACCCAGGTTTCTTAGGTCGCCCTTTTTAGAATTCTTTTTTCCCCAAGCACTTTGAAGTAGTGTGTCTGGCGGGCTGTTCTGGCGTCTTCCCACTGCTGGCGGCTGTCATGTGGGCTGGAGCCTCTGCCCACCTGCTAGATCATACCCACACTGTGCAGACCTGGGTTCATTCTTATTGAATCACTGCTTGCTGTACGGCTCTCAGAGAGTTACTGAATTTATTTGTCTGTCTTTGAGTTTCATTTCAAAAGGTCAAATTTAGTGTAGTTTTAAAAGAATGTTGATATTGGCGCCGTTAGTGGGCCGGGCTGACACCCCCACTTTGCTGGACCTCAGGCTGCTTGGTCCGCTCCTGCTGTGGACCCTGACCTCTGAGGTGGCGTGCCACCTGCTCTTTCAGTCTCACATGGCAAACTTGCGAGTCCCAAGTATCTGAGGATGAGCAGAGACAAAAAAAAAATAAGAAGAAAGAAAGAAAATATTTGTTCTTTAACTATGTCTGGCCATGTTGGTTTTGAGTGTTTGCTTGATCAACTGGTCAATAGATCCATTCAGCAAGCTTCTGTTTTCATATTCTGTGTTGGGAAGACTGGAATTGGAAAATCAACACTGATGGATACATTGTTTAATACTAATTTTGAAGACCATGAATCCTCACATTTTTATCAACATGTTAGATTTAACACTCAGACATATGAACTCCAAGAAAATAACGTTTGATTGAAAATGACCATTGTGAATACAGTGGGATTTGATGACCAAAGGAACAAAGACAAGAGCTACCAACCAATAGCTGACACTCAGTTGCAGGTCCAGCTCCAGGAGGCACTGGAGATGACGTTACATGTCCTCTAACTTCCACAGTTCTCATATCCACGCGTGCCTCCACTTGTTCTCACCACAGGCCACTCCCTGAAGACGCTTGATCTCGTGAGCATGAGGAGCCTTGCCAGCAAGGTGAACATTTTACTGGTAATTGCCAAAGCAGATGCAATTTCTAAAACTGAATTACAGAAATTGGAGATCAAGCTCTCAAGTGAATTGGTCAGCAATGGCGTCCAGATACCACCAGTTCCCAACAGCTGAGGAAACTATTGCTAAAATCAGTGCTTAAATGAATGGACACTTGCCATCTGCTGCTGTTGGAAGTATGGATGAGGTAAAAGTTGGAAATAAGACGGTCAGAGCTCGCCAGTACCCTTGGGGTGCTGGACAAGTGGAAAATGAAAACCACTGTGACTTTGTAAAGCTCCAGGAAATGCTCATCTGTACAAACATGGAGGATCTGTGAGAACAGATGCACACCAGGCACTATGAACTCCACAGGCGTTGCAAACGGGAGGAAATGTGCTTTGCTGATGTGGGCCAGAGAATAAGCCGCTCCGTTTTCAAGAGACCTATGAAGCCAAAAGACACATTTTATGGTGAATGTCAGAGGAAGGAGGAAGAAATGAAACAGATGTTTGTGCAGGGAGGAAAGGAGAAAGAAGCTGAAAGAGGGGCAGGCCACACTTGAGCACCTTAAAAGAGCTCACCAGGAAGAGAATGAAACTTGGAGAAAAGAGACTTTTGGAAGAAGAAATAATCTCTTTCTCTACAAAGAAAGCTACATCCGAGATACACCAGAATTAGACCTTTATGGCAACGGGCAGCAACCAGGACAAGGACTGCAACTGCAAGAACTCCAATTTTATGTAAAACAAAGGTTCCAGATAGAGAAGGTCATCACAGGCAAAAGTTATTTTAAGTGTAAGGTCAACACATAAGCCTGAGTGGATGACAGCACTTATATATTCATTGCTGTTAGAAATTTTCCAGTTGCTGGTGTGTGATGAATCCAGGCTGCTTCTCCTGCTGCCCACTTATTGTCACTTTGCAGGGCATTGTACCCAGAGCAGGGTCAGTGCCATTGAAAACACAGAACTCACTCATATTATGGCAATCTAATTGCATTTATATTCCAAGATAAAGCTTTCTTTGGTAGATACTAAACGTAAAATTTTGGGAATATGTTTTAAATTGTACTATGTACCTGAAACTGAATTTTTGATAGTATTATTCAGTTGGTAACATGATCCTAAGCTTTTGTATCAAATTTTATATAACATGGTGGCCTTCTTTACTATGCCTTATTTGTGGTTGCTATATTATTATTGAGGAAACAAAACATGTTTAAAAGTAAAAACATCCAGTTATATAAACCCTTAAATACCTTTGAACCTAGGTGTTACCACAGTATTTTCATTAAGCTATATTACATTCTTGTTGCTTAAAACTCTGTCTTCCAGGGGAAAAATAATAAGGTCGAATCATCTTATTAAAAATATTTTTAAGAAAATAACTGAACATGTAAATATTAAAGATAAAAATTTAGATAATTCATATCTCAAGGGATAGTTGAATTCAGTTCCTTAGTAGTAGTCTCAGAACAATTAACTTTTTCTTAACAATTATAGGTATATAATTTTTCATTTTTTGGACTTGATTATTCTAAGTAAAGCTGACATTTACTCTTGACTAATAAATTTACATATTTACTAAAAAAAGTATGTTGATCTTGGAGATATGGGTGTATAAATCTTAGGATACAATTCACAAAATTTTCCATTCATTCTAAATTCTGCAGTACCTCTGTAACATATCTAATTGATTTTTCCCCTTTACCGGAGCTGTTTCTGTCTGTACTTCATATCATATTTTTAATCCTTAGGAATGCCAAGAAGAATTGGCAACGTATCCAAGACCATTTCTTTTTTGCAACATTTCATCCACTTAAGGATTATTGTCTGGAGGTGAGCAGAGAATATCATTTGTGAATTCCCTACCATATCATTATTCCTGACTTCTTTCTGCCATGTCGTTGAAGGTTATGATTAGGTGAACTTTCCCCCTTGCTTGCAAACTTCACCTTAACACTGTAAAGTTCTAAGTTTAATTTTGTTACTTTATGCAGATGACTTGCTTGCATTTCACTCTTAAGCAGTGAAAACTGGCCAGTCATTTTCACTTTCTATTTCTCAGGCAGTGTCAGGCTTGTAAACACTGGAAAGGGGAATATTTAACTCTGAATAGAAATCTGTTCTGACATTAAAAGGCAATGAGTGAGAACATTTGTGCAGGTGAGATTTTGTTGTAATGAAGCTCATTCTTAACGAAAGAACAAAAAGATCTATTCTTTTGTTCATTGCATTTTCTAGGTTCTGGGTGACTAAAATTGCATAGCAATTTCACTGATTGTAACCGAATATGTATATATAATTTTAAGAACCATAAACATGTTTATTACAACTAGCATGTAAGTGAATTAACCTAATATGGCATTAAAATTTGTATAAATCATATTTTATCCCCTTTTAAACAATAATTATAATGTTCTGCCTTTGAATTAAAACATTTGATTAGTTCCTCTAAAGAATGTGGAAGTATCAGTAACTTTAGCTACTGTGCGTATGCAAGTTTTTGTTAGATTACTAAGAAGCTGACCTTTAAAAAATACAGATCTGTATGTTGTGAGATATTCATCATAGAACATTAATGTATACTTCCTGTTGCTTCATTGCAAAAATTGTTTAGGATTTTTCAAATATTTTAACATGCTCTGTTCTGTGTCCTTTAGTGCCCAGAATGCTTTGCTTGACATCTTTCTGAAGGACTCTTTTAGTAACCCTAGTGTTAAATCAACTTTTCTAATCAGTTTTCCAGCAGGAGTAAGTCCCTTGCTTTCCTCTTTCCCTCAGTCCCGTCTTACTGAGTGAAAGTGCCTCACTCTCATGTTTTATATATTTTATTCGACATTAATGACATGAATCATAATTATGTGTAAATAATGGTGTAAAGAATCCTATCTGTATCTATATTAGTGCCTACGTAATAAACATCTGTTGCCATCATTTTGCCAGCGTCAATTACACAGATATTGCATGAGGAAAACCATCTTCATTCTAAAGGCTTTTATGACAGTTTGCATGTTTTTGTTTCATTTTTAAATTGCCTGTTACTCATGCTTCTGCTTCTTATGTGCCTTTTCTCCTTTGGCGATTTTCTGGTTCTCCATTTTCATGGGTGAGAAAAGGAAAGGATTGTATATATAAGTAAATAGTTTACAGTGCTGTCACACTGCAGTTGACAAAACACTTTTATCTGCTCTTTGAACCTGATTTTATCCACATTTTACAAGCATGGAGGTTGAAGCCAAGAAAGCCTAAATGGCTTGTCTGACATCCCACAGCTAACACATGGTCAAGGCAAAATTCACATCCTGAATTTGTCTAGTGGTCGTGAAAGGGAGGATTTCACATCAAAAGAGCTTGAACTTGATTGCTTATGGAGAAGGCGGTGATCAACAGATTTTTCCAAATGCTGTCAAACACCAATACTGATTAATTTCAAACACTTTTGCTTTTATTAAGAGCATGGTGGTTTATTACATACTGTTAGGAATACCAGAGTGGAAAATCTGCCTGCTTTCAAGAATTTCCTAAATTAACCGCTGAATTTCTTAGAAAAGATGATAAATGTATATAGACAATTGCTACAAGATAGAAATGAAAGTGTGTAATTTAATCAGATAGGATAGTTTGGGAGAATATATTAGTTATAAGTTGTACTTTAAACATGTATTTATTTTTAAGGGAAAAAAATGTAGGTTTTACAATTTTCTTTTCAGACCATATTTTACATCCTGCCACGCCTCTCAGGCCTTGTTGAAGACGAGTGGATTGCCATTAGTAAATTCACCAGGTTCACTGACATCGCTTTAGACGCAGGATTTCAGTGGTACCTCTCTCCAACGCAGCTTCGTGAACTGACGCCCGGTGACTGGGCTCAGCAGGACATAGGTAAAAAGAATGTCTGTTTGATTTTTTTCCACTGTTGACTCGGTTAGGTTTATTAAGTTACTTAGAACAGGTAGTTGATATTACTTTTTTGTTGATGTGGTGAACTCTGCCCCCCACTTAAGAGAAGACAGTGAAAAAATGTGGTGTAACTTTGACTAGTATTTTGAGTTGAAAGCTTTGCTATAGAAAGCCAGAGAGAGCCTGACCTGTTTTATCAAAGAAAGCTAGTGGCTTCTCTTTTCTTTGCAATATTATTAATATTCATTGCTTTTCTATTACATACTTCTGTACAAATACAGATTTTAAAAAGGACCAAATTATGAAATTTCTTGTCCCGTTTAGGGAGAAAGCAGCTCTTGATTCTCGTCCCTCCTCAGTCTGGCTGGACATCACTTCATCTTTCCCCGGCTTCCTTCAGGACCCACGTATCCCTCCGCTGCTCTCCTCCTCCTCCCCCCTTCACAGCCAAGCTGCCCTAAAAATCCAGGGATTAAACCCCCACCCAGTTTTAAAATCACAACTACTCTTCTTAGTTGTGTAGTAGCCTACATTCCCGCCATGTCACAATGTGTTCTCGTTCTGACTCTCCCTAACCCATGTCCATTGTTGAACCTTCTGTTAGCTAATCAGAAATTTTGTCTTTCCGTACAAAACCTGAGTAGACCTGATTTTTATGTAGTATTTCCCAGCTTGATACTATCCTGATTTTCCTCCTTAATCTGACTCTTCTCACTCTCCTTTATGAGTTCCTCCTCTTGTCCCTTATATTTGTAGTTCTCTGAAATTGTAATGTTTTCCAGAAGCCCTTGGACAAATTGTTAGAAGTACAGGTTCTTGGGTCCCACCCTTAGATTTTAATTCAGCATGTTTGGAGGAGAGTTCTGGGGAAGCTCATTCTTTATCACCTACTTTTGGTTAAGATACTAATGCATCTTAAGACATGTCACCCTAATTTATTATTTAACAAAGGTTTATTGATTGCTTCCTATGTGCTAGACACAGACCAAGGCCCTGCCCTCCTGGAGCTTACATTCTTACAGGGGAGACAACCCCAAACAAATATGTAAGATGATGTTAGGTAGTAAGTAAAAAGTGCTGCCAAAAAAGTAATAAATAAAGCAGGACAAAGACACTAACAATGAGCTGACATTGAGCGGGACCTAAGTGGAGTGAAAGCAAGTCCAGCAAAGACCTGGGGAGAGGTTTCCCCAAACAGAGAAAAGCAAACGTGAAGGCTGGGAGGCGAGACACAGTGACGAGCTGTTTCATCAGTGTGGTGGGGACAGCCTGACTGGGGTGGCCGAGCAGGGGCTGGCAGGCAGAGGGACAGCACGTGGACAGCTGGTCTGAGTTCTGCCTTGGGGTGGAGCAGACACGAGGTTAGCTGGATGGGAACGGCTAAAGAGCTAGCTTTTTGTTCGGTTTGTTTGGTTGGTTTGCTTTTGGGAGAGGGACTTCGCAGTACAGTTTCTATGCCGAGACTTAATGTTAGTGTCTCTGCAGTGTTTTCATGGCCTGGTTTTCTTCTCACCCCACATGCTCTCCCCAAGCACTTTTATTAATTTCTACAACTTGAAGCCACCACAGAGATAACTGACTTTCAGTTCTTTGTCTCTGCCCGGCCTCTTTCCCGAGCATACTGGACATTCCATAAGCTCTTTAAACTCAACATACCCGAGTTGAATTTACCTTTCGGCCACACCTGCCCCTCTCTGTAACTTGGTTAGTGGTGTCTCTGTCACATACATGTCACCCAGTCTTGGTGGTTCCGCTTCCTTCCTCCGCGGCTCCGCCTGCAGTGACTTCATTTGAACCATCTTTGTCTTTGCCTGGACTCGTGCAAAAGCCTCTTAATGGTTTTCCAGCCCCAACTTTCCCTCTACATTTCTTTCAAGAGGGATTTTTCTAAAACACAAAACCAGTTCTGTTACCCTCCTTCGTAAAGCTCTTTAGTGGCTCCTATCTGTAGAGTTATCAACCTATACAAAGTCCTTGTGATCTGGTCAGAGCCACCTCCCTCCATCCATTGCGTGCTGAGCTACACCAGCACACTGCTGCCGAGTCATCCCTTCCACGTCTGTGCACTCATGGGGTACCTAGTCTGCCCCGCCCCCCAATTGTCTGTGCACGCGTGGTACCTAGTCTGCCCCGCCCTCCACTCTTCTGTGCACATGCAGTACTTACAGTGTGCTGGACCCCCAACTCTGCCTTGCAAACCATCGCTTCCCTTCTCAAGCCTTCCCGGGTCTTCCTCTTTGCCCCACCCCCCTGACATTAATAACTCTTTTCTGGGTAAGTGTGCCCTCACTAGTCCTGTGGTATAGTTACTAGCATCCCTCTTCCATCCCCAGTAAGCTAAGTGCTTCTGGCTGCTCGGTCAGCAGGCTGGAGTGGGGTGGCTGAGGAAGAGCATGGAGGGTGGTCTCCGTCCTGTACTGCGGTCAGGCAGGCTAGTAACATCGTGTCCTCATCAACTGGGGGAGAGAATAGCCTTCAGTTTAGAACGTTACCCCAAATATTTGTAAGGTAATTTAAGGTAAAGACTAGTGCTTTCGGGAATATATTTCTACAGAAAATTTTAATCTAATACACTGTTGTTTAAGATACACCATTATTTTATATACCTCTAAAAAAATGCTAGCAAACTATGACATCCTATGGATTCTAAGATGTTTCCCAAGTTTGGGTATGCTAAAATGTAAAAAAGTATGTCTTTTATCTTCATGCAATGTTGTAGTATATTGCTTTATAGAATTGAATCTGAACACTTAAAATTACTATTGAAAATGGTAGTTGTGTCTGAATCTAAGTTCTTTAATGAATTTCATTCTAAACTCTTCACATACACGTGTGCACACATGTGCACGCACGCGCGCGCACGCACACACACGCACACACACAGTATGTGAGAGAGAGAGAGGGGGAGTGGGATTGGTTTATATGTGGGATTATTTTCCTTCCCAGGTTCTAACTCAGGCGAAGTGGATAACCAACCCGAGTGGACTGATGTTCAGAAGAAGATCACCCCATGGAAAAGCAGTGTTCCTGATTTAGACCTGGAGCTAGTGTTTCCAGATCGTGCTGCCAAGCTTGGGAAGTCCATGAGCAGACTGATTGTGGTGGCCTCCCTCATTGATAAACCAACCAATTTAGGAGGTAAAACAGTAGTATTCCATGGGCTTGCTTAAAATCTTTGATCCTGGAATTTTTAATCAGCCCACAGCCATTTTCGGCTCTCTGTTCTCCGTGTACCCTCTCAGGGAGCTTCAGGGGGGTGTGAGGGACATAGTGTGCTTAGCCTTCGATGAGACAGTGACATGGGCTTGTTCTGGGCAGGACTGTGCCGCACCTGTGAGGTGTTCGGGGCCTCGGCCCTCGTGGTCGCCAGTCTCCAGTACGTCAACGACAGGCAGTTCCAGCACCTCAGTGTCTCGGCTGAACAGTGGCTTCCTTTAGTGGAGGTGGGTGGAAAGTAATTTATTCACGTTTTATTTGCTAAATCTGCATGTAGTACTCTATTTCCATGTGTCAGTCCTCTGCAGTAATTTATAGGAGTCCAGCCTTTAATAGTTTAAAAATAATACTTCAAGTAAAATACAGCCCCGTCTTTTCTCCTATTCCTCTGTTTCACATGGTTGTATTTTTAGAAATTATCAGTAATGTAGAATTCTTTTCTGTAAAAAGTGTGCTGCAACTCACTATTGATGTGGGAGTAATTTTTATAAATTTCTATGATCTTGGGAGTTCTTGTTTATAGTATATAATGTTGTCCTTTTAAAAGACTTTTAAACAAGCTTAGTTTAATAAAAATGTTCTTTTTAAACTCTGATTTTACTCCAGGTAGGGCTGTAACTGATTTAACATTCTGCTTTTAAAACTAATATTAGGTAAAACCACCTCAGCTGACTGATTATCTGCAGCAGAAAAAATCAGAAGGCTACACCATCATTGGTGTGGAACAAACTGCCAAAAGTGTAGACCTCACCCAGTACTGCTTTCCTGAGAAATCTCTCCTCTTGTTGGGGTAAGAAATTCTCCTGAGGATAGTATATAGTCTAAGTCTCGAAAATATTTCAGAAATTTTACAGTTTACCTAGACTTCTATTATTTCACTTAATATTATACTGGCACTTAATATTATACCTTTGACTTGTAATGTTTGTGGATAGCCTCCCTAGTTTTCCTTTTATTTTACCTGTTTGGGGGGGTCAGGTGAACACAGAATTGACCCTTGAATCTTTTTGTTACTCTTATTTTCCTGGTAACTTAGACTTACTTCATTTTGTTAATCTGTTTCTAACAGAATACCTGAGAAAAAAAATTGCTTATTACAAGAAAACTAACCCTCCTTCTGTTTTTCATCAGAAATGAACGTGAAGGAATTCCAGCAAATCTGATCCAGCAGCTGGATGTTTGTGTGGAAATCCCTCAGCAGGGCATCATCCGCTCGCTTAACGTCCACGTGAGTGGAGCCCTGCTGATCTGGGAATACACCAGACAGCAGCTGCTGTGCCATGGGGACCCGTCACCAAGTCCGTGCCTTTTCTGAGACAAGTTACTAGTTTGGACAAATGAAACAGATTCTGAACTTACTGTAATAATTTGTAATTTTTTCTTGCAGTTTAATGCCAAAACTTTTTCATGTGCCTTAAATATACTATATTTTTGTCCCCTTTAATAAACATTTTTAGCTAAATTGTACCACGTTCTTAGTAAAATATTTTAAGCAATTGTGGAAATCAAACAATGTATTTTTAAAAGATCATTTCTTTCCCAGAAACTAATATTGTCAGAAATGGGGTCTATGATGGGAGTAAGGCAGAATTACAGCTGCTCTGATCTGAGTACTTCACCTTATGTCATAAGGGGGCAAGGAGTACCTCACCTTACGTCATAAGGGGGCGTGGAGTACCTCACCATACGTCATAAAGGGGCGTAGGGTTTGGAAGCAGAGGTTCTGTGTGAGGCGCAGTGGGCCTCTTCTGCTTTGTAGCTACTTATTCCCAGGGAGGAAATGTGCTCTATAAAAGTCATAATGCTTAGGTCATAAGCTTTAGTTTATTTTTAAACAAATTATAGGCCCTAATCATATGTATGTTTTTAAGGAAAATGTTCCTATGACACCTTTGCTCAGAGTTCAAATAGTGGTTAGAAATAGTTTATTTTCTGACAGCTGTCAACATGGGCCCAAAGGAGAACTACTCTTGCGTGTCCCGGGGCACATGAAGGCTGCCTCACGCTTCTGTTCTTTGTCTGATATTGGGATTACTTCATTATTTAATGGTAACTATTAATCACTATCCAGATATGAACTTCAATTATGTCTGGGTCCTTTTTAATATTTAAATTTTGGAGCCTGTTACCTGTATGTTTTCCCTTCTGTAGTTTTATTGAAATAATTTTTGTTTTGCTGAGGAGTTGCAAGGATAGTCCAGATGCCTCTAAAAGGGTCTTACAGAACCATGGACATTTATCAAAGCTAAGAGGTTAACACTGATGATGGTGCTGTTCACTGGACTACAGATCTGCTCTATATTCAGATTTCCCGCTTTCCCACTAATATTGTTTCTGTTCCAGGAGCCAATCCTGGACCCTGCATTGCATTCAGTTATCACGTATCCTCCATGTTTTTCATGACCTTGGCACTTTGGAAGAGTACTGGTCAGGTATTTTGTTAGTCTCATAATCGGGGTTTGTCTGCTGTGTTTCCATGCTCAGACGGACGGGGCTTTTAAAGGATACTGGTGCTGAGGTGCCCTTCCCATCGCATCTCAGCATGACTTACCACCTCCACCACTTGTTCTCTGGCAAGTTGCTGTTTTTCCCTTTCCATGGTCCTTGTCAGCCTATTCTGCATACATGGGTAGGTAAAATAAGCTTTATCTTTTGAAGGGAGGAGTATGAAGAAATTTGGGGGCAGCTGTTGAAACTACCACAGCAGTTAACACTATTTTGGGAGCTGGTTGGAGGCTATGCTGATCCACGGTTTCTCCTCAGCAGCCTGCTCCCTGTAGCAGTCATTTCTGCAGTGCTCTAATGATGATATTCTGTATTTCTTCTACATTTTTTCCTTGGAATTCTTCTGTAAGGAAGAGCTGTCCTTTATTCAGTCATGTTTATGTCAGTGTGGATAGCTGGCTCTTGTGTCTTTTTGACACGCTCCCATTCTTTTTTCTTTTTAGCACTTTCTTACTTTCTGCCACTACACAATGCTCCAGGCTGTTCTTTTGTTTTCCCTGCCCCAGTTCTAGAATCCGACATTTCTCCAAGGAGCACTGGTTCCGTTTACTGGAGATTAATATTAGAAACCAAGATCTGGGTGCCGGATGTGCTCGTTGCTGCGGGAGTGGCACCAAAGGCCTCTCCACGAACAGCGGGGGCCTCTCGGTGTGCAAGCCCGTGTGTACAAAATGTAAGGTCTGCAGTTGTGTGAACGTGAATCCTTATTATAACTTTGACGCTACCCAACACAAGATTAATTCTAGTATTCACCTCTGCTTATTTTTAACTGCTTTTTCTGACATAAATATGGTTATTATTGTTTCAACAACTGCTAAACCATATCCCTGTGAAATTAGCAATTTGTACGGGTTTTTTTCTTTACCTTTACAGTATACAAAAATAATTTTCAAAATTATTTGGGCCAACCCCTTCTTTTCCTGCCACTTCCAGTGCGTTTGTCATATTTGTAATATGGTTAGACTCGTTTACCACAGCTGCATCCTACACTGGAATCCCTCCCAAATCCTGGTCCACTTATTTAACGTGCACGCAGTCGCTTGTTCTAGTGTACGGTGCTGTGGGTTCTGACAAGTGCAGACTCACGGAGCACACAAGAGTATGCTCCTCTTTCCCCATTCCCAAACACACCAGCCACCACTGATGTGTTTTACTAGTTTTGCCTTTTCCAGAATCGTATAAATGGAAGCATATAATACGTGGTCTTTTGGGTTTGGCTTCTTCCACGTAGCAAAGTTCTCTAGTGTTGTTGGGTGACTCAAGTTCATTTCCACTTATTGCTGAGTGGTATTCCAGTGTATGAACGTAGCACAGGTCGTTTAGGGAGTCCTCTGTTGCAGGCACCTGGGTTGTTTCCAGTTTGGGGCAATTATGAGCAACGTGGCTCTAAACATTCATGTACAGGTTTGGTTTTCAGTTAATTTGGTGAAATACTTAGGAGTGGGATTGCTGGGTCAGAACTAAGTATATATTTTAACTTTACAGGAAACTGAAGGGGGCTTTATAAAGCCTTTGGCGTTCCCAGCAGCAGGGAATGAGTTTGTTCTGCATCCTCAGCAGCATGTGATATTGTCAATTTTATTGAAGCCGTTCTAATAGGCGAGTAGTGATAGAGCATCATGCTTTTTGGCTGCATTCCTCTACTGATAATATGAAACATCTTTTCATATTAAATACTAGTTATTCATAACATTGAAGAGCTGTGTGAAAATATCTACTATTCACATAATTTGCCCATTTTTTAAACTTGGGTGATTTTTGTTTGTTTGTTTCTTAAGAGTTGTAAGAGTTCTTTATTTTGGATACAAGTTCTTTTTGAGGTATGTAATTTGCAAATACAGAGGGTGCTAAAAAAATGTATACACATTTTAAGAAAGGAAAAAACTGTATTAAAATTGTAATATATATATATATATATATATACACACACACACACACACACACACACACCGTTAACAAAAAATGAATACAAGTCATATGTATGCAGTTTTTGGCACCCCTGGTATTTTCTCCCTGTCTGTAATTTATCTTTTTATTCTCTTAGTATCATTCACAGAGCAAAATTTTAATTTTGATAAGGCCCAACTTATTTTTTATGAATTATGCTTCTGATGTTATTTAAAAATTCACATCTGCAAACCCCAAGTCATAGAGACTGTCTCCATATTTTCTTGTAGAAGTTTTATATTTAGGTCTATGATCCAATTTTTTAAGTAAGGTGTAAAGTAAATGTCAAGGTTCATTTTGTTGTGTATGGATGTCCAATTTTTCTGGCACTATTTGTTGAAAAGATTCTTCTTCCTCCCGTGAATGACTCTACACCTCTGTCTTATCTCAGTTGACTATTTGTGTGGGTATATTTCTGGACTCTGTTCTATTAAACTACGTGTCTCTCCTTTTGCCAGTACTGCTAGTACCATACTGTCTTGATTACTGTAGTTTCAAAATTTTTGAAATCACCTAATAAGTGTCCTCCAACTTCGTTCTTTTCAGAATCGTTTTGGCTTTGGTCCTTTGCTTTTCCATACACATTTTAGAGTCAGCTTGTTAATAGTTAATATCTACAAAAGTCTGTTGGGTTTGATTGGGACTGTATTAAACCCATAGAACAAATTGGAGAGAATTTAACAATATCTTATCTCTTCTAATCCATGAACACAAGGCATCTAATTAATTAGATCTTCTCTAATTTCAAGTGTTTTGTGGGTTTCAGCATATAGGTCCTACACATATTGTTAGATTTATACTGATGTATTCCTTGGAAAAAATTTTTAATGCTATTGTAAATGGTGTATGTTTTCTTTTACATTCCAATTTGTTCATTCTGGTATACAGGAATATGGTTTTCTTTTGTATATTGACCTTGTTTCCTGCCACTTATTATATTAGTTCAGGAGCTTCTTTATTGATTCTTTGGGATTTTCTAAAGAGATCATAATAGGGCCGGCCAAATGGCTCAGTTGGTTAAGAGCTCGCTCAAGAGTCTGAGCAACAGCAGTTCGAGTCCAGCCCGAGCTGAGCAGCCGCTGAGCTGCCAACAGGTAGCAGGATGGCTCAAAAAAAAAAAAAAAAATCATAATAGCTTCTATGATTACAGTCAGTTTTATTTCTTCCTAATTTGTATGCTTATTTCTTTTTTGTCTCAGTGAAGTAGCTAGGAACCCAGTGCAGCGGTGAATAGAAGTGAGAGAGGATATCCTTACCTTGTAACTGACTTTGGGAAAAAGCATTCATTGTCTCATCATTATATTAGCTATAAGTTTTTAGTAGATGGTCCTTATTATTTTTTCTGTATATCTTAAGTTTTTCTAATCCTCACTTTTTTGTGCCTGTATCAAAAAAACTCGCAGCACAACAACCTACTTTTTTCAGTATCTACCTATATCTATATATTTGCCTACTAACCATCCTGAAATCCCCCAAAAACAGTACATGTGTTTTTATAATGGGCTTTTTGTTCTTAAAATAGATTTATTACTAAATTAAAACTAAGCATATTTCATACCTTTTTATTTCAGTTCTTCATAGTTTGAATGATGGAATCTTCATTTTAATTAAGATTTATATATACAAGTACTGATGTTAAACTATGATTCAAAACAACACCGGTAGTGAATGGAGCATTTTTGAATGTCCAGAAAGCATAGTTTCAACCTTTCTGAAAAGTTCAAGAACAGCCTAGGACTTTGCAGTTGTTTTTGAAGGCTGGAATTGTCCTGCTTCAAATTTTTCTTTGAATTTTAAGTAGTCTCTTCTTTTATCAAAATATTTTATCTGTTGAGAGAAAAGGGTTGAATAAGGCCAAGTTATGCAGCTTAGATAAAAGCATAGAATTAAGTGTAACAAATTATTCAACCTACATTGTGTAAGTGGCATATGTGATTTATATTTTAGAACCATTTTTAATCAGTTCATTTGATGTATAAAAATCCTGAAAGAGGGTGTATGTCAGTGAGTCCTAAACCTTTTTGGGTTACAGATCCTGTTGAGTATTTGAGTAAGTTATGAACCTCCTCAAGAAATGTAATCAAAATCAAACAGGAAATCAAAACCTGCCTGAGACAAATGCAAACTTTTCAAAATTTATGGGATGCAGTAAAAGCAGTTCTAAGAGGGAAGGTCATATCTATACACACCCATCTCAAGAAAGAAGGAAAATTCCAAATAAACAATATATCTTTACAACTAAAGGAAATAAGATCATAGCAGAAATAGAAATATAAAAAAAATACAAAAGAATCAATGAAACTAAGAACTGTTCTTTACAAACCTTTAGCCAAACTCATCAAGGAAAAACAGAGTGTGAATAAAATCATAAATAGAAGTTACAACCAACTGTCAACAATCATATGGCAACACATTTGACAATCTAGAAATGGATAAATTTCTAAAAGCATGTAACCTTCCAAGACTGAACCATGAAGAAATAGAAAATCTAAACAGACGAATTAGTAGCAATGAAATTGAAGCAGTAATGCAAAAACTCCCAATAAACAAAAATATAGGACCAGAGGGCTTCACGGTGAATTCTACCAAACACGTGAAGAATTAATGCCTATCCTTCTTGAACTATTTCAAAAACTCAAAGAGGAAGGAACACCTCCAAACTCATTGTACAAAGCCAGCATTACCCTGACACCAAAACCAGACAAAGACATGAAAAAAAACTTACAGGCCAATATCCTTGATGAACATAGATGCAAAAGTTCTCAAAAAAATATTAGCAAAATGGATTCAACAATACATTAAAAAGATCATATGCCATGATCAAATGGGATTTATTCCAGGGATGCATGGATGGTTCAACATACATACATCCATCAATTTGACACATAACAAAATAAAAATCATATCTCAATAGATGCAGAAAAAGCATCTGACAAAGTTCAACATTCTTTAATGATAAAACTCAACAAAGTGGTGAAAAAGGAAACATACTTCAACATAATAAAGGCCATATATGACAAACCCACAGATAACATCATACTCAAATGTGAAAAGCTGTTCCTCTAAGACAGGGGTCGGCAAACTGCAGCTCACGAGCCACATGTGGCTCTTTGGGTGTGTTCCATCTCAAAAGTTTGCCGATTCCTGGAAGAGACAATCCTGTCCCTCACAACAATTTAAAAATTATTTGAGAGCCATAAATATATTTTTACATAATAACCGTTATGTGACTAATATCCTTCAAAAACTTTATAAATGAAACTATAATAGTTTTATTTTCATTTTCAATTTTACTTCAGAACCTGTGGCTCGCAAGCCGCAGTTTGCTGACACTTGGCGGCTCTTCCATTTCAAAAGTTTGCAGACCCCTGCTCTAAGATCAGGAAAAAGACAGTGATGCCCACTATCACCACTTTTATTCAACATATATTAGAAGTCACTGCAGTCAGAAAAGAAATAAAAAAGGCATTCAAATCGGAAAGGAAGAAGTAAAATTTCTCTCGCTATTTGCAGATGACATGATAACTATATATACTGAACCCTAAAGACTCATCCAAAAAACTATTAAAGCTAATAAATGAATTCAGTAAAGTTACAGGATACTTTACTGAATTTATTTAACTTAATCAACTTAAGTAATACTGTACTTAATCAACATATAGAATTCTGTTGCATTTCTATATACCAGTAATGAATGATCAGGAGACACTAAGAAAATAATCCCATTTACAATTTCTCAAAAAGCATAAAATACCTAGGAATAGATTTAATATTTAACCAAGGAGGTGAAAGACATATTCTGACAACTATAAGACACTGAAGAAAGACGTTGAAGAGGATACAAATAGTTGGAATGATTAATATTATTCAAATGTTCTTAGTACATAAAGCAATATACAGATTCAATGCAATCCCTATTAAAATACCAATGGCATTCTTCTCAGAACTAGAACTAATCCTAAAATTCATATGGAACCACAAAAGACCGCGAATAGCCAAAACAATCTTGAGAAAGAACAAAGTGAGTGGTATCATGCTCCCTGATTTTAAACCATATTACAAAGCTATAATAATTAAAACATATAGTACTAGCATAAAAACAGGTACATAGATCAACGGAACAGAATAGAGAACCCAGAAATAAATCCTCACTTATATGGTCAATTAATCTACGATGAAGTAGGCAAGGATATAAAGTGAGGTAAAGACAATCTCTTCAATAAGTGGTGCTGGGAAAACTGGACAGATACATGCAAAAAAATGAAATTGGACCACTTTCTTACACATACAACAATAAACTTAGAATGGATTAAAGACTTAAATGTAAGACCTGAAACTATAAAACTCCCAGAAGGAAATATAGGCAGTAAACTCTTTGACATCAATCTTAGCAGCATCTTTTTGAATATGTTTCCTCAGGCAAGGGCAACAAAAGAAAAACAAATGGGACAATAGCAAAAAGTTTTTGCATAGCGACACAAAGCAGCAACAAAATGAAAAGACAACCTACTGAACAGGAGAAGACGTTCACCAATGATACATCCGATAAGGGGTTAATATCCAAATTACATAAGGAATTCCTACAACTTAACACCAAAAAATCCCAAACAATCCAATTAAAAAACGTGTAGAAGACCTGAATAGACATTTTTCCAAAGAGGACATACAGATGAGTAACGGAGATATGTAAAGTTGCTCAAAATCACTAATCAGCAGGGAAATGCAAATCAAAACCACAATAAGATATCACCTCACACCCATCAGAATGGCTAGTATCAAAAAGTCAATAATTCACAAAAGTTGGTGGGGATGTGGAGAAAAGGGAACACTCATGCACTCTTGGTGGGATGGCAAATTGGTGCAGCCACTATGGAAAGCAGTATAGAGACTCCTCAAAAAATTAAAAGTAGAACTACCACATGATCCACCAATTCCACTTCTGGGTATTTATCCAAAGAAAACAAAAACACTAATTCGAAAAGATATATGCACCCTGTTAATTGCAGCATTATTTACAACAGCCAAGATATGGCAATAACCTATGTGTCCATCGGTAGACTACTGGATAAAGATGTAGCACACATATACAATGGAATATTACTCAGTAATAAAAAAGTGATTATCTTGCCGTTTGCAACATGGAAGGACCTAGAGTAAGTCAGAGAAAAGACAACTACCATATGATTTCACTTATATGTGAAATTGGAAAAAAACAGAACAAATGAATAAAACCAAAATACAAATCGATCCACTGATACAGAGAAAAAGCTGATGACTGACAGAGGTGGGAATAGGTTAAATGAAAATTAAAATTAAAAATAGGAATGTACATGTGTTTAGACATGTGAAACTTGCCATGCAAGTTCAGAGAATTTAAAATCATATAAGATTTTCTTATCAACTCTAAGTTCAATAAATTTTGTCATTCATCAGCCATGATATTTCTATCAAGTTTATCTCATCCAGAAACATACACTTAAGGAGACAAGACATAGTTAAAAATTATATTTATGAACTATAAGTAAATTAATGGTAAAACTTCAATAAATTGAAGATTTCATTTTATTATTTCTATTTATATCCTCCTCTTGTGTAGGGAATTTGAAGTATCTTAAAGCCCCACATCCTGAAGTAGTAAAATGAAGGCCAACCACAGACCATTAGTGTCTGTGTCTGACTGCTCTGCACACAGGCAAATGCAGTTTCTTTGTCAGAATAGAAAACACTAGCTAAACGCTTTTCCAAGAATGTAATTCTTAAAAATTTCCATGGCAGCTGAGTAAGTGAAAATGAGCTTAGGCTGAGAATGTAAAAACCTGCCCAGTGTCAAGCTGGGCTGATTGGCAGATACGCAGCCACAGTTCTCCCAAGACACAGGACAGCCGACAGCTGTGGGGCTTCCTAACACACCCTTTGGAGTGACTACTGCTTTCTGATTCACCAGGAAACCTTGTTCTCTAAAGGAAGAGACTATCAGAAATTTGCACTTGGAAGATGTGTCTCTATCAGTAAGAATGAAAGCCCCCCTTCTCCCTGGAGGATCTAAGGCACTCTATCTGTCACACAGGCAGCCCTGATCTCTTCTTACCCAAGTGCAGGACTTCAAATTAGGGGTTTCTGAACATGACACTCAGCTTTTATCCTTGTAGAAAACAGGACCCTAGGTCCACTTCTCAATCCAGAGCTGACACTGAATTACCTATTTGTACACAGCACTGCTTTGTCCCGAGCCCAGAACACAGCTTCCTTCTTTCACTTTACCTGAACTCCACCCTGCCCCCAAATCCTAATAACTCCCTCCCTTTGGTTGGTGAGATGCCCACGGTTCCTCTGAGTGGTGTCCCTGGTTACAGCATGTTAATAAATATGACCGTCAGACTACAGATTTACCGGGTGGTCTCAGGCTGACTGGGCTGGGATGGCCATTCTACATAAGGGACACCAGATAGGGAGTGGCACTGGCCTTGATGTTTTCGTGGCAAATCAGGAGATCCCTGTATCTCCTGTCACCAGCAGCCTAACGGATAATTCCATGTAGAGGCCCCGTTGACATTTCAGTCCCAACTTGTTCAGAACCTAGTATTTCAATGACTGTCACATCTGTTTCCCCCTCCTGGTCTCCACAGGCCCTCATCACCGCTCACTGGGACTGTTCTGACAGCTCTTTACCTGTGTTCTCTACCTTTCTTAATCCGCCTGTTACATTGCTGCCAAGCATAGTCTTTTTGAAACCCAAATCTGATGTCACTTGCTTGTTCAAAAGTTCTAAAGTATCTCTATTGCCTTCAAAGTCAACATCCGAACTCCTAAGACAAGGCCATTCATGGCTTAATCTCTGCCCATCCGTCTGTCCTGAATTTACCAGAGCCCCTGAAACGCTAGCCATACAGGACTGAATGTGCCTCCTGCATCCATGCCTTGCACACCCCGTGCTCTGCCTGAAAAGCTCTGCTCCCCAGCCTTCACCTCGTTCAACTAACAGTCAAGGACCCTCAACATGCGGCCCTTTCTCTGAAAGGCTAATGAATCAACAGGCATTTCCTGAGAAGCGCTGTGTGCACACAATGCGAGTGTCCTCTAAGTCACTAAATGAGATGCAAGGAGGTAGTGTGAATGTCAGCATTTGGAATGTGAGACATTTCAAAGGTTTACAGGGAAAAGGCAGTATCTGCCATTAATCCTGGGATCAATACCTCTGAATATCTTGGATGTGTGGTTGCTCTATTTGTGGAGGGCTGTTGGATGATGCTAGAATGACAGACTTGATCCCTGCTCCTTCGTAAGTTATGAACCAACAGGAGACTTTAAATAGGACCGGTATATGAGTTAGACTGATGAGTGCTATACAAGGGACACGCTGAGTGCTACAAAACTAATTGCTCTTGTGACAGCTAGCTTATTAGTTGTTTGGCATAGTTATTATGTAACAAATTTGTATTTTTAGTGTTTTATGATGGAAGTAGTCACTGTAAATACTTGTCTATTTGGTGGTTTTACTTTTTATTCTTTGGCTGTAGATTCAGCTAAGTAAAGGAACAAACTTTGGAATCAGAGACCTACCTTCAAATCCCCTCTCTACTGCTTCACTGGTTAGCTGAACAAATGATTTCACCTTCCTGAGCCTTAGTTCCCACTGAAAAGATACAACAGTGCCTCACAAGGCTGAGTGAAAATGAAGGCTCATGAAAACAAAATGGCTCATACAGAATGCACTGGAAGGATACTTCCACTTCTCCCCCTCCTCACACACAGCTCTGGAAAACCTTTCCGTTTCCATTCTATGGCTATTGGCTAAGACTTCCACAAGGAAGGAGAAAGTACAGGTGAAAAGGAGCAAAGGACCGAGGCGCAGGCTGGGAAAGAGCTCAGTTACGGACTGGAACAGAGAGCAACGCGGAAGGAAACGGTTTAATGGAAGTGGCTATCGTAGGTAAACGCCGCAGGAGTCAACTAGGACACTGGTGTACTCCCCAGTCCCCTTCGCTGCTGGACTCATCTGTCACTGCAGATCGCTGTCATTTTCCCCAACAATACTCCTGTCATAACTCGGCTGATTTAAACGTGGTTGACCCTGCCAATCCCCTGCCCTCTCTGTTCTTTGACCTTGTCAGCAATCTTGTCCTCCAAACTTCCTGACACCCAGGATCAAAGCCTAGACCTGTCCTTCCCAACGAACCCAGCCCTCCCATAATTCCAATTCTGGGCATCCATTTTCCGGCCACCACCACCTCTTCACTTTCCCTCCAGGACCCTGATGCCAACAACCCGCTGATCCCACCAACTTTTCAACTACTGTCACCCTCTCATGTCCTCACCTGTCTCCTTTCTCCCAATTCAAAGCTCCCGAATGGCTTCCCACATCACTCAGAGTAGCATCCACTATCCCTGGCCTCCCATCACCTCCGTGACACTAACTTCTGCTCTTCTCTTACTGTTCCTTAAACACACTGGACCCGTCCCCACTGCAGGGCTATTGTGTCAGTCAGCTTCCCCGAGAACGTTCCTTCAGTAACTCATGCAGTGAACGCTGACACCGCTGTGGGGATGTTGGGGAGTATGGGCACAGAGGCCTGCTGGGGAAGAGGTCAGTCTTGTATATGCAAAGGTCACGGTTGGACCTTGTGAACATCCAACTAGAAAGCTCGATAGGTGCTTCTGGAGTTGGACAAAGGGCCAGCCTGGAGGTGCAGACTGGGCATCAACTCCTAAGTGGCACTTCAGGCTATGGTTGTAGATAGGAGTGGCTGGGGAGAGTGAGTGGCACAGAAGGGGACTAGGGGGCAGTAGCAGTTAAAAGACACAGGAAAGCACTTGTTCCTTCAGCTCGAGTAGCTGCTGCCCTTGGAATGAAAAGGACCCAAAGAGATAGGGCTTTTGTATTTAAATAAAGTTGAATTATGACTATGTTTCTAGAACATGAGGCTGTGCAAGCTCTTTTCATGGATCCTTTTCTTGCGTGACACGCACAGGAAGTATGTGTGCAGCAGGGAAGAGCATGGCGTGTGGACTCAGACCGCTAATGAGCCCAAATCCTGGCTCTGCACTACTCAGAACTTCACTTCGGTGCACCTGTGCCCTCCTCTACACAACCGGGTGACAGAGTGACTGTGAGGAATAAATGACAGAGACGATGCATTTGAGGTGCGTAGGCCATGTACTCAATGTTAGCTGGGGCTAGGACGCAGTGGCCAGAGAGAGGGCGGGCCCTCACGGCACGGCACTCAGCCTGTGTCCAAGTGGATGAGACAATAAAGAAGCACCTAGAAGATGCAGAGAACAGAAGGGTGGGGAGGGTCTACTAGCCACGAGGTTGGAGAGACAGCAGTTGGGTGTAATGGGAGAGAAGATAAAAAAAAGAGCGCTAAAGTGTGACTTACAGAGGGGCTAAGACAGTGATTCCCACCCCTGGTTATCCGCCAGAGTCACCTGTAGAGCCAGAGCTCTTTTAAAAGAAGCTTGGGTTCGATTTCTAGAAATTTGATAGATCTGAGGTGAAGGATGGGGCATAGCTGTTTAAAAAAGAATCTCCACACAATTCTGACATGCAGCCTGAGAAGAAAATCATAGTTGGGCTGTCAAAAGACAGATCTCATGGTGACAAGTTCTCCTGGGAAAACGTAGGGGTGGGATGAGGGTGGGATCAGGGTGGAATCTGCCAACACTCTGACCATGAGTTATACTCACTCAAAGGGCTGGCTCCTCATCCGTCCCACCCTGACCCCCAGGGCACCCAAGTCCTTCCCTGTTCTCAGTGACCACGGGGTGAGAGTGCAGAGCGAGAAGGGGACAGCAAAGGCAGTAATGGTATTAAGGCCTTAAAGGAATTAGGTTTGATGTTAGCCCAAACTTGTATTTCCCACCTACTTCTTAAACCAGGAGTTACTGTTAACCTAATGGGAAAACCAGAGAGCTATACCATTTTTTGCTTAAATCATTATCTAATCCAAGCATCAAGCCCCACACTTATCAGTTTTCAGTTTACATGTCAAATTAGACATTTGAGCTTCACAGTAATCCCATGAGATTGGCTGCATTGTGCTGGTTTACAGATGAAGAGGTCATCTAAAGCAATGTCTGTTCACTGCACTCACTCCCAGCTTAGCCCTCCAATATGACCCCACTTCCATTACACTCTTCTTGTGGCCTCCTTCAAGCCTCAGTCAACTCATCTAAAAATGTGAGGTGTGAGAGGGTGAAGATGCCAAAGCCATTTCGCCTCTAAAATGATGTGTTCTAACTACGTGGTATATTTTGGAGCACGATGCAGTGAAAAAGCAGACACATCCAGGTTCAAGTCCCACATCAGCCAGCTGGGCCTGACAGAATTACAGCTCTGCCACCTACTGACCAATACCAAGCAAGTTACCTGGATGCTCTGAGCGTTAGCTGCCTCCTCTGAAAGTTGAGAGCAACACCGTGGTGTACTGATCTTAAAAGTTACTGGTGAAGAGTGTCGGGCACTCACAGAGGAATCACTGACTAAGCTCCATTAAGTTAATTCTGTTTTCCAGCCCCCTCCCATACTAAGGACAGGCAATACAGAGCAGAAACACCTGCCAGGCAGGCACTGAGGCAGCTGCTGGCAGAATCTACCATATGGACACTTTTACTTTCTAAACGCTTTTCGTTACACTTCGGGTATATAAAATTTGGGGAGGACAACTGGTAATACTGTATTTGCGACAGCAGCTCTAGGCCAATGAATTTACCGATTCCCGCCCAACGTGAAATTTTACCCCTTAGAAAGATCCTGGAGAAGTCTACCAATTTAGTGGGTTGGAATTTTTGGGGTAAGTTCATGTGTTTGTTTTTTCAGTGATCTTTAAAGCGTCAGGTGACATTCTCCAAAGGTTGGCCTAATGCAAGTACATAAAACAAGCCTGGATAACCAGTCAGGGTTTTCTGTGCTGCTCAGAGACGCCTGAGACAGCCTACCACTCACACCGTAAGCAAACAGAAACACATCCAAGTGTGGCTTACCCACTGCTGGGGACAACTTGATTCAAACGAGTGTCTTAACTTCTTGCACTGAGAAGCGTCCTCTGTGTTCTCGTCTAAACACTTCCAGTATTCATCCCGGGCTCCCCAGCAAGCCTGCCTTTCTTTCATTGATGGGGCTGCCATCCTACTGAGCTCAAGCTGTCGGCCAAGATAACATTTGACATTAACAAATTCTCCAGGGAACGCAAGGAAAACAATACTGTGGCTCCCTCCAGCCTCCGCTTTTCAAGTTATGCCTCGGGATTTGAATGGTGCAGCTGAAACGAATCAGTTCTCAAGCAACGGCACCCGGGGAGCTCTCAGCGCCTGCGGTCTGTTATTGGAGCCACCGCGGGGCGGCGTGTCTCAGAAAGCCGAGGTCAGGCCCCCGGCCCTCGCCGTTCACCGAGGGTCGCTCACTAGTTTACTCCACCCAGCTCCCCACCGATAAAACGGGGGTAGCGGTGCGCCTTTTACCAGGTGCCGTTCGAACCAACCTGCTCTCCAAATGAGTGCACGGGGCAAAATTACCGAGCAGGACAAGTTACCGTCTACCCGGGATTCGCGGAGAGTCGGCGACCTTCCCGAGTCCACACCACACCAGCTCCCCGCCGAGTCAACGGCAAACTTACCTCTCCGCCTGCCAGAGGCGGTTCTCTTCGGCACCGACCGGAGGAAAGGGTCACGCCGCCCCGCACCGCAGAGGAGGGCGCGGTGCCGAGTCCCCGCGTCGCCGGAGGGTCGCCTCGCCCGCAGGTTTGGGCTCAGGAGGCGAAGAACTCACCACAAGAAAGCAGTTCACAGGGCGGAGTTGCCGGCCTTGCAATGACCCTTACGGGCTGCCGTTTACGTCCAAGAGGCGGGACTTCCGGCTCCGCTCTCTCGCTTGTGGGTGACTTCCGGCCGGCTCGCAGAGGGAGGCGGTTCCTGTGGAGGTGGGGAGTGGATGGGGTCCGCTGGGTCCTCGGAGCGGCCTTGGCCTTAGCTTTGGTAAAATCCGATGCTTTTCTCCTCGCGGTTTTTCACAACGGCGGCGAACTGTGCCGGTTTTGCGAATGTAAGTCTCTCTACATCTCGCCCGGCGCCGCCCGGAAGGCTTAAGGTGCGGGCCCTGCTCACGGGGCAGCTTCGTGGGGAAGTTTGCACCTTAGGGATGAGAGCTGGACAAATCATTCACGAGCCTTTAAGGCTTCACTGCAAGCGTCTTAGGTTAAAAGGGATCCCTCCCTCCCCCC
>NW_017731517.1:1110112-1113403 GCF_001890085.2 Hipposideros armiger | reverse complement strand
TATCAAGCAACACTATGGAAAAGACAAAACCACAAAGTGGGAGAATGAGTTTTCAAAACATAGAACAAAGAATTAGTACTCAGAATATATAAAGAACACCTATAAATCAATAGGAAATAGACCATCTAATTTTAAAAATAGACAAATGGCTTAAATAATCACAGTACCAAAGATGAAATACAAATGACCAAGAAAATATGCACATCCTTACTGGTAACCACAGAAATGAACATGAAAATCACAATCCAATACTATTGGACACCCACCAGACCAAAGATAAAAGAGTCTGACAGCAACAAGTTTTAACACGGATGAAGGAAGGAGCATCTGCATACACTGATGGTCATATAAGTTGGTACAACATGGCATTCATTATCTGGTATAGTTGGAAGACAGCATGGAATTGTTTAGTAAAGTTGAAGATACACCTTTACTATGACTCAGCAATTCTACAACCCTCTTATACATGTGCATCTTTATAAGAGCTAAAAACAGCTTAAAACCCAAATTTATACCAACAAAAGAAAGGATAAATTATGGTATAATCATACTGTGAAAGATGACACAGCAGTGAAAAGGAAAAAACTACAGCCATTTACGATAACGTGATGAATCTCAATAGTGAGTGAAAGATACAAATCAACCAAAGAATAGACACCATTGGTTTCCACTCGCGTAAGGTTCAAACATGGGCAAAACCCAAATCTACTGTTTAGGATACACACATAAGTAGTAAAACTATTAAGAAAAGAGAAATGGGTTGTGATCAGGAAGGGGTGTGTAGGGAGCTTCTGAGGTGCTAACAATGTTCTGTTTCTGGGCCTGGGTGTTTCTTTTATTCTTTAAATAAACTGTACAGTATGTTTTCTTCACTTTTCTGTATGAATGTTTTTAGATCACGATTTTTACACTTGATCTTAGCCAAAAGGCCGAGAAGCGATAGATCACGATTTTTAAACAAAGAAACTAGAGTAATTGTTTCGTCTGAGAAAGCTCATCTTTACCACACAGAAAGGTAAAAATAATGGTCACACAAAATATGTTTAATGTGACTACTAAATTTTTATAGATTTAACATCTTATGTGCTCTTTTGGGTCAAAAGTCAATAGTCTCTAGTGCTCACTGTCACCTGTGCCACTAAGCAATTCCTCCTGATCCAGGCAGGCCTAAGGCACAGGGGAAGTATTACTGAAGAGATTCAATAAACTGCAGTAATGTTCCCACCCTTATTGGGGATGGGGGTCTGTTGAGAAACAGTCGTTTAGCCAACAGAGCAAAAGCAACTAGAAAAGAGAAATTTTGAGGTGTTGATAAGGGAAACAAAACAAAACAGACGACAAAAACCAACGCAGGCTAAAAGTTGCAAAGGGCAAATTCACCTTCTAAAATCTTGAAGACTATGGGCAAAAAAAGAGTGTGGTGCCATAAGATGATTTCAAATGTGCTGCTTTGGCACAAAGGGGAGGGTGTAATCTCCCAGCCCATGTGTGGAGGAGAGAGGAGGCGAAGTCGGTGTGAAGAGATGGAAGCCAAGTTGAGCTGGCTGTTACCAAGCAGAGAAAATTCTAGGTGGTGGTCTCCAGTCTGAACTAAGCAGATCCCCAAACCACTGGTGGGCAGAGCTAGACAGTCCCAGAAACACTGAAAACGTATGTGTTGTTTTTCTGCTGCCCACGGACTTTTATTTATAATACGTACTGTTTTACAAAGCAGTTGTTAGAGACACCTACTCAGGGACACAAACAGGAGAAGGATGCCTATGGCTCCAGNCTGGCATCCCAAGCCAGCTCTTAACCAACGTGCCACTCGGCCGCCCAGAATGTACATCTTTATAAAAACAAATATGACACATTACCAAAATCGACCACATACTTAGCTGTAAAGGAACTCTCAACAAATTTTAAAGAATGAAATCATTCAGCACATTTTTTTACCACAATGTAATTAAGCTAGAAATCAATAAAGAACTACAATAACAAGTCTATATAATCTGTAGTCAAAGAAAGAGTCATAATGGTAATGAGAACATATTTTGGGCTGATCAATAAAATATAATAGCAACACCTGTGAGATGAAGGAAAGCAATACTTAAGAGGGAAATTTATAGCCCTATGTAAGTAAATTAGAAAAGAGACAGAAAGGTCTTTAAACATCCGTTTTCATGAAGTTAGAAAAATGAGAGCATATTAAAGAAAGTATAGGAGGGAAATAATGTTAAGAGCAGAAATGAATGAAAAGGGAAACAAAAGTAGTGGTATGCCAGAGACAGGCTGTACTTGCAATTGTGCACACCTCTTCCCAAGTCCATGTTCAATAATATCAAGTGAGCAGCTTGAAATTGCCCATGATGGGAGTATTAACACTACGGGAATCAGCAAACTAGCTAGTGTTTTGCTATGTTCAGAGCCAATTCATTAGCATGCCACTTCATATAATAGATTTTTTTAAATCCCCAAATTGATTTTTTTAAAAAACTAATAAAATTGACAAATATCTGATAGTATTGAGCAATAAAGGGAGACATGTTAACAACCTATATCAGTAATGAAAACTACGCTTTAGATATCAAAAAGAGCATCTTATAAACAATTTAAGCCAAATAGAATTTAGATGAATATACAAATTTTAAGAAAAACATAACTAGCCGGCTCGAGAGTAGAAATGTATTTGAATCAGTAGTAAAGAATCTTCACACACAAATTCCTGGTCATGGCTCCACCTGTAAGTTCCTCTAAATTCTCAAACAATTCCATCCTTATTGTATGAGGCTACCATAGCTTTTGTACTAATTACAAAATCTCCAAACCTCTGAAACACCAAACTTTTTGGAACTTAGCTGGCCAAAAATGTGACTTAGTAACACGAGGCTCTTTATAATCATTATTTACATATTACTTAGGCGACTATGTATATATTTTGCTGTAGAAATATTGTTTGAATATTAGTTTTTGATTTTAGGTGCTGTCCCAGTTCTTGCTGAGGATGTTACATAAATATGTTGTATATTCCATAGTACCTTTCCAATATCCAAAAAAGTCTGTATTCCAAACCACATCTGGCTTCAGGGATTGCAGATAAATTATATGTACTTGTATGGAAGAATGTTTTTATGACTTTGGGGTAGAGAAGAATTTCTTTTAGCCATAAAGGAAAAGATCAATAAATTCAACTACATTAAAATTAAGGACTTTTGTTTATCAAGCAACACTATGGAAAAGACAAAACCACAAAGTGGGAGAATGAGTTTTCAAAACATAGAACAAAGAATTAGTACTCAGAATATATAAAGA
>NW_017731517.1:1096669-1108342 GCF_001890085.2 Hipposideros armiger | reverse complement strand
CGGACTTTTATTTATAATACGTACTGTTTTACAAAGCAGTTGTTAGAGACACCTACTCAGGGACACAAACAGGAGAAGGATGCCTATGGCTCCAGGATTTCTGCAGAGATCCTTGTGAATTCCTTAGATCTCTACCCTGACTCCTTGTCTTTTTTCTCCCATTAACCATAGGTATGCTCCAAGATGCTGCCTGTTTTTTCTTTTCTTTTCTCTGCATTGTTTTCCTTGGTGAGCGGACTCATTCCAACAGCCTGAGTTATCACTTCTGTCAGAAAGACTTACAAGTCTTTGTTTTAGTCCAGAAAGAAACTTTGTGCCACTTTTCTCTTTCCAAATGCCCAGTGGCCATCTCCACTTGTTTGTCCTCCTATCACTCCAGTATGTTCAAAAGCAGACAAAGGATTCCCTCTCCTAAGCTGTTTCTTTTTTCTTTCTTTTTTTTTCTAAGCTGTTTCTTTTCATCCGTTCCACAAGTCCTTTGTCTGCCCATTAGGAACCTTTGCACCTTCTTTCATGCTTCCTGCTATCCATACATAGCCGATTTATTTCATGGACATTAACACCTGCACAGTAACAGGCACTGTCTTGGCCTTGGGGATATAAAGACGAAATAGGACAGGTCTTGGCCCTTGAGAAGGTTGGTCTAGTGGGGGACAGAGGCCATTTTATCCTCTAATAGAAAGTAATAAGAGCTATGAAAGAGGCACACACCAAGTGCAGAGGGAGCCCAGAGAAGCCAAGAAGGGAAACACAGGCAGTATTAGAGGCTGCAAAGTGTAGTGAGTGGATAAGAGTGTAGGTTCGGAGCTGGACTGGGCTTGAATCCCACCTCCCCCAGTGTCAAGCTGTGTGACCTTGGGCTGGTTACTGAGCTGTTATACACATTGGTCTCCTCAACTGAAAATGTGGATGATTGTAATATCTATCTTCGGTTTCTTGGGAAAGTGAAATGAAATAACCCATGTAAAGCACTTAGAACAGTGACTACTACCTACAAAAACTTCATTCATTCTTGAGGACTTTATACTGTTTTAGGGCCTTGGGAGACATCAGGGAACAATGTATTAATAGATGAAAATTCCTGCCCTTATGCAACATGAATTCTAGTGGGGAGACAATAAGCAATAAATTTTTAAAAAGTAAATTCTATATATAATATGTTAGCTAAGTTATAGAAAAAAGAAAGATAAATTTTAGTTATTAGTAGTACTATATTTTACAGGTCACCTGCTTGGACTTAAAGAAAAGAAATCTTTTAAAGTAAATAATATTATACTACATTTCATCAAATCTAAGATGCATTGATTATATTTTGCACCATTATTTTATGTACCACTAAGAAAGGAAAAAGCACTGTCACCTGAATTATAACACAATGCTTTTTTATTACCTAGGATTCTTAAACCTTAATAAAACCTATTTAGACATATTTTAGGATGCATTTTTAAAAATCATATCACACTTATACATACAGAAGGACAATAAAAGCAGAAGTTGATTAAGATATTACTAAAATTTCTTTCCACTTAGAGCCTCGTCCTCAGAATCACTTTTTGATTCAGTCACCAATGTCTGTGTTTCTCCACCAATCTTATCATTTATGCTATTAGACACTTTGACAAATCCTCCCATCTTATCTTCTCCCCTCCCCACTTTTGTCTCTTTGGATCCACAAAAGAGCTAAAAGTCCTAGGTGCTGAGCAATTCAGCCAACTTTGTAATTAGGTGCAAGGGGTTTACTTTTCACTTCTATTTTGGGAATGTTGTTACTCATGGTAGTGACCCTGTCCCCACCCTTCCCTTTCACATCTTGGTTCCTAGAGGTTAACAGTGCCCCCTCTGATGTCCTAGGTTTTCTGCTAGGCCTCTGGCACTAGTTCGGTAGCCAGTGCTTTTGATGTGTACACCACACGGGCAGTGACAACTGTGTTGGGACCAGGATCTGGTGACTATTAGACGCCACCATCCACCACAGGGTGCGTCCTCGTGTCCTGGATGTGAACATGCAGGAAAAGGGACAGAGGTGTTCCAGGCAATGAAATACTGCAGTAACAAACAGGCTCTTCCCCTTTTTCTGACTATTTGCTCTTCGTCAGGTACTGGGTAGATATTTTACACTTATGATTTTATTTAATCTTTGTAACAATCCTTTGAGGTAGGTGCTCTATCATCCCCATTTCAGAGCTGCATTATCCACGAGAAATATAAGGCAAGCCACATATGTAATTTGAAATTTTCTAGTAGCCACATTAAAAAAAATAGAAACAGGTGAAATTAATTGTAATAACATATTTCCTTTAAACCAATATATTTAAAATGCTCTCATTTCATCATGTAATCAACCTAAGATACTAATAAGAGGTTTTACCTTTTTTCATACTAAGTCTTCTAAACTAGTATGTATTTTAACTTAAAACACATCTTCATTTGGACCAGTCACATTTCAAGTCCCTGATAGCCATACATGGCTAGCAGCTACCATAGTAGACAACACAGTTATAGGTGAGAGACTGAATTACAGAGTTTAGATTGTCTGAGCCACACCAAGTATGTGGCAGAGTGGAAACTCCAACGCAGATCCTGACAAAAGGTGATGCCCTAACCTGGATCCTATGGGAGGGAAGAACCTTCTAGGCAGAGCGAGCAGTAATACAGCTGTTCAGAATTGGGGCAGAGCAGGTCTCTGAAAACCACAATGGTCCCGATGGCTGAAACACGGCGTGTGGGGCTGAGGGCCTGGTGCACAGGGGACAGTACGCCTATCACTAGAGCCTGCCGTTCTGTGATTGAAAATAGCCCTGAAATCTTTTCCTCTAAATTCTGAGCCTTTCATTCACATCATTCATATTTTCAATAGACATCTATTCAGTCTCTACCATCGGTATGGGGCCACCGTGTGATCTAGACACAGTGCTGGTCTCAAGGTGCCTCTAAGGCCCTCACTGGGCAGGCCTGGTATACAGTATTCCCCCAGGCCCTTATCCTCAGTTCCATTTCCCACAGTTTCAGTTACTCATGGTCAACCGCAGGCCAAATATATTAAATAGAAAATTCCAGAAATAAATTTTTCGTAAGTTTTAAATTGTGCACCATTCTGAGTAGTGTGATGAAACCTTGAGCTTTCTTGCTCCACCCTGCCTGGGATGTGAATCATCCCTTTGCCAAGTCACCACGCTGTAGATGCTCCCACCTGCTTGTCACTGAGTAGCCATCTTGTTTATCACATCGACTGTGCTTGTGTTCAAGGCACCCTTATTTACGAAGGTCAGACAATTAAGTGTGTGAACTCATCCTAGAAAAAGTGCTACATATCATTGCTGAATATCACTACAGTCACCTCCGAAGTACTCCCCTTGGGAAGCTATGCACTGGCGCCAGCACCTGGTCCACCCTTCAAAGCAATTTTGGAACTCTTTTCCTGAAATGGCCATTACAGCTGTCATTGTATTACCCTTGATGTCCTGAATGTCATCAAAATGTCTTCCTTTCAATATTTCATTTACCTTCAGGTAAACAAAGAAGTCACTGGGGGCCAGATCAGGTGAGTAGGGAGGGTGTTCCAATACAGTTATTTGTTTACTGGCTGAAAACTCCCTCACAGACAGTGCTGTGTGGGTTGGTGCATTGTCATGATGCAAGAGCCATGAATTGTTGGTGAAAAGTTCAGGTCGTCTAATTTTTTCACGCAGCCTTTTCAGCACTTCCAAATAGCAAACTTGGTTAACTGTTTGTACAGTAGGTTAAAATTCATAATGAATAATCCCTCTGTAATCAAAAAAGGTTAGTAACTTCATTACAAGAAGTTTGCGAACTTAATTGTCTGACCTTGCCCAAAGTGAAAGTGTAGTGACGCTGGCAATTCGGACATGCCAAAGAAAAGCCGTGAGGTGTGCATATGTTTGTATTTATAGGAGAAAACATAGTATGTATAGGGCTTGGACTATCTGCAGTTTCAGGCATCCACTGGGGGTCTTGGAACGTACCCCCCATGGATAAGGGGGGGTGATGGTACAGGGTTCTGCATGGTCTGGATTTCCAGATCCTTTCCCTCCCCTCCATCCCACCCTACATCCCCAGACGAAGCTTCCCCAGTGCTGCTGTCATCATGTTGTCCATTCCTTGAGAACAAACAGCGAGCAGCTCTTTGATTTCTTGGTCTCACTTTCTGGGGTCTCTGTACTCTGACTCCAGTCTTCCCAGGCCACCCCAATGCCTACCTGCTCCCTCAGTCAGGCCCCCTCCTGGCTCATGCACCCCCACCCGACCCCCCACTCATTCCCACATCCCTATGACCTCTTACCTATGCTCTCACCTTGATGCCCTTCTCCTCCCCACTCAGCAGTCAAATCCCACATATTCTGCCAGACCTTAGCCCACTGATATCCTCCCAGAAGCTTTCAGTGACAGGAGACCACATTCAGCTTTGGTATTTCGTAGACAGCAAACATGCTTCTGTAATTGACTTTGTCCATTTATTGCACCTCTATCCATTTGTTCCCCTCAGCTCAACTTAGGGCAGGAGGTTGATTATTTCTGATGATTCCCCATCGGACAGAATACCTTGGAACTGCACATGGAAACACCTGCCATTTACATGAAAGAGAAGACACATGGTGAAAGAGGAATTGCATTGCTTAATACAGACTAGCTCTCATTTGACCTGCAAACACTGAACATCTTGGGCACCAAGCCTGATGTACAGGGAAGCAGAAGTAAATGAACCCCAGTCCTCGCCTCTGATTTGTTCACAGTCTGGTGGGGGAAGGGAGACATAAAAACCAAAAGCCACAAAGTAATAGACACTAATACCAGCTATGGGCCAAGCACTGTAAGCAGAGGACATAGTAACACATTCTTCCTGGGAAAAGCAGGCCCTTCACTGAGGAAATGAACTTGGAGCTCACATTAAACTTGGAGCTGTGTGGACATTTCCCAGATATGAAGGGGACAGGGGGCATTTGAAGCAGAGAGACCCACGTGTGCATAGGCCTGGAACCATCACAGGGACTTACGGGCTGGGATGCCTTGCTGTCCTTCAGACTCACTAAGCACTTCCCCACGGAAAGCTTTTGTACCCCTGGGTGTCCCTGGGGTCCCTCTGCCACGAACACTTTTCCCAACCACCTCTTCTCCTGCACGTCATTGCTCACCAAGTCCTACCTAAACCTCCCAACTTAAATGGAAACCTGCTCACCTCTCCTTTATTTAATTATCCAAACACCAATTTTGAATATTCCATTCTTATCCCATTGATTTAAAATGCCAAATTCACCCATGGGTGTTTGACTTACCCAGCAGAGACTATAAATATTATAATCAATCAATCTACCTATTATGTGTCTATCTCTGTATCTGTGTTTCTATGTATCTATCCTTCTATCTAGCCATATCCATCCATCCATACAGCTAAGCTTGTATTATTCACTTAAAACCCATACATTTTTGTTGTTGTTATTGAATTATTTGGTTACCGAGAGAGGTACATTAAAATATGATTATGTATTTGTGTATTTCTTTTTTATATTTCTAACAGTTCTAATAGCTCACAGCTATCTTGTGTTGTCTATAGAATTATATATGCCATCAATATAAAGTCCCTCTTTACTCATTTAATATTTCTGGCCTTGAATTTTATTATATTACCTGATATTAATATTACTCATCTACTTTCTTTTTTGTAGCATTTCCTCAGTATATCTTTTTAAATCCTTTATTTTCAACCTTTTTTCTGTCATTTTGATTGAGTTTTACCTATTATACACAGCATATAGTGACATTTAAAAAATCTTATCTGAGAACTATGTTTTGAAATGGGTGATTGTAACCTATTTTCATTTACAAGGATTACATATATGTATTAAATTATTTCAGTCTGTTCAGGTCTGTTTCTAGTAATTTGGGACAAAGGGGAGCCCATGTTCTTATGCCTAGAATTTAAATGTTATGAACTGAGCTAAAAATATGTCCTAGCCTTTACCTTGACAAATGTACCTTCATATTGGCATCATTTAAAAATATATTTAAAGGTATGCTTTTTATATGGGTAAAAATTGCCAAAATGTCAAAGGTGACTGAATTAAATTATTATTACCTCTATCTTTGAGTCTGTTCAGGCTGCTGTAACAAAATACCACAGACTGGGTAGCTTATCAATAACAAATTTTTTTTCTCACAGTTGTGGAGGCTGGAAGTCTGAGATCAGAGAACCAGCATGGTTGGGTGAGGGTTCTCTTTGGGGTCACAGACCCCTCCTTGTATCCCCACATGGTGGAAGGGGCTAGGGAGCTCTGTGGGGTCTCTTTCATAACAGCACAAATCCCATTCATGAGGGCTCCACCCTCGTGACCAGAGGCCCCACCTCCTTAAAGGTTAGGATTTTACCTAAGGGCTGACCATCACTTAAGATTTCAACATATGAATTTGGGGGGCAGGAGGGTCACAAACATTCAGACTATAGCAATGGGTTAGCAATATTTAATTAACTAATTTATATGAAAGTATATTTATTCTATAAATGTACTTTCTTCATTTCAAAAAATTATGCTGCTAAATATTTTCATATAACTTGTATACAGACCTAAAAGAATTAAAAACTAAATGTAATTGTATTCAAAGCACACAAAATTTGTATATTCATAAAATGTAAATTGAAGTCAATGTAAAGAATTGAAAAATTAAAATTATTTTTACATATATTCACAGTATTGTTATTCTAAAATATTCAAACTTATCTCTCAGTATTTTAAAGGGAAAACAAATGATAATCAATGACTATGAAACATAAATTGTCATTATTAAAATATAGCTGAACTTTTAATTTTCTGAAAGTTTAAATATTTATTAAATGTTTTAATAAAAATGTAGCTATTTGCAAGTTTAGTGAACAAAGTTTACCTGGTTGCCAATGTAACAAATTGGTACCACATTTCATTCATGTTAAACCTGGACCACTATGTGTACACCTTTGAATATTATGAATTGCTTAATATTGAAATTGTTCTTTAGTCACCAAGGGAAAGTGTTAAGAATATCACACTAATCTGTGAGTACCTTCAGAACCACGAATTAGCCACTGCTGGAATATGAGAATTGATTGTAAAGAAGGGAAATAAGGCTGGATATCAATTTTTTCCATTTCTCCCAAATCTTAGAGAATTTGTAGCAAGAACAAACCCTGCAAAGAAGGAAACTGGCACATCAACTCCAACTGTTTAAAGAAAAGGGAACCAACTCAGGCCAAAATCTTGGAAAAGTACAACCAGATAGATCAGTATTTCTCAATTGGGTCCTAACCTCATCTCCCCTCAAAGAGCCAAAAAAAATTTGATTGCATTCATGGTACCTGAAAAAAAGGGTTTCACAAGTGAATTTATTTTTTTCTCTTACTTAAGCACTTCTGCCATTTCTGCCATGCACATGTCCCCTGCACACCAAAGCATCTACATGCTGACATCAGCAGTGACACAACACAAGACTTTTGTGACATTTGGATGCAGGTGCCATCTGTTCCAAGGAGCCAGCCTCAGTCATGACAGCTGATACTGAGGGCTGAGTCCCGGGGCTGAGCCCTGGGTCTGGTGACTGGTAACCTGCTTTCGTTTTATACAGCCCTCAGAAAATGTTAATCATACCTGAAAGTCGCCTTATATTCACTCAATTCATTCTTTTCCCTTGAATGGCGGTACTTCTGACTTTTGGGTTGAACACCTTCATTCTTAGCGCTGGTTTTGCTTAAATGCCCGGTGAATCCCGAAGTCTATCTGCTCATCCTTATTGCTCAGTCATGTTTTAGTCAGTTCCAACTCTCCTGATTGAGGGGAAAGGATGGGAATGATAGCTGAGCGGGATGTGGTGCTGGCTGGCCTTCTGTGTGGGGGGTCGGTCTCTCCCCGCCCACTTGGAGGGTCCCTGTGTCAGAACTGCCCCTTCAGGGAATAATCACCTTGCACCAGGACCAGCAGTATCGTTCCTCTTTCTTCTTCAATTTTACTGGGCCGAGGGGCTGAGTTCTCTCATCCATCTCAAAGACAGCGCTTCCCAGGCCGGTTCATCCCTTGGTCGGCAAGCGTTCTAGGTCAGTCCTCGGGCACGGGCCACAGCAGCCGCCTTCTTCTGGCCCAGCTGTGTTAGTAAGCACTGCCCTTTATGTCTTTATTTTAGCATGGCCTTCTTCGGAAGCTCTGTAGGGGGAACGGCTCCTGCTCCTGAGAATACTTTCTCCTGTGTGTATTTTAAACTGCAGTTTTATTTGCTTAGTTTTCTTTCCATAAGTAAAATCCCATCTCCCTTCTATCCTAAAGAATTTCTCAACATTCCTGACCCTTCATCTTCAAGAAGTGGGTACTTTATCTGCCATCTCACTCTAATCGCCTTACTTTTTCTTTTCTTCATCAAAAAAATTATTTTTCATAAGAGCCATTTTAGGTTTGTAGCAAAATTGAGAGTAAGGTGCAGAAAGTTTCATACATCCTTTCCCTACCCCATTCCCCCCGCCCACGCCACCTCCACACATGCCTAGCCTCCCCCGTTGTCAACATCACTCACCAGAGCAGTACCTGTTACAATCGATGGACCTACATTAACTGTCATACTCACTCAATGTCCATAGTTCACATTGCAGTTCACTCTTGGTGCTGTACTTTCCATGGGTTTGGGCAGATGTATAATGGCACGTGTCCACCAGTATAGCATCGTAGAGAGTATGTTCACTGCTCTGACAGTCCCCTGTGCTCCACCTAGTCATCCGCCAGCCCCTGTCAAACACTGATTTTTTACTGTGCCCACAGTTTTGCCTTTTTCAGAATGTCATATAGTGGGAATCACACACTATGTAGCCTGTTCAGATTGGCTTCTTTCGCTTAGTAACTGCATTGAAAGTTCCTCTACGTCTTTTCATGGCTTGATAGTTGGTTTCTTTTTAGTGCTAAACAATATCCCCCTGTCTGGATGGACTGCAGTTTATTTATCCATCACTTACCGAAGGACATCTCGGTTGCTTCAAGTTTTGGCAATTACGAATAAAGCTTCTATAAGCATCCATGTGCAGGCTTTTGTGTGGACATGTTTTCAACTTCTTTGAATTGAAAAGAGCAATTGCTGGATTGTATGGTAAACTATGTTTAGCTTTGTAAGAAAGCTATGTTCCAAAGTGGCTGCACCATTTCGCATTCCCACCAGCAGTGAGTGAGCGTCCCCGTTGCTCCACATCCTCGCCAGCGTTTCGTGTGGTCAGTGTTCCGGATTTTGGCCAATTCTAATGGGTGTGTAGTGGTGTCTCAACACTGTTGTTTTAATTTGCATTTCCCTGACAACATGTGATCTGGAGCATGTATTCATATGCTTACTTGTCATCTATATATCTTCTTTGGTGAAGTGTCTGTGAAGGTCTTTGGCCCATTTTTAAATTTTTTTTTTAATTTTGTTTTAAAAGTTCTTTGTATAACAGAGATATTTTAGATAACACCCTTTTTTTAAATCACACATGTGTTTTGCAAATATTTTCTCTGAGTCTGTTGCTTCTCTTCTCTTGACATTGTCTTTTGCAGAGAAGAAGTTTTTCATTTTAATGAAGTCTAGATGATCAATTATTTCTTTCGAAGATTGTGCTTTTGGCATTGTATCTACAAAGACATCACCATATTCAAGGTCATCTAGGTTTTCTCCTGTGCTATCTTCTAGGCGTTTTATAGTTTTGCATTTTACATTTAGATCTATGATCCATTTTAATTTAATTTTTGTGAAGGGTGTAAGGTCTGTGTCTAGATTCCTTTTTTCCTTTTTTTTTTTTTGCACATGGGTGCCCAGTTGTTCTTCACATTTATCTTTATTCCACCGTATTGCCTTTGCTCCTTTGTCAAAGATCAGTTGACTATATTTATTATTTCTATAACTAAATCTATTTCTGGGCTCTCTATTCTGTTCCATTGACCTATTTGTCTTTTTTTTTCCCCAAACCCACAGTTTTAATTACTGTAGCTTTATGGTAAGTCTTGAAGTCATGTAATGTCAGTCCTCCAACTTTGTTCTCCTTCAATATTGTATTGACTATTCTGGGTCTTTTGCCTCTCCATACAAACTTAGAATCAGCTCATCAATAGCTATAACATAATTTGCTGGGATTTTGATTGCCATTAGATAGAATCAATAGATCAAGTTGGAAAAAACTGACATCTTGACAATACTGAGTCTTCTTATCTATGAACATGGAATAGATCTTCATTTATTTAGTTCTTTTTAAATTTTAGTCATCATAGTTTTATAGTTTTCTAATATAGATTTTGTCCATATTTTGTTAGATTTAAACATAAGTATTTAAATTTTTTAGGAGGTGCTAATGTAAGTGATGTGTTGTCAATTTCAAATTCCACTTGTTCATTTTGGATTTTTGGAAAACAATTGATTTGTATATATTAACCTTGTATCCTGCAACATTGCTATGATCTCGTCTTAGTTCCAGGAGGTGTTTTTTGTTGATTATTTTAGATTTCTATATAGAAGATCATGTAATCTGAGAACAAAGACAGTTTTATGGCTTCCTTCCCAATCTGTCCATCTTTTTATTTCCTTTTGTTTCACTGCATGAGCAGGGGCTTCCGGTATAAGGTTAAAAAGGAGCAGAGGGCACATCCTTACCTTGTACTTGATTTTAGTGTCAAAGCTTCAAGTTTCTCACCATTAAATATGATGTTAGCTGTATGGTTTTTGTAGATGGTCTTTATCAAGTTGAGAAGGTCCCCTCTATTCCTAGTTTACTGAGTATTTTTACCATGAATGGGTGTTGGATTTTGTCAAATGCTTTTTCTGCAGTTACTGATATAATCATGTGATTTTTCTTTTTTCAGGCTGTTGATTTGATGGATTATTTTATTTTCGAGTGTTGAACTAGCCTTGTATACCTGGGAGAAATCCTACTTAGTAATGGCATATAATTTTATACACTGTTGGATTCAATTTGCTAATATATTGCTGAGGATTTTTGCACCTATGTTCATGAGAGATATTGGTCTGTAGTTTTATTTTCTTGTAATGTATTTATCTGGATTTGGTATTAGATTAATGCTGACCTCATATAATGAGCTAGGAAGTATTCACTCTATCTCTATCCTCTGAAAGAGATTGTAAAGAATTGGTGAAATTTCTTTCTTAAATGTTTGTTAGAGCCCACTTAGACCTGCTGATTTCTGTTTTGGAAGATTATTAATTATTGATTAAATTTCCTTGGTAGGTGTAGGTCTATTCACATTATCTATTTCTTCTTGTGTGAGTTTTGGCAGATTGTGCCTTTCAAGAAATTGGTCCATTTCATCTGGGTTATCAAATATAGGGGTATAGAATTCTTCATAGTATTCTTTTATCCTTTTAATTTTCATGGGATCTGTAATTATGTCACCTCCTTTATTTCTGATATTAGTAATTTGTGTCCTCTGTCTCTCTGTCTCTCTGTCTCTCTGTCTCTCTGTCTCTCTGTCTCTCGCTCTCTCTCTCTTTTTTTTTTTTTTTAGTTTTTTATTGATCTTCAAAAAAATCAGCTCTTCAAATATATAGTGATGGAAGGAGAACTGACTCTGGGTGGTGAACACAAAATGTGATATATAGATAATGTATTACAGAATTGTACACTTGAAGCATATGTAACTTTACTAATAATTGTCACCCCAATAAACTTTAATAAAA
>NW_017731517.1:1093419-1094981 GCF_001890085.2 Hipposideros armiger | reverse complement strand
CTACCACACATTCAAAGAAGTAATACCGATCCTTCTTAATCTCTTCCAAAAAATAGAAGAGAAGCAAACACTTCCAAACTCATTTTATGAGGCCAACATTACTCTGATACTGAAACCAGACAAGGACACCACAAAAAAAGAGAAAATTACAGGCCAATATCCCTGATGAACATAGACACAAAATAACTCAACAACATATTAACAAGTTGAATTCAACAATACATTAAAAGGATCATATACCATGATCAAGTGGGATTCATTCCAGGGATGCTGAGATGGTTCAAAATCTGCAAGTCAATCTATGTGATATATAACATTAACAAAACAAAGCATAAAAATCATATGATCATCTCAATAGATATGGAAAAAGCATTTGATAAAATTCAACATCCATTTATGATAAAAACTCTCAACAAAGGGGTATAGAGGGAACATACCTCAACATAATAAAGACTACATATAACAAACCCACAGCTAACATCATATGCAATGGTGAAAAGCTGAAAGCTTTTCCTCTAAGATCAAGAACAAGACAAGGATGTCCACTATTGCAACTTTTACTCAACATTTAATATTGGAATTCCTAGCCAGGGCAATTAGGCAAGAAAGAGAAATAAAAGGCATACACATTGAAAATGGAGAAGTAAAACTGTCACTATTTGCAGATAATGTTATATTACATAGAGAAAACCCTAAAGCCTCCACCAAAAAACTATTGGAACTAATAAATAAATTCAGTAAAGTTGCAGGTTATAAACTCAATATATAGAAACCTGTTGCATTTCTAAACACTAATGATGAACTACTAGAAAGAAGAAATTAAAAAAAAAATCTCATTTACAATTGCATCAAAAAAAAAAAAAACTTAAGAGGGCCGGCTGAGTGGCTCAGTTGGTTAAGAGCTTGCTCAAGAGTGTGAGCTCTGAGCAACAGTAGTTTGAGTCCCGGCCCAAGGTGAGCTGCTGCTGAGCTGCCAACAGGTGGCAGGATGGCTCAGCTATAAAAATTTTTTTAAATTAAAATAAAACGGGCAAAAAAAAAACCACCTTAGAAAAAATGTAATCAAGTAGATAAAAGAATTGTACACTGAAAACCATAAGACATTGATGAAAGAAATTGAAGAAGACTCAAAGAAATGGAAAGATATTTCATGTTCATAGATTGAAAGAATTAATGTTTAAATGTCCATACTACCTAAATCAATCAACAAATTCAATATATTTCCTATCAAAATTCCAATGCCTTTTTTCATAGAAATAGAAAAATAATTCTAAAATTTGTATGGAACCACAAAAGACACTGAAAAGCGAAAGAAGTCTTAAGAAAAACAAAGCTGGAGGTATCACACTCCCTGATTTCAAACTATATTAAAAAGCTATGCTAGGGCTGGCCGAGTGGTGCGATGGCTGGGAACTGGCTTGGGACGCCAGAGGGCCCTGGTTCAGATCCTACATATGAGGGCCAGTGACACTGCCCTCCACAGCTGAGATGCTGAACAACAGCTCAACCTGGAGCTGGGCTGCCATGAGTCACTGGCAACGGCATAGGCTGCAGCCCCTGTG
>NW_017731517.1:1092150-1093101 GCF_001890085.2 Hipposideros armiger | reverse complement strand
AAAAAAAAAAGCTATGCTAGTCAAAACAGTATGGTACTGACATAAAAACAGGCACATAGATCAATGGAACAGAATAGAGAGCCCAGAAATAAATCCACACATACATGGTCAATTAATTTACTACAAAGGAGGCAAGAATACATGATGGTGAAAGGAGAGTCTTTTCAATAAATGTTGGGAAAACTGGACAACCACATGCAAAAAGAAAAAACAAAAACAAAATCCCTGAAACTGGACCATTATCTTACACGATATGCAAAAATTAACTCAAATGGGTTAAAGACTTGAATGTAAGACCTGAATCCAAAAAATCCCTAAAAGAAAACATAGGTAGGAAATTCTTTGACATTAGTCTTGATGATGATTTTTTGGATGTGACACAAAAAGCAAAGGCAACAAAAGTAAAAATAAGCAAATGGGACTACATCAAACTAAAAAGCTTCACACAGCAAAGGAAGCCATCAACAGAATGAAAGGGCAACCTACTGAATGGGAAAAAAATATTTGCAAATCATATAAGGGGTTAATATCCAAAATATATAAAGAAGTCATATGAGTCAATAGCAAAACAACCAGTTCAATTGAAAAATGGGCAGAAGATATGAATAGACATTTTCCCAGAGGACATACAGATGGCCAACGGGTACATGAAAAGATGTTCAACATCACTCATTATCAGGGAAATAGAAGTAAAAACCACAAGGAGATGTCACCTTGCACTCCTAGAATGACTATTATCAAAAAGTCAAGAGATGACAAGTGTTGGCAAGGATGTGAAGAAATGAGAACCCTTGTGCACTGGTGGTGGGAATGTAAATTGGTGCAGCCACTATGGAAAACAGGTTCCTCAAAATATTAAAAATAGAACTACCAGATGATCCAGCAATTCTACTTCTGAGTATCTGAAGAAAATGAAAACAATAACTAAAAAGATATATGCACTCCCATGTT
>NW_017731517.1:1088650-1089713 GCF_001890085.2 Hipposideros armiger | reverse complement strand
TTGAGCTTGTCCTTTTTCATCAGAAGGAAAGCAAAACAAAAGGCGCTCAAGATCATTTTCTGGTTTTTCCCCTTGTCCAGGAACTTTTTAAAGAAGAGAGAGGAGAGAAAGTACTGGCGCTGGGCAGGGCCAGGTGCCAGGACAGAGGAACAGAGGGACAGAGCAGTGGGGATGGGAGCCCTGTGCAGGTCAAAGGGGCTGCCGTGTCTGTAGAGTTTGAAACATATGTACGTAGTAACATGTACATACTGTGTTTTATACGATCATATATACATATGTATGCACACACACATATATGCTTCAAATTAGCACACTTTTATTACTTATTCTTTAGTAAACATTGTATTTTACCTGGAAGCTAATTCAGAGAACTCCCAGTTAAAGTCAGCCTCTGACATACATAGGCTCTGCGGTGCCTGTTCTTTTCATAAGTGAGTATCAGAATGGGCGATTTCAACCAAGTTCCTCACCCCCTGGGGTATGCGTGGTCCTACATCTAAACAACAGACTTAAACTAAATGGTAGCCTGGTAACTGTCATTGTATGTGACTGTTTGAACTTCTTGTGTTTAAAATTAAACAGAGGGAAAACTGCAAGATACAATATTTTTGTTTGGTAAGTACAAATTTTAGTTTAAATAATCAGTAAAATATTTCATATGTAATCTATTTAATACTGAAATGTATTCTTTTAATTGTTTGTCTTAAAACTAAAGAAGGAATCAAGGAAAACTATTTCAGGAGGGCCGGCCGAATGGCTCAGTTGGTTAAGAGCTTGCTCAAGAGTGTGAGCTCTGAGCAACAGCAGTTCAAGTCCTGGCCCAAGCTGAGCTGCCACTGAGCTGCCAACAGGTGGCAAGATGGCTCAGCTAAAAAACAAAAAAACAAAACAAAACAAAACAAAAACTATTTCAGGGATGTAATTTGATACTTTTTTGTGTGAACTTTTATATAGGGTTAATCACGCACAAAAATATTTGCAAGCAGCCAGGTTCAGGCTTAAACAGTGAGCAGTAAAACCCACACTTTAAAATTGCTCCTTGAAGATCTGTGCACAAAACTTG
>NW_017731517.1:1084669-1085635 GCF_001890085.2 Hipposideros armiger | reverse complement strand
AAAAACATACACATCCATTAACAATAAAGCAGATCAACATATTATAGTACATTCCTATGATGGAATTTTATTAAGCAATAAAGAAAAATAAACAACTGACACATGCAACAACATACATGAATTTCATGATAAAAATCATGATAATCAAAAGTAGTCAGGCACAATACATATTGCTTAATTCCACTTATATAACAATTGAACAGGCCAAACTACTCTATGTTGATAGGAGTCAAAATGGTGGTTCTCTCTTATAGAATGAGGGTATTGATGGGAAAAGGGTGTAAAGTAACTTTCCCGGGGTAATGAAGCTGGCTGATGGTCACATGTAGAGAGTCATTAAGCTGTACAGTTATTATTTTCATTTTAGCATAAATTATATCTCAATACAGTACTGCAAGAATAAGTCAACTCCAGTGTCAGACCAATGCACTTGGAGCAAACAAGAAAACCACCAACACAGCAAGAACTTTCCCAGAGAAAAGAGATGTGCAGAGGAACAAAACTCATATTTGGCACTTTTTTCCTCTAGGCACTTGCCAATTTGAAAGCTGTCACTCAGAGGTTGAGAAGATGAGCAGAACTTGTGACCTATTATAGGGCGGGAGGAACAAAAACTAAAATTCAGATTCCACTAATAAGGAAGAGCCCTGCTACAAACCCAGACTTTCATTTGAGGTGCTAAAGATCTTAATTGAGGAAGAAGAAATAGATCAGTGCTCATATATTAGTTTTCTGTGGCTGTTGTAAGAAATTACCACAAACTTGGTGTTTTACCACCAACAGAAATTTATTTTTTCTGCGTTCTGGAGGCCAGAAGTCCACAATCAGTCTCACTGGGCTGAAATTAAGGTATCAGCAGGATCACACTCTCCTTCAAGGCTCCAGGAGAGAATCCATTTCTTGCCTCTTCCAGCTTCTGGTAGTTGTCAACATTCTTGATTTGTGGCCACATCACTCCAATCTCTG
>NW_017731517.1:1080677-1082185 GCF_001890085.2 Hipposideros armiger | reverse complement strand
CAATGATGGTGCCAACTTGGGCCAGTGAAGCAACGTCCTCCACAACTAGATTGAAGAACAAAACGACAGCAACTTGTCTGTTCCCCGTCCCCCAATTCCCCAGCACTGTTCCCATCCCCCCAATTCCCAATAAAAAAAATCTGAAAACAAAAAAACAAAAAAAACAAATAGGACAAATAATATCCAAATATTAAGAAAATAGATATAAACCTAATCATGATAATGATCACATAAAGTGTAAATAGCCTAAATACCCCCCAGCTGAAAGGTAGAGATTTTCAGATTGGATTAAAAATCCCAACTATCCTCTGCCTATACTCTGAGTTGCTCAAATAAACAAGTAGATTAAAGTAAAAACAAAAAACAAAAAAAAGGAAAAGAAAAAGAGATATACTATGGTAACACTAATCGAAAGAAAGCTAGAATGACTTTATTAATATCAGACAAAACAGATTTCAAATAAAAGAATATTATCACAGATAAAAAAAGATCATTTCACAGTGATAAAGGTGTTAATTAATGAAAAGGACATAACCTTAAATGTTTATGCCCTAATAAGTGAATTTCAAAACACATGAAGCAAAAAATAATAGAACTGCAAAGAGAAATAGACTAATATACAATATAGGTAGAGATTTCAATACCACTCTGTCAATAATGGAAAGAACAGGTAGGTAGAAAATCGTCTATAATATAGAAAATTTGGACAACACTGTCAACCAACTTGACTTGATTGATATTTTTAGAACATTTCACTCAACAATAGCAGAATAAACATTCTTTTTAGGTATACATAAAACATTTACTAAGATAGACCATATTCTGTGGAACTCAAGCCATTCTACAATTGAATTTACTTAGAAATCAATAACATAAAGATCTCTGAAGCATCCCCATGTACCTGGAAATGAAAGGGCACACTTCTAAATAATCCATGGCTCAAGGAAGAAATCAGAACAAAAATTTAAAAAGAATTTTAATTGAATGAATAGAAAAATGCAACATATCAAAATTTGAAGGATGAGGCTCAATCAAGTATTACTTATGGAGAAACTTTTAGCACTAAAGGCCTATATTAGAAAGGAAGGTCACAAATCAATGGTAATAGCTTCCATTTTAAGAAACTAGGAAAAGAACAAATTAAACCCAAAGTAACGGAATAGGGAAATAATATTTAAGTGAAAATAAAATAGAAAACAGACAAATGACATAGAAAGTCAGTTAAACCAAATGCAAATTCATTGTGAAGGTCAATAATATTGAGAAATCTCTAGCCAGACAGATCAGGGAAAAAAAAAAGGGAAAAAATACAAATTACCAATATCAGAAATTAGAGATGTGACATCAGTACAGATTCTACAGATATTAAAAGAATGGTAAGAACATATCATGAGCCACTTCGTGCAAACAAAATTTGATAAGTTAGATGAACTAGACAAATTCCTTGAAGGACACAAACTACAAAACTCACCTAAGAAGGAATAGGTAACCTGAAAAGCACTTTATCT
>NW_017731517.1:1076851-1078887 GCF_001890085.2 Hipposideros armiger | reverse complement strand
GCCCGAGCTGAGCTGTCGCTGAGCTGCCAACAGGTGGCAGGATGGCTCAGCTGGTGAGAGCACATGCTCCTAACAACAAGATTGCCTGTTCGATGGTGGGCTATGCCCGCCCACAGCTAAGATTGAACTCAGCACCTTGAGCTGAGCTGCCACCCGGATGGCTCAGTAGATAGAGCATGCGCTCTTAACAACAAAGCTGCCGGTTTGACTCCTGCATGGGATGGTGGCTACGCCCACCCACAACTAAGATTGAACACAGCACCTTGAGCTTAGAGGCCACAAGCTGCCGATGGGCAGCCAGATGGCGACGGGCGCCCTCCACAACTAAGATTGAAGAACAACAACTTGGCTGGTCCCCTTCCCCAATTCCCCAACGCTGTTCCTCTCCCCCAATTCCCCAATTTAAAAAAAAAAATTCTGAGGGAAAATTACTTGCAGCTTAGAATTCTAGAGTCAGCTAAACTATTAATCAAATGTGTGGGCAGGATAAACACATTTTCAGATATGCAAGGACTCAAATATTCCTCCCATATACTCTCCTGTAAGAGGCTATGGAAGATACCTTCCATGAAAACAAGGAATTAAAACAAGAAAGGCAATGACACAGGATCCGGGAAAGAGGATCTTTGACACAAAGGAGAGTCTCACAATTAAATCTGTGCAGAGAGCAACCCATACATACTGTAGCAGAAGGAAGCAGTCTCCAGGAAAGAAACACATATAACCGTTACCATGCGTTTGGCAGAAACATTGGAACATTACAGAAAAAATTAACAATAGGTAGTTAGAAATTCAGACCCTCAAAAGTGCTATTATCAACCCCTAGTAAAAAAGGAAGGAGAAAGAAAGAAAAGAAATATGTANAAAAGACAATTCCAGGTCTAGGTGGTTTCACTGGTAAATTCTACCAAATATTTAAGAAAGAATACCAATTCTACACAAACTTTTCCAGAAAGTTGAAAAGTAGGGATCATTTCCAACTCATAATGAGGTTAGCATTATCACAATACCAAACTAGGCAAAAACCAGGCAAAAACAAGGAAAGAAACTACAAAACAATATTCCTAATAAAAATAGATGTGAAAATTCTAAAGAATTTTTTTTAACAAATTAAATCCAAAAATATTTTTAAAAAGATAATATATCCTGATCAACTAGGGTTTATCTTAGGAATGCAAGGTTGGTTTAACATTGGAAAAAAAAATCTATCAATGTAATTCACAATACCAAAGTTAAAGAGAAAGCATATGATCACATGGAAAAAGCATTTGACAAAAACTAACGTTCACTTCTGATAAAAATCTCTCAGAAAAGTAGGAATAGAAGGACTCAGCCTAATAAAAGGCATCTACAAAACCCTATAGTTAACACCATAATTAATGGTGAATGACTGAATGCTTTTCAAAGAGCAAGAACAATAAAAGGATAACTCTCATTTAATGTCTTACTATTAGACATTGTACAGGAGGTTTTAGCCAGTGCAATAAACCAGAAAAAAGAAATAAAAAGCATCCAGGCTGAAAGAAGTACAACTGTCTTTATTCTCAGATGACATGATTATCTATGCAGAAAATAAGATGGAATTAACAAGAAATGTCAGTTCCAATATATATTTTTACCTTCTTCCAAATCCTCTTACAATTTTTTGCTAAGTGTCTAGCCACCCAATGTAAAGGCTACACTTTCCAGGCTCCTTGCAGCTAGATGTGGTTATGTGACTAATTCTTGACATGTGAGTAAAAGTATTTTTTGTCGACTTATGGGAATTTTCCTAAAAAGATAACTGGTGTGCATCATAAGGCAAACTTGGGGAAAGAAGGAGCCTGACTAGACCCCTTCATGGAGTAAAGCTATCACATCAACAACGGGCAGTCTACCCTGGACTTTTGAATAAGAGAGACATTTAAACTCCTATCTTGCTAAAGGTACGACTTTAGGTATTTGTTACCTGCAGCTGAAGAAATGGAAAGAATTTGATCAAATTTTCTTGGAAGAGACAAAAAAATTAAGAAGAGATGGAATATGCAAAAAGAAAA
>NW_017731517.1:1058931-1075397 GCF_001890085.2 Hipposideros armiger | reverse complement strand
CCCAAGTTTCCTCCTCTGTAAAATGAGTATATAATGTTACTTGCCTCAGTTATTGTAAGGATAGAATGTGTGTGCCTGTAAATATGTGTGTGGGGTGTGTGTGTGTACACCACATATTTACAGATACATATATGTGTGTTCATGTATATATGTATATATACTAATATACCAGGGTGCCAAAACATGTATACAAGTGGACACTTTGGTCAACGTTGCTCAAACAGTAGTTCGCCGTAATCAGAAAAGTCTGGATGCTGGTGGTAACCACTGTGAGCACCTCTTGTAATTGCAGAAGTCAAACATGACTTGTTATTGGTATACATATCTTTTGTTATTGGTATACATTGAGTATTACAATTTTAATACAGTTTTCCTTTCTTAAGATGTGTATGCATTTTTTTGGCACTGTGTGTGTGTGTGTGTGTACACACACACACACACACACACACACACATATGGTGCTAATATAAATGCTTGGCATAAAATAAATAACAAATGCTTATCATGTTATATTACCATTATGGTGGGAAATCAATATGTATTCTCTAAACTTGATACAGTAAAAATGCCAGTATAGGCATGCCATTTCAAAATATGGAGATAAAGAAAATTGAAGAGGTGGGGGGTAAGGGGTGGAGCAGGCAATCTTTTTGATTTAAAGGAAGCTTTATGCACAGACTACTATGATAAAAGTAAAACTTAATTGCAAATGAGGTAATTTTAGTCCCCAAAGCATCTTGCCTATTGGAAGGTAGCCGAGTGAGCCTTACTGAGCTCTTCCTGCTATCTTCATATAATGACAGTCACTCTGCATCCCCAACGCACTGCTCCACCATCAAGCCTAACCATCTAAGGCCTGTCACTTAAAGCACAAGTAGTTTAGAAACCAAAGTGAAGGCCAAACATGACAGAGAAAACTCTACCAGGTCCACATGGCCTCTCCCCAGAGTCTCACACAAGCTAGTGTCTCATATTTTCCATAATATGTAGACTTTAGGGGTTCAAGACCTGGGTCTGCCATTTACTAGCTACATGACTTTTGGCAAGTCATTCACCTTTCTAGGCATTTTTGTTGTGAATTGTAGCAACTCTGAAAGGAAATCTATAGTTGACACTCTATCCCCTTGTGAATTAGTTTTTAAGGAACAGTCATCAATAAAATGTTAGATGAGCTTTCAGTTAACAGGTGTTCCCTGAACTTTCCTGAACAGGGAGCAGGGAACTCTGTTCTGAGAACTCTTCTATAAAACAGTGCATATTGTGAAACACACCCCAGTCCTTCATTATGCCCATAGTCCCATGTAGTTGGAAGTAAGATCATAGGATAATAGCCTCACTATGGACCCATTTACTAACCTCATTGGGAAGACATTGGTATGAAAAGTTTTATAACTTCACTCGTCACATTTAATGCAAAAGTACAACACAATTAAGAGACAAACCTTTACTTTACAATAAAAGTAAAAATACATCTGGGGATTGAAACTGTGGTGTAAGGAGACAGACTATTGGCTATTACAATTATTTGCATATCTAATGGTTGTTTTTCTGGCAAAAACAACCACCACTATTAACCCATATGAGCATAGAAGTCTAACCATCACCAAGAAAGTTTCAGTTGGCAAAAACTATTTAGTATTTCTTAGATGATGCTCTTTCAACAGATCCATGGGTTTCCATGGAAACCTGCTTTATTACCTAGGCAACTAAGGACTCAGGCTGGCATTGTTAGATTTTAAATTTTTCAGAAAATTCAGGATGACTTAAATAAAAATCATGCTTCCTGGCTAAGTTAAAACTCTATTTCACCATTCCCCTGTGCCAGATTTAAAACTTTTCATTTAGCCTCAGTAAACAAACACAAATGAAATTTCTAACTGATCTTGTGAATTCTACAACTCTTTATGCTAAGCACATAGATGTTCAAGGAGTTACAGTTGCCTGAGGTTTTTATGAAGATCTTTTTGATAAAATCAATACTTTCTTTGGAGGTTGATTGAAAACCAAGGATTGGAGCCGAGAGTCAAGTGTGGGATGGGACAGGAAAGAGGCTGCAGTTTCAAGGAATGCACAGTCGATGTCCATCGCCTCATCTCAGCGTTGGTGAAAGGAAGGATTATCAGATAAGGAATGTAAATCATGGGTATTGATAGAAGGAATCAATAATATCTGCTATTGCTGAGGACTGTGGCCTGTATGCGATTCCATTTGGCTATCATGTGGTTGGATAAATACAGCCCAAAGAATCTAAGTGATCACCACTCTGGAGGAAGGTCACTTCAGGGTTATGATTGGGGTGACGACTTCTGTACATCTCGTAGTTGAATTAAAGAAGCATATTCGAGGATGCATGTCAAACCTGCAGCGGGGCTGGGGCTGTGATATGAATGGCTCATAATTTTCATGACAGACTCAAGATCAAAGAGATCTCAACAGGCTGGGATGATGGGCTGGTATAAACAGATGATATTTAGTCATAATGCTCTTTCACTTACTCACTTCTACTGGCTTTCTATTGTTGACCAGTGAATGCTGGGATGCCTCAGCATGGTACTGAAGACCCCCACATTGGGTGGGACTCAGCCTGGTTTCTGATTTTATCTCTTACCAGTCCTGTACAGATGCCCATCTCTTTACCTGAGGTATTGGCTGTCCCCAGGTCTTGCCCCTAATATTCTGCCTCCCTTTCTGCTTTTCTGTTCATCTGAACTGCCCTGTCATCCACCTGTTTCTGAAAACCCTATTCAGCTTGTTCAGTCCAACTCAAAAAGTTATTTCCTTCATGAAGTAGCTCCCAATCCCTCCAGATCAAAACAGCACAAAGTCTGCCCCGAGAGTCAGCTGCCTCATGCCGCCTGGTAGTAGAGGTCCCGTGACTCCGATCAGTCCTCTTATTAATTTCTAAGCTTCCTAAAGACAGGGGCTATTTCAATTATGCAGATTCCATTTTTAAAGCATTTATGGAACAAATAAATGACAACGTGTAAAATCCTGTTAGTGTCAAAACCAAAACAACTTCAGGAGAATAGGATGCAATGAACATCTCAGTGTATCTTAGGGGTCCAGTTGACTCTAAGAAGAATAGGCACAAACACTGTGGGTGTTAAAAGGAAATGTGAGCACAGGCTCCACTCTCAGAGAACTCTTGCATGACCAGCTGTGAGGCAATCCCACTGGACACGGGCTCGCGGTGGAAGGGGCTGCACCTGGAGGGTGGTGCCCTATTGCTGACCTTGCCATGACAGTGCATCTCTCACCTGGAACCCGGTTACATCTCTACAGTCTCAGACCTACAGTAATGAAGAAGCTTCGATCCCATGTGTGCAAAGGGGCACACTGGCCAGAAAGGAATGGGCTCCTTTTATGGTGGACAATAAAAATGTTCATGGCTGTGAGGGCCAGGCTGAGAGCTGTGAGAGGGGAGTCCTCTAAGGGGGGTAGGCTGAAAATCTGGGTGTCAGGCCAGGGCCGTGAGGGGGGTGCCCATTGGAGGCAGGGGCAGCCTGAAGCCTGCGAGGGCAGCAGCCCTATCACTGAAGGTCAAGGGTCAGATGGCAGAAGTACCTATGTTTGCAGACTGTATTTTCTGTAATCACTTGTTTTCCCTTACCTCAGTATTTTTTTTAAATTTTATTTAGTTTTTGAAATTGAGGTATAATTGACATACAATATTATACTGGTTTCAGGTGTGCAACACAATGATTCACTATTTGTATATATTGTGAAATGGTCACCACAATAAGTCTAATTAACATCAGTCATCACAGTTACAGAATTTTTGGTGTGTGATAAACACTTTTAGGATTTACTCTCTTAGCAACTTTCAAATATGTAACCCAGTATTGTTAACTATAGTCACCATGCTGTGCATTAGATCCCCAGGACTTATTTATTTTATAACTGGAAGGTTGTACCTTTGACCCCTTTCACCCATTTTTCAAAGTATTTCTTACAGTGTTTTGAAAAAGTAAGGTAAGCCCTTCCGGTTTCCAGTTCTGCACGTAAGGAGCTTAGAAGGCACCATTCCATCCTAATCAGTTAAAAGCACAGACTAAAAGTCAACAGCTCTTCTAGGACCTGAAAGAGAGGTGAGGACGCAGGGCAAAACACTGCCCCCAAAACTGGACAGACAGCCAGAGGAACAGAGAGAGGACTCACCAAAGCAGAGCCCAGCAGTTGAGACTGCAGGGGACCAGGGCAGGAAAGATGCACTGTCAGTTCAAAACTCCAAGGGGCCCAGGCACAGAGGGCCTCCCCACATTATCGATATGCCTTTAGGAGTTCAACCAGGTTCCCACAGCAGGTATCTGAGAAAAATCCTCCAAGCGTCAGGCAGCAGGAAAGGAAAAGGAGCCATTTTAAAATACGTCAGCACCCTGTTCTTATCAAGGCTGCCCCCAGGTGAAACTAGTTAACCAGAGCCTAACCTGCAGGGTTATTCTCAGAGCCTAACTCACCTGGGGAAGGGAGATACCCAACTCCAGCCCGCGTTAGCCATCCTCTCCCACCTAAGAGAGGAGGAAAAATGCTAAGACCCATTTGAGAAGTCCACAGTCCAGGGGCACCGACTCACTGAAAGACGAGACCTCATCACAGGACTAAGGGACGCGTCCCTCCCCCCACAGCTCACCACCACATCACCAAAGGCCTGTTTACTGGAGCTCCTTTCACCTGGTACGTCATGTCTGGCTATCAAGAAAATAATTAGAAAGCATAACAAAAGGCAAACAACATTACAATGTATGCAATTACATATGCTTATGTATCTATCTTACTTTTATATAAGTACATATATGCTTATGTATGTTTATATATAAAATGAATGACAGCAATGATACAAGGGTGAGGGGAAGAAGTAGGATTATTTTGGTATTAGGTACTCACACTGCATGTGACATGGTATAGTTTTTTTTTTTTAAAGTGGTTGGATTAGTTGTAAATGTATATTGCAAACTCTAGGTCAACCATTTAAAAAAATTTAAAAAATAAGAATAACTGATGTGCAAAGAAAGGAGAGGAAACACAATCATATACAATGCTCAGTTAAAATAACAGAAGTGAGTGGAAGACAAAAATAAGACCGAGGCAGCTGCATTCATGGAAAGACCTGAGCATCCCGGCAGCTGAGCCCCACCAGCAGCCTGGTGGCGAGCCCCTCCTCCATCAGCAAAGGGCAGTTGCCTGCAGACCAGAGCATGAGCAAACAGTGGCTTCTTATAAACCACCAGGTACAAGGTGGGTTTTTAATGCAGCATTATTGTAACAATAGCTGACTAGAAAAAAAAAGCCTGGCTGCCCTATGTCCCCTTCTCTCAGGGCATATTAGGTGACTTACTGGCCTGTCATTGAAGGGAATTCTGGGTAAATAAATTAATGGACTCAATGGACGAATCTTTTCAGAGGTTGATTTTGAATTTCACGAAGGCCTTTCTGGAGGTGGTGTGTTGTGCCTCAGAAGAGTGACTCCATCAGGGTTTTCTAGTGACCATGGTGGTAAACTCATGGCTGTATACATGCACCCAAAGCAGATCTAAGGACTCTTCTCTACTCCCCCACTCAGGGGGCCTGGTCTAGACTGGACTGAGAAGGAAGCCACCAAATCATATAATAGTAATTGCTACTGTGCCTTCTTGTCGCTGTAAATCTGAAACTCAATTGAATATTCAATTTAATTAGAACTTCACAAATAATGCATTGTAGCAAAACACCATAGATGATGAAGAAGTCATTTTAGTTTTTAGTATTAAATGTTTAGAATTCCCAGATTCACATGACAGTGAAAGACCAGTACAGATGAAAGTGTAAATACATATATAGACACCTTCACATGCCCATTCATATACACAGAATTTTTAGAATTGACTTCTCATAAGTGATATATAAAATAACCTATAATAGCCTAAAAGGGTCTTAGCATTCCCGATGGTTGTTTGGAAATATGCAGTGTTTCCTGCAAACATCTATTATTAATTCTAATGTTAATATAATCATCTGTATAGCATACACTTCTGAATTCCCATAAAAGCTAAAAGAGTTTCTATTTTTAGTTTTGACTTCTCTGTGGCTTTTTCATCAGAGATCCACAGGGATCCCCCTCTGCCAGATCTCAGCCAGAAAACTGAAGCTCCCTTCTTATTGATTCTTTGGTGTCTGTGTTGTTGCTTGCTAGATTGATCCGGTCACATCTCTGTACTGAAAGCAGCCCTCTCTCAATTCCATTAGCTAAGTGTATGAGCATGGTGCCCATGTGCAGTCCCAGATGGCGTTCTAGGACCAGCCTGCCTCCACCTGCTCTGACGTGTACAAGCGCCGTTGGTCCTGCTCGTCATGAAATATTTTGACAGATGTCTCTGCCTGACGCCTCCTGGAGCTCCATCATGATGCTGTGTGAAGAAGGGACCCCTCCCGTGGGCTGTTGGCCATATAGGCCTTTTAATTGTAGTCGGTGTATGTATCAATCAGGAAAAGGTAGGTATTTGAAAGGATTATTCATGATTTGGGTGCTACTTAATCTCCCCAGCCTTATCTTCTGCCAGACACATTGATGGATATACACACTTTACACAGTCTTTATATGTGGGGCCATATATGCCTCCCTCTGTATCTGCCTATCTATCTATCTTATGCACTTGTGCCCCGAACTCCATACAGCACAAGGAATAATCTCAGAGGCCTACAGAGCCCAGGCAAGTAACGCAAATGAGCCAAGGCCAGTGCAAACACACATGCAGACACTTCTGAACGGCGTGGCTGAAGACTGGGGTCAGCTGATTTTTGCTATGAAATGCAGCCCTAATATTGCTGGAAGCTTCTTTCAAGAGAAGTTATTCAAGAGAAATCAGAAATACGTATTTTATGTGAAATGTCTCAATTTAAAAATGTTGGCTCAAGTGCCTTTAAAATGTAGTAAATGCAGGAATATAAATTGTGTAGCCACTTCAGAAAATGATACAGGTTCCTCAACAAATGAAAAACAAAACTACCATAGGATCCAGCAAGTCTACTCTTGGGTATATGTCCGGAAAAAACAAAATCACTATTTCAAAAAGATATCTGCACCCCCATGTTCATTGCAGCATTATTTACAATAGCCAAGGCACGGAAGTAGCCTAAGTGTCCCAGGGATGAATAGATAAAGATGTGGTATATATGTACAATGGGATATTACTCAGTTATTAAAAAAGAAGTCTTACCATTTGCAACAACATGGATGGACCTAGAGGGTATTATGCTAAGTGCTAAGTGAAATAAATCAGAGAAGAGAAAGATAAATACTCTTTGATCTCATTTATATGTGGAATCTAAAACAGCTAAACTCGTAGATACAGAAAACGGATTAGTGGTTGCTGGTCGCAGGGGTTGGGGGGTTGAGGGTGGGAAGTGTGTGAAGGGGGTCAAAAGGCACAAACTTCTAGTTATAAAATAAATAAGTTCTGGAGCTCTCATGTATAGCATGGCGACTATACTTAACAATATTGTATTGTGTATTTGAAAGTTGCTAAGAGAGTAAATCTTAAAAGTCATCACACAAAAAAATTGAAACTGTGTAGTGACGGATGTTAACTAAAATTATTGTGATGATCATTTTGCAATACATACAAGCACCAAATCATTATGTTCACACCTTAAACTAATACAATATTATATGTCAATTATATCTCAATAAAACTGGGAAAAAACCCTCAAATAATATGGAAAAATGCAACCTAATAAAACAACTATATAGTCACCTGTGTTTATAAAAGACAACTTGGATGTCATCAGGTCTTAACGTTTCGCTTACCATTTCTACCTCCTTATTATTATTATTTTTTTTGTAAATGCTATTTTTGTAAATGATATTGATAGTTTGGCTATACCACCAGTTGTTCATCATCCCTTGATGGACACTTGGGTTGCTTCCATCTCTTGGCTATTGTGAATGATGCTGCTACGATCATTAGGTGTATAAACCTCTCTTCGAGTCCCTGCTTTCCATTCTTTTGGGTCTTCATGGTCTTTTACACCAATTGGGAGACCAAGGTAAATCTGCTCGAGTGCAGGGCGTCCCAATTTCATGTCATGGCTTACACAGGAAGTATCTGCCTGGCTCCTTGGGGTAACTGGAGGGGTTTGGAGTCCTGACAGAGTGGTGGAGGTGACTGTTCCCAGATCCTGCTCCCCCAGGCTCCAGAGCAGGGCTGAGGGGATGCCCCTCACAGCACACACTGGCCTCATGGGCCGGGAGCGCTCTGCTCTGGACAGCTAGGCGCTCCTTGTTCTGACCCCATGCAGCAAGTGTTTGTGGTGTGTAGATGCTCGTAGTGGGTAGGTGTGGGTGGTAGGACGAGGTGCCTAAAAGAGACTCACCACCTTTCTGCCCACACCCCCTCTCAGAGAACCTGGCCCATTGCAGCTGTACAGTGAGAGGCATTGGACCTCACAGCCCCTGGCCACAGCTGCTTGGAATATCAGTGTAGACGTTACCAAAGCTGGGTAAATCAAATTCTCTGTAGGGCTAGAACAGGAGTTGGCCAACTGTGGCTCGCAAGCCACATGTGGCTTTTTGGGTATGTACATATGATCTGAAGTAAAACTGAAAATGAAAATAAAACTATCATAGTTTCATTTATAAAATTTTTAAAGGATATTATTCACATAATGGTGATTTCATTTGTTTTATGGCTCTCGAATCAATTTTAAATTGTTGTGAGGGAAAGGACTGGCTCTTCTGTCTCAAAAGTTTGCTAACCCCAGGGCTAGAATTAGGTTAGGACACTCAAGGCAGAAGAAGGCCCTGTCCATTTAGGGACTCAGGCTGCCACTCTGAGGCAGCTATAAGAGACCAGTGTATGTTGAGCTGTGGAACCAGTCTGTAAAGGAAAAGGAACTGGAAGCAATGCCCAGAGCTGAGCAGGGGCAGGTGCCCAAAGGGAGAGACGACACCGGGTGATTGTGGAAGGATATGCTGCCTCTAGACTTATTGTCTATGATGCCTGGCTGATTGTGCTGCATTTCGTTCTTGTGCAAGTCAAATCTGTACAATAAGAATGTTTTGCTCTTGAGGTGGTTGGGTGCAGGAAGGTGGGACTTGCGGGGAGAAAGATGTTAAGACAAACCAGAGAGTTGGAACTTGTGGTGTGGGAACGTAGCCAACGGCCAACAAGACAGCACTAAATGCTTCTTTTTTAAATAGTTTATTTATCTGTTTGGCCAAACAGGTAATGGAAACTGAGAGTAATAATTTGCTAAAAAGTTCAGGTCATGAATGCCCCTTGCCCCTATGAAACGAAAGACTCCATGGTTACAGAGTGCACCATTGGGTTATGACACCATTTCAAAATAAGGTTTCCATTTCGTATGTAACAATGTAAACTTCAAAAATAGTAAACTCTAACCCCCTTGTCCCTCTTTACAGATCTATCACAGATAGAATTTTCTGGCAGACCTAAATTGTGTAAGTAAACAGCCTGGTGCTGAAAAGTTTCATAAAAAGATGTACAGGTTCCATAAATAATTTTTCGGTCTTGGTCATCAAGTAAAGCAGTTGACTTCCTGTGTCGTCCGCCTTGTATGCGCGTCACACACCGCGAACCATGGTCCATTACTGGGTCACCCACTTTGTCATTTTTGTACACACACACACACACAGTTTTATTTGTTTGTAAAGATTTCTACATCTAAATTAGAAGACGGCTCCAGTGACGTATAATGTCACCTTGCTTCACATAGGTAAAGACGAAAATTCTGTAGAAGGCACTGTGATTTCTCTGGCATGATCTCACACAGACCTGAGAGCGAGCTGGCTGGGGTCAGACAGGACTATTTTCTCCTCCTGTCATCTGGGTCAGGCCTGTCCTCCTCCAACTGCTGCCCCAGACTAGTCCTAGCCATGGTTTTGCTGTCCATTCGCCTTTTCTGAGTCACTTCTTCACATCCCACCTATCTGTCCATCCCAATGAACTCACATTTATCTTTTGGCTCATTGAAATCCCTTAAAATTAAGAGTACAGCTCTGGTATAAAACGAAATATGACCTACCATAGCTGAAAAAGTAATCACAGTGTGCGATGTAATTTGCTAAGAGTCAAAACATTCGCCCTGCCTCGTCAAGAATGCCTGTCACCCAAAGCAACCTAGGCAAGGAGAATTTGAACTCGCTTTATATTCACTGAAAAAAGAGCTGAGAGGTTTTCCTTTTCTCTTTCATGTTGAATTGGTACCTTAAGTGGAAGGTCTGATGTGAAAAACAGCAAGCAAATTGGACATGCCAATAAATACCGTATAACTTACCGCAGGTTACCAAAACTGTACAGGTATGTACACCTTACCAACTGAGGCTCCCCATCAGGAATAGACCTCCCAATTATTAACGCGAGCGTCCCCACATGTTCCAGAGAATGACGTCAGCGGGCAAAGGAAGGGCGGGCTCTTCTGCTCTTGTTCCGCGGTCCCGAGCCCAGGTCCCCGCCGCCCTCCACGGTCTCCTCTTTCTTTCTCACTTTGAGGCGGGTGAGCAGCTTGACCAACCAGACATCCCACTCCTCGGGCAAGAGCAGGAGGAGGAAGCCCAGGCCGATGATGATGATGGCGATGACCCGGACTCCGTTGAAGACGATATTACTGGTGTAGTGATCGACCACTGCAGAGACAGAGAACGCAGTTTCTAGGTTACTCAGCGGGAAGCCGGAGGGGGCGGGGGCTCCTGGGCAAGCTGTCTTCTCCTGCACAGAACCCTCCTCACGTTGGATCTGCCCCGGCAGGCAGGGACTGCCTGTAGTAAATTTCACTTTATAACACCTCTCTGGTAGGCCTTGCACTTGTATTCATGTCTCCAAACTGACCTTAGTTCAGACGTTGATTTGTTATGCACATAAATACACCAAAGGTTCATTGTGGCCACCTCCGGCGGGGCAGGATAATGAAACTGTTATTGCTTTCTTTATATGTTTGGTACTTGTCATATTTTCTACAATGACATATTTTATTCTTATAACTTAAGAGCGTTATTTCACTATACGTGCACATATATATGTTTGGAAGACCAAACTTGAATTGGGTTTTTGAAGATAATAAATACCAATTCTAGTTCCGCCCCAGGGCAGTGTTAGTGTGAGGCTCTAATGCCACCTGTGTTATTGCCGGCTAAGTGTATGAAAGGCCCATGGGGCTCAGGGCTCATTCATGACTCACATTTCTGACTCACATCAGGATGAGAAACAGGGTTCACGTCAGTTAATAAAAATCCAGCTCACTTCTCTCTTCACAGCCAAAAGATCAAAAGTGCTGTGGGTGTTAGGGTTTCTTTTTCCTTTCTTTTTTCTTCCTTTCTCTTTTCTTAACTAAACCAGACAAAGCCAATTTGCAGCCTGCCCTCTAACACCAGATTGCTTTGCTCTTATGTCATTTTGTGAGAGAGGGTTTGCTTTCTTCAGAGGGTGCAGCTTTTGAAACCTGAATGGCCGGACAGCCGTCTGCCCGCTCTCCACATGTCTGTGTGTGTGGGGATGTGTTCTGCTGCCCAGTTTCAGGCTTGGCTCTGTCATGTCCCTCATATGTTCCTTCACTGCCCCCCACGCCTTGATTCTCCCCTGGTCTAGATGGTGGGCAGAGAAAGAATAAGAGAGGTAAAAGTTAAACCTGAAAAAAAAAACCTTTGTTAGTAGCCCTTTCGTGGAGTTTAAGTGCCACTTTTATCCCACTATAATTCAGAAATACTTTAATTTTTCATATTGGCAGAACATTCTGTTAATTCAACAGATATCGATGGTCAGTTAGCATGACACCTGGGCTGCTCTGGAGATACACGTCTGGGAGTGGTCAGAAGCTGAGCACTGACTCGGCTCTGATGTGTCGGGTAATAGCCGAGTCCTTTGCTTCTCTCCTTCAGAGGACAATTGAATGGCAGTCCTTCCTCTGTAGTACAAGGTCTGACAATTAAGTGTGCAAATTCATCCTAGAAAAAGTGCTACACACGTCATTGCTGAATACCACTAGGGTGATCTTCGAAGTACTCCCTTTGGGAAGCTATGCACTGAACACCAGCATCTAGTTTACCCTTCAAAGCAATTTTGGAACTCTTTTTCTGGAATGGCCATCAGAGCTGTCACTGTATTACACTTGATGTCCTAAATGTCATCAAAATGTCTTCCTTTCAATATTTCCTTTATCTTCAGGTAAAGAAAGAAGTCACTGGGGGCCAGATCAGGTGAGTAGGGAGGGTGTTCCAATACAGTTATTTGTTTACTGGCTAAAAACTTCCTCACAGGCAGTGCCGTGTGAGATGGTGCACTGTCATGATGCAAGAGCTATGAATTGTTGGCGAAAAGTCCAGGTCATCTAACTTTTTCATGCAGCCTTTCAGCACTTCCAAATAGTACATGGTTAACATTTGTCCAGTTGGTACAAATTCATAATGAATAACCCCTCTGATATCAAAAAAGGTTAGCAACATCATGGCAACAAAATTTACAAACTTAATTGTCCAACCTCGTATTATTAAACCTCTTCTGTTTTAGGTAAATAAGAGGAAGTGATTCTGATCAGTCTCTCTAATACCTGCCTGTGTGATAGGGTCAAAGTGAGCTTCCACAGAAGAGCTGCCTGGAATATGCCTTTCACACTAAAATCACTGTGCCTGTAAAGAGGCAATAAGGCATAGGGGGTTAAGTTGATCAGTTACTTTTCAGAAGGCTGTGGTGTCTGGAGACTGACAGGCCGGACCACTTCTTACCAAGCTCTCCAGCAGCTCGAGGGCTTTCTGCATTCTGAAGTGCTGCTCATAGGTTATTTCACTTGGTTCTCACGTCAACCAAGGTAATAAGGGAGGTACAACCTTCACTTTTAGGGGAGACAAGCTACACCCCAGAGAGGTGATGCCCTGGGACCACTGTCCTCCAGGTGGGCAGAGGTGGTGCTGGGCCCGAGCCTGTCCCCTGATGCCCCTGCCAGGCCTCTTCTCCCACGCCACCTGGAGGCATTCCTGAAGAGTCAGGGCCAGGTGAGGTGTATACAGAACAATGTGACATGTACTGACCCTGTGGACAGGAAGAGGGAGGAAACAAATCACAGGAAAAGGCTTAGGAAATGGACAGCTGCTTTGTTTGTGCTTCCAGGAGTATTAGCACCATATTCCCTGGGGGGGGGGGTTAACCCTCTAATGACCTGAAAGTGCCAACACCCCATGGGTAAGTGCTATGGGACAGCGATTCGAAACCCTCCTCTGGCTGAGCACAGGTTATATACAGGGAGGTTGGGTGTGAGGCGGGGGATTCCGGAAGGAACCCCTAAATTCACACCGGAATGAGCCAGGAAAGGAAGGAAGTGAGTGGCAGGTGACGACAAGTCTTCAGAAGAGCTGCCGACTGACTGAGTGGCCGGTCCCCAGTGGAAAACAAAGGTCCCGAGTACCTGGGAAAAGGCTCACTTTTCCTTCTGGGAGGTGGAGAATAACGTTTATGCTTCTGCTGTTTGTAAACACATCTCTACGATGTACCTGACACACCCTGAGCAAATTTTCTCCCCTAGAAAGTCACTCACAAAAATAAAAATATTTTCTGCCCCATGTTTTTCTACACTTATTAATAATCTTAATGATACTCATCTCATGCCCACACCAGTAAGAATCGAGATGCTTTTAGGCTTTCTGTGTGTTGGTGTGGTAAGTGAAAATCAATCCATTATGGAAAAAAGGTTGCCTATATAATGAACATCAACATTTGACTGAAATGCTTTCTTTTTATAAAGAAGGTTAAACCTGCATTCTACACCAGGCACAGCGAGAATATATGTGAGCACGTGTGTACACATGTGCATGTGCATGCTGGTGTGTGTGTGTGCATGTGTGTTTACAAGCACATACATAAAGTCACATAGGCTTACCTGCATTCACAGGTACACTGAGGACGATTCCAAGAGACATCAGAGTGGGATACGTAACAGCAATTCCAAAATTTAATACAATATTGAATGCTGAAATGAATGGAAAGTGGCGTTACTCGTGACCGACCCTGGACAGTACCTCCTCCATGGTCCATCTGACCCCAAACCCTCTGCTCTCTGCTCTGACTCGGTGAACTCAGGGTTCCTGCAAGGGCTTCAGGACTTGGGGATGAAGGACACACATCCTGATGACTCAGCTCCCCTCTCCTCCCTGAGCTATGAAGGAGGGAAGGGAAAATAAATTCGGAAAAGGTAGCCAGTGAGAAGGCACTAGAAAGAGGACGGGGCCTCCTGATCATCCTGGTAACTTTGCTTTCCTCTGTTGCTGGTGACGATTCTGGGCTGACTGTGGGATTTGCATTTTTACATGGAAACTGGGTGAGCATCTCCTAGGCTGCATTTCTGCCTCGGACCAGCCTTATGTCAAGTAAGGGTGGTGACGATGACATTGATAATGACATCTGATAACACTGACTGAACACTGACACTGATCAGGCAATGTTTTAGAGCTTGGCACGTGCCATTCACCGGCTCCGCCCCAGCCCTTGAGTGTGCCATTATCAGTAGGTAACACACAGCCCCCTGGGCTGTCAGATCACTACTCAGAGCAGCAGTGACCACAGTCACCACTGCAGTGACTGTGGTTCTGGAATTGCAACCCAGTGTCATTGTCACAAAGGCTTTCCTTTGTGAAACACGAAGATGTTGACAAGCACCAGAACGTAAGGATCAAAGGAGACCGCTTTCCTCCTTCAGGGCACAGATTTCCCAAGGTCCCCAGAAGTTGCACGGTCCAGCTCCTTGGTCACTGCTTCTGGGGGTTCGGCCGAGCGAGGGCCACTTACTCAATAAGAGGACTGAAAATCCACAAAGGTTTCCCCATGGAATGTCATCGAAAGAGCTCCAGTATTCCACTTTGGTAAAGTAGAGGATGACAGGGATACAGGTGATGAAGAGGATGTTAAACACACCGAGAATGGACAGAAATAAGGCGGCTTCCCCAAACTTTGCACTGCCCAGGAGGAGCTTGAACAGAACCTGCGGAGGAAGAGGGGAGGAGGTATGAAGTAGCGTAGTCATTAAGGCTGGGCTGGACCACAGAACGGACAGCTGCCTGACAGGTAAATCCCACCTACTGGGCTAGGCTCCAGGAAAGGGCAGGGGATCTGACCTATACTCGCTGTCCAAAGCTCAGTGGCATCATGATGGACAGTTATTCTCTGGCCACATAGAGAGGGGCACTTGCAGGAGCCATGCGTTCGTTCACATGGTGCTTGATTTATCTGTGTCGTACTCATGATACCATAACCTCCCATCAGAGTGTTTGAAGATGAGGCAGCCACACAAATCAGAAGTATCTGCCGTGAGTTGCAACAACCGTGTATAGTGCCAGGTGGGTACTGGACTAATGGGGGAGAGGAATCACTGCATAAATTATATAAATGTCCACTCACTATACTGTACACCCAAAACTAATATAAAATAATACTGAATGTCAACTATAACTGAAAATAATAATAATAAAAAGAAAAATATCTGCCATGATTCCACAGTCCTCTCAGGGACCTTCTACATCGCATTTTGAAAACCACTGCCCCCAAGACAAATGGCTCTGGTTGCAAGGAGATTTTCTGTAAATTGAAAGTGGAGGGAATATTGCGGCTCATCTCTGCTCTGTCCCCACCACCCACATCCCAGAAACAGCATGGGTTTTAGTGGAAGGAACCCAACTTTGATTTCTTGCCCCTGTTTTTGTTTGTATATATTTGAGTTCCACGAAAGGCCAGGAGGAGAGGAACAAATGTGACTGGAGTGGCCGGGAAGCTGAACTTACAGAGGCAGCAGGCCCCCCGTCCACCCCTGTGGTTAGTGAACTACTGACAGTTAGGGAGCTGGTGGTCTGATTTGAGTGTCTGCATTGTTGTCTCTCCCTCTTTTTCTGCTTCCTCCTTCCTCAGCCTTTTCACAACTCTTTCAGGCATTTCTGGGTATACGAGTATGTACAGGAAGCATGAAAAGGGAAATAAATTGCTTTCAGCCTTTCACCTACTGGGCCCTCTGGATAAAGACCAGGCAGTGGAGAAGATGGAAACAAATGTCTAAGTCAGAATATCTGTGTTTTTTGTGGATGGTGTTTCTACACACTCTCTGCTTTCAATTAGCACGCAGCAAACGAAGTAGAGCAGAGTGTGGCCTTTTAATATTTTCTGCATTTGGATGGTGGCTTTGGAGTCTCATAATGGTGCCAGACCATCACATTCTCTGGGTAAGACGTGTTCCTGAGAAGGAAGGTGGCATGTGTGTCTCTCTCTATGGGCGCTGAGGACAGGGAGCTGATGGAGGACAAGACGGTACAGTTGTTTCACTTCCTGAAACCATAAAATGAGTTACTCATAGAGCTGGGACAAAATGCCTTTTCTTGTAACTTTCTACAGTACTTCATTTTTTTCTGTCCTACTGTCTAGATCCACAGAGGGCCAATAAGTCTCAACGTTAAAATCTCATTTCTCACTGAATCCTCCGGTCAGGTTTCCAGCCTGGAGACC